>NC_133451.1:152309006-152619006 GCF_048565385.1 Saimiri boliviensis
TCCATAGGTCTCAGACGATTAAACATATTTTTCCTTCTATTTAGTCTAGAGAAACCAGAAAAACTGCTGAGATTTTCATCTGACTATCCAGCCTGTGAGCTTAGGTTAAAAGTTCCATTTTCCCTTGATACCTATGTATGTTGAATTTTGAGTAGCCTTCTTCAATAGCAGTTTCTTGATAGATGTCAGTGTCTTTACCGTGGCTCTGGCATTTCAGAATGGCTCCAGTTATATCCGAGTCCTCATGATCTCTCCCTCTGTGGGCCACTTTGTTTACGCTAGACTCGAGACCAAAGCAGAGGCATTTTTACTGCTTTGATTCAATAGAATCATGAAAGACTATATTTCTTTTCCTTTCTTTCCTAACCTTTAGCTTGAAAACTGAGGGACCTCATCATTTCCACACAAGTTTTACACAAAACTCCTGCACTTCTATGTTCTTTTTTTAAAAAATAGGTATTTGAATATGTCATTTTGACACATGTATGTTCCATATGATTAATACACAAGCATTGACAAATACTTATTATTGATCTTTACGCTTTTATAGATAGAAAATATTTTAATTTAAATTACTAAAAAATACTCTGGTGATGTGAAATGTCCTGATGATACCTTGTATATAGAACAATTATGAAATGATTTTTACCGAATACTTAAAAAATCAGGATTTTTATGGTAGTCAGGCTCACTAGAGATGAATAGCATTTGAGAAAATCAAATCCTTGAAAAGCAAGAAAGTACACTGGGTCTAACTGTTTGTTACTGTTTTGCCTAAGGGCAGACCTCAAAATCTTACGTGCAGCATATCAAATTAATCAGTCTTAATAGCTCGAGGTGTCCAAATACAAAGATTAGGGTTAAAAAGGTAGTTTTAAAGAAAGAAAGAAGAAAAAAAAAACTAGATGAGAAGAAATCTAGACAAAAGAGAAACATAGATGGGTTGAGTTCTAACAATTGTTTGTAAGCTTTGCTGAGATCATCAGTTGATCATTGAATTATGCCTCTGGGAAAGAGACTCCAGAGGATGTATTGATACCAGCAGCGAGAGTCTGAAACAATTGTGTGGAGATTTCTGGTGTATACTACTCCAGAGAGAAAGTGGAATTTATATTCAGAGTCCCAGACAAATTAGTAACCTGCTAGAACAAAGATGAACCCTCCTCAAAGCAATATAGTTAAGCACAAGGCATCTAAATAAAAACTATTCAAAATACTTATTGTAAGACCAAAAATCAGGCATAAAAAACAGAGAAAGCATAATTCATATCAAAAAAGTCATTAGATACAGATATCCAGATGACTCAGTTGTTGGAAAAACCAGAGGAGCTATTTAAAATATGTTCATAAAGATGAAAAATATATGGTAATAAGCAATTCAAAATCAAAAACAGTGGAAATTCTAGAATGGAAAAGTATAATCAGTGAAAGGAGAATATCACTGAATAAGCTCAACAGCAGTGTTGAGAGTGCAAAAGAGTAAGTCAATGAAGTTGAAGTGATATCAAAAGAAATTACACAATCTGAACCACACAGATTTAGGACCAAAGGACCAAAATTAGGTGGTCCACAATCTATGTATTTAAAAACCCAGAATATGAAGAGAGAGAAAGGAAACAGAAAATGTATTTTAAAAAAATCGTAAAACTATTTCCAAATATGTTGTATAATTTCCAGCTAAGTTTGAAGAAGCAAAGTAAATTCTAAACAAAATAAACGAAGATTATTTTCCAGAAGATCTACACTGCAAAGAATGACCAAGGAGTGTCCATTGGGCTGAAATGAAGTAGCCTCAAATGCAAACTCAGATTTCTAGTTATCAATAAAGAGCATAGGAAAGAGTAAATGGGTGGAGAAGATAGCTATGTCTAATTTTGTGAAGATATATGCATGCTTAAAGCTAAAATCATTACACAAATTGTAGCACTTATAAAAATAACATAATACAAGGGAGGTCATTTGAATGATCTTGTTACAAGGTTCCTATATTCTATATAAAGTCTCAGATTATTCTCCCTAAGTGTATCATGATGAGTTAAATATGAATATTGAAATCCCAAGACTCAATCACTAAAAATTAATTAACCCAACAAAATGTGGGAAATGAGGAATGGAAGAGCAAAAACAGAACAAAGAGAAGCAAGTAGTAAATGAAAGATATAAAGTCGACTATATCAAGAATTCTATTAATTAGACTGAGCAGACTAAACATTCCAGTTAAAAAGCAGAGAATGCCAGCCTGGATTTTAAAAAGAAGGAGGGAAGGAATGATGGCAGGAAGGGAGGGAGGGAGGGAGGAAAGGAGGAGGGAGGAAAGAAGGAAGGAAGGAAGAAAGGGAGGGAGGGAGGGACAGAGGGACGGAGGGAGGGAAGGAAGGAAGAAAAGGAAGAAAGGAAGTCCAACCGTATGTTGTTGATGACAGATACACTTCCAGTGCGAAGACGTAGAAACAAAGGAAAAAGATACTCCATGAAAACAGTAATTATACATAAGCTCTAGTGACTATATTACTACCAGACTATGTATAGTTTTATACAAAGACTGTTACCAGAAATAAAGTGGAAAATATCAAATGTTAATAGGATCAACTAATCTGTAGATTAAATATTTATAAGTGTGTATGCATCTAGTTTATTTTCATAAAGCATGACAGACCTTGGGGGAAATCGGCAAATATAAAATCACAGTTGGAAATTTTAACAAAACTCTCTCAATATTTGATACAATGGATCAAAGAAATTAATAAGAATATGGAATATCTAAACAGAAAAATCAAATACCTTGACATAATTAATATTTACATAATATTATGCTCAACAATTATAGAATACACATTTTATCAAAGGCACATAAGATTTTTGCCTAGATAGATAATATGCTGTAACATAAAAACAGTCTCAGTAAATACCAAAAGATAAAAATATTTTAAAAAGATATTTTATGGTCACTTTCAAATTAAATCAAAATCAATAACCATGTTATGTCTACAAAATTGCCAAATGTTGAGAAATTAAACAACGCAACCAAAGCAGCATTCACAGGAATATTTTTTGGTTCAAGTGTTTATATCCACAACAATGTTTTAAAATATTGATCTAGATTTGTTTTTTAGAAAGCTAGAAAGGAAAGTAAAACAAAGGAAATGAAAATAAATAAGAAAGAGCAAAAATCAATTACATTGGAAAAATATGAAAAAAATGTATAAAACTCAAAGGTGCTTCTTTAAAAATGTTAATAAATTTGAAAACACATAATGGATCTATAAAAAGAAGAATAAATTACTAATATCAGAAATAAAAAAGAAAAATACAAATAGAACCTATAAATATCAAAATAATAAAATACATACAACTTTATATAAATAACATTCATTTAGGTAAGTTAGCAGTTGTCTTTAAAAAATGCAACCTACCAAAATTGACACAAAAATGTAACTGGTTATTAAGTATTTGTAGCAAACAAAACTCCAGATTATATGTAATGATTAAGAAGAGATAGGGTCAAATTCATACATACTCTTTCAGGAAAATAGAGGAGGAGGAAACAACTAAATCTTTTTTGAAGATAACATATCCTTTATTCTAAAACATGTATCAGAATATTTCATGAATAAAGAAGTGTATTAAAGTGTGATTTAAGATTTAATTAATAATATAAATCAGTGATATTCATATCATTGCTATCAACTATTTTAAGGTTATTTTATTTAAACAAAATTGGCTGCCTATCAAATAGACTTTACTTTTTGAGAAGTTTTAGGTTCACAGCAAAATTGAGCAGACAACTGTTACATTTTAGAGAGATGCAATTTCAAAGCAAAGTAATTTAATATTAACATATGCAATACATTGACTATCAAGGATTTTTATGAATAGTAGAATGTTTTTCCCCATGTAAGTAACATTCAGGATTAGTTGAGACAGTGCTACTTCCTCAAAAAACCAAACTGAAAACATTAAAATACATGAAAGATGTTTTGAGAAGTGCAGTGTGATACAAAAAGAAATGGATACCAGGAAAGAGTTAACAGGATTCAGATGGGAATTGATAAGTCTTGTGGAAAAGGTGATGGATGGAATATCAAGTATCCATCCACTGGAATTCTCTCTATATTTCTGTAACATTATTAGTAAAGTTCCCAGATTCCTGACTACCTAGAATAAAATATGGGACCTGAGCTAAGGTCTGGAGATTTTGACACAGTAAAAGGAAAAGCTGCCTGGTGTGATGGCTTGCACCTGTAATCCCAGCACTTTGAGAGGCCAAAATGAGAGGACTGGTTGAGCTAAGAGTTTGAGACAAGCCTGGGCAATGCAGGGAGACTCCATCTCTACAAATAATTCAAATTTTAACCGGATGTCATGGCATGTGTCTGTGGTCCCAGCTACTCAGGAGGCTGAGGGGAGATATCCCTTGGGGCCAGAAGTTCAAGGTTGCAGTGAGCTGTGACTGCATCACTACACTGCAATCTAGGAGACAGAGTGAGAATCTGTCTCAAAAACACAAAATAAATAAAGTAAAAGCCAAAATTGACTTCTAAATTGGCTTCATGAGGGTAAATTATGGACTTTTATTTAAAAAAATAGCAAGAAGAAAAATAAAACAACTGTATGAAGTTACATATGTTCACAAAGTGTCTGACATTTATATAATGAATGACTCTGTTTCATCATTTTAATAAACCCTAAAGTCAGTTGTTTCAAAATCAATCATTGATTCATTTTAATATATGCTTCATAAATCAATGGAACTTATCACAGTTTGTCCTGACATATGTAAGAATTTATACATTCAGGAGGTTAGTCAGAGTCAGCCAGCAGTTTTTATTCAACACTACAGTTCCTCTTGGCTGCCCTCCCAAACTTATTCAATAGTTATTATCAGTGGCTTTCTATATATCCCTTTAGGAAAAGAGATCTGGTCAGAAACACTAAATGGCTTGCCTGGTCTTAGAGTAAATTAAAAATTTTCAGTGTGGCATTTATTAACTTTTATAAACAAACATAAGTTTTTGAACATTTACTTTATATCAATTTCATTCAGTCTTCTCCAAGAGACAATTACTTGATAATTTCTGAAAATGTTTGCATGATTACTTAATTTTTCTCCATGCTACAGCTCATGATTTTATCCTGTGTTCTCTGTAAATGGTGAGTAAAGGGACCTAATCATGCTTCAGCTCCAGCTTAAGTACAATCTTTTTCATGGTAACATTCTCAGCATCATAGATTCCCCAGATGAAATATGTATTCTCTATTCTCAGTGTATTAATCTATTTTATATATATATAATATATAATAGATTTATATATATTATTATTATTATATCTATTATATATATTATAGATATAATATAATATATATATAATAGATCAATACACTGAGAATAGAGTGTATATATATATTTTTTATATATATATATTATATATATAAAATAACTGAGACTGTGGCTGGGTAATTTAGAAGCAGAATAAATTTATTGCTCACAGTTATGGAAGCTGGGAAGTCTAAGATTGCAGGGACAGATGATTTGGTGTCTAGTGATGGTCCAGTCTCAGGTGTCAAAATCGTGTTGTATTAGTTCATTTTCACACTGCTATAAAGAAATACCCAAGACTGGGTAATTTATAAAGGAAAAAGTTTTAATTGACTCACAGTTCCAAATGGCTAGGGAGGCCTCAGGAAATGTACAATCATAGTGGAAGGTGAAGGAGAAACAAAGGCATGGCTTATATGTTGGCAGGCAAGAGAACCCCGGAGTGAAGGGGGTTAGAGCCCCTTATAAAACCATCAGATCCTGTGAGAACTCACTTATTATCAGGAAAACAGCATAGGCGAACAACCCCCATGATCAATTCGCCTCCCATGAGGTTCCTCCCCCAACATGTGGGAATTATAAATCAGATTATATTTCAAGATGATATTTGAAAAGAGCCTCAGAACCAGACTATATCATTCCGACCTTGGCTCCTCCCAAATCTCATCTTTCTCACATTTCAAAACACAATTTTGCCTTCCCAACAGTTCCCCAACATCTTAACTCATTTCAGCATTCATCCAAAAGTCCAGATCTAACAGGTGTCTTGTTGCTACGTCCTCCATAGGGGACAAACACTGTGCCCTCACATGGTGGAAGGTGGAAGGACAGAAGAGCCTAGCCAGTCCCCTTCTTTTTAAGGCTCTAATCCCATTGATAAGAGTGCAACTTTCAGGACCTAATCACTGCCTGAAGGCTCTACCTGTATTAGTAAGGCTCTTCTAATGCATTTGGGATTAAGTTTCAACATGGATTTTCAAGGGGATTCAAACATTCAAACCACAGGACACCACGCTGAAGCTGGGAGGTGTGCTTAAATAGTATCTTTACATCTTGAAAATACAAGTTAAGTATCCCTTATCCAAAATTCTTAAAACCAGAAGTGTTTTGGATTTAAATGTTTAAAAAGAAATTGGGAATATTTGCATTAAACTTACTGGTTCAGCATGCCAAACCCAACATTCTGAAATCTAAAATGCTCTAATGAGCTTTTCCTTTGAACATCATATTACTGCTCAAAATGTTCTAGATTTTGGAATATATTGGATTTCAGATTTTTGAATTTGGTATGTTTAATCTGTAACGCCACTTTTCTCAATTTATGTTTGGAATTTTAAAAAAGATAGACACTGAAGTTATTCAAATGTATGTAAAAATGTCAACTTTGCTACTATTAAGAGTTTGTGTCTTTAGATGTGTAGACCAAATAGGATCAATCATTGAATAAAAAGATACAAACAACCAGACACTGTATTGTAACATTTCTCTTATTGTCTAGTTTTTACCAAAAACTAACTTTAATTTTCCAAGGATAGTTCCTTATTATTTAACATCGATTATTATATTACAAATCACCTATAAGTACTTACCATTATCTTAACTGTCAATATGGAAATATATTCAGTATTCACTTCGTTGAAATATAACCTTGAGTAAAAGAAAAAAAAATAGTAAAAGTTAAGTAATTTATATTCAGAATATTTCCATGATTCCATCCTTCACTATCAGAATTATTCTTTTAATATTTCTATGACAGTGGACATAGATTCCTATTTCAACCCTTAGATTCTATCTTTGTTGTCTATCAATAGAAGTTGAAGGAAGGCTTTGGTAAGATGAGGTTAAAAAACCAAAAAAACAAATTGTTTCAGTATAAGTGTATGTACTTATTATATTAATTGACCTCACTATGTTCTAGGCTACTATGTCTTAAAGAATACAACTACAGATAGGACAGACAATGTCTCCCTTTATAGAAATTAAAGACTAATATGAAATAAACATGTAAGCAGGCAACAATCGTACTGTGAAGTTAAGTGAAGAATTAAGGAAGTTATATGTAGGGGTGCAATGTGAACATATAGAAGGTGGTTACGTAATCCTCAGGAGAAATTTTTCCTTTTTCATATGGTTTATTCTATCAATCACCTACTGCTATTACTTGGAATCAGAGAGATTAAAAAACAGTTTTCTGAACTAAGTTTCTTTTCTTTGCGTATTCTATTTTAACTACTGAAACATTGCCCAGCAGAACACTCATACGCTACTCATTCTTTAAAGATTCATATTAATCTAGTAAACTTCCTATGAACCATTCAGTACAACACCAGTCTCATACTAAACAGAACAAATACCACACTGGTCACTCTTCTTTTAAGATATTACTTACCTTATACAGCTCTTAGTTTCTGATGTATTGTACTTAGGGTGCATTACTTTACCACATTTCCTATACTCATAGAACAGGGGTCCCTAACCCCGTAGTATCAGCCCACAGCCTGTTAGGAACCAGGCCACACAGCAGGAGGTGACTGAGTGAGCATTGCTGCTGAACTCTGCCTCCTGTCAGATCAGCAGAGGCATTAGATTCTCATAGGAGTGCTTCATTTAGGCAAGCTTTGTTTTTATAAACATGTCCAGGTCTCCCTAGCTTGGGGTTACAATGAAAGTCATGTTACCACTAAATGCTAAAACTTTTACTGGTTTTGAGTTCCCACTTGACCAATTAGTAGAACAAGTTGCATGTTTCCAGCGTTTACTTTTACTGGAAAAGTAATTCTAAAAATCTAAAATTCTAAGAATTTTAGATTCTTTTTAGATTCTAAGAATCTAAAATTCTAAGAATCTAAAAGTAATTCTAAGAAATTCTAGGAGATTTACACATATCTAAAATCAACTGTAACTATCATTAATAACTTTCCACTGGAGGAAAAAATTCTTCTAAAGTGACTCTTAGGATGTTGGATTCCTGAACATTTCAGTTAATGATAGTTTGCTTCATACATACGCTGCCTAATACCTGCAAATGCTACTAATTTTAAGCATCCCTGAACAAGAAATGTCAATGAGGTTTTCTAAAACAGAGAATCAGTTTTCAATCTCTCAGAATGAAGAAACAGAAAACAACAGAGGTAAGGGACATTCAAATAAAATTCCTTGATCTCCTAAATGTCGCCACCATTCAACAATAATGCTCTTCTTGCCACTGGGACTTGCTGGTCAGCAAGTCATGTAATTCCCAGAGACAAGGGTTCTAACCAATTCACAGAGTCTTGATGATCCCAAAGCCATTGCTGTTAATCCCATCTGTAAAGTCAAAATCTACTGGGTAAAATCTGAGGTCCACATGGTTATGTTTCTCATCAAAGTACGTATATCAGTGAAGCTGGTTTTGGCTGCAAATGCTAAAACACTCAAACTAAAATGACTTCAACATTAAGAGGATTTATTACAGAGCCTGAGAATAAAATTGTTTCTGTTTTTGTCAATTTAGGTTCTATACATCATTATCAAGAGTCCATATTGCTTTCACTTTTTTCTGGTGATTCATTCTCAGCACATTGGCTCTCTCTCATTTGCTGAAAAATGGTTTCAGGATCCCCATGCATTCCAGTCTTACACACCAATGTCTGGAGGCAGATTGTTTTTCCTGAACTTTTACTTATGACCTAATTAACCTTTTCACCACTAGGAGATTTTAACTCCTCATTGGCTGCAATTGAGGCATAAGGACATGTCCATATCATATAAAAAATATTAAATATACATACAGCCATGGGTATCTTATAGCTAAGGCCAAATCTACTACTATTATTTATTAGTGAATCTCTCAGGAACACTTTGCGATCTACTAAACAACTGTCTGTTTTATCACTCACAGATTCTGTTATGAGAGGTTTATTAGATAATTATTTTACTATACATTTTCCTTACAAAGATTTAAAGTTTTTAAATAATTTCTGTAGATATTTATTAATAATTTTAGTTATTTAATTTCTCCATAAACAGATCCATTTACTTCAAGAAATTATAGCAACTTTACCCATACCTGAGGCCAAAGGGGAAAAAAAATGCCCACTGATGTCACTTATTTACAACATGGCTAATTGCTTATTTCACTTAAAGCATGGCAGTTCAAGTGGGGCCTGACTCCATTTAATAGCATGTAAGTTTTGGATACGCCTTTCATTTGATTGAACTAAATAAAATTGTTTCACTTGAATATGGTGTCTCAGAGGACAGATTAGTTGAGTGTATTTAATGAATCCTATTGGACAGTAGAAGGAAACAACAATTTAAAAGAGCATCTAGGTCATTACATCCAAATTTAGTTTGAGTTAACATTGAAACAGATGTTTTTTTTTTAAATTATTCATATATGTATACTAATTAGAAGAATTCCTTGCTAATAGAAAATGCATTATGCTTTGAAATGTTTCTATGTGTTTACAGCTAGCCTTGCAATAAATACTTTTCAATGTGGTTGTTAATCTTATAGAAAATATTTGATAATTTTAGAGAAGCTCATCACTTCAGCTACAGACCCATGCCTTCATTATTGATGAATATAGCTTTATAGTAGGTTTGGTGAAAGAGCTTTAGTTATCATTATTTTAAAAGCATCACTTTTCTAAAGAAGGTACATTTAGCAATGTGAAATGTTAGTGATCACGGGTCTCCTCTTTACTGAGGATAGAAAAGTTATCTTCTTTCATCCGAGACACTGAAAGCACTTAAAAGACATTATCTCATTATCTCTATAACATCCTCTGACAGAATTGGCTTGTAGTATAATTCCCATTTCATTGGTGGATAAAGTCATGTACATTATGGTTTTATAATTTAGCTAGGCAGTTGGTGTGCCCTGGCAAAAGAGCTTTCAGCTTTACTTCGTCTTGAAAATTTGTCTCATTTATGTCTTCACATTTCTAGTGCAAACATGACCTTAATGTTCCCAGAAACCAAGTATTTAAGTGGCCATTTGTCCAATGACTCTTTTTTTTTTTTTTTTTTTTTTTTTTTGTTCCCTGAAGAACTGTTGTCATTTTATACTTTATTTCATTTTGACGTGAAGAAGAAATGAATAACATTTTGGATAACTGATAGAAATTGATTTCTGTCATTTTCTAAATTAAATAATAGAACCCTAGAAATACTTTTTTTCATTGTGTTAAATGGTTTTGGCTACTTTAAAATGGTTACTTTAAAATATTTAAATGCATAACTTTTAAAAGGTGAAAGATTTATATGATCTGAAGAGAAACAAGAGAATAAAATGCGTAACTTTTAGAAAGCAATCTCATGCAATTCTTTATTAGACCTGTGCAAGTTTGATCCATAACACATAGACTCCTTGTACATGAGTCCCCTACAAGGCAATGAAAAATATCTAAAATTTTGTCTAAGAAATAGACTAAAGCCATGATGACATAAGATGTTTAGTTGGCAGAAGCATGCCAAGTTGATGGAAGCCATTTAACTGACTCAAGACAGAGGATTGTAACATCTTTTATCAAGTTTTGCCATTTCTGTTTTTTTTTTTTTTTTTTTTTTAGCTGTAAGTAAAAGATGGGCAAATCAAAAAATACGTTTTTATAATAGTTGCACAAGTTTACAACAGATATGAGGGCATTTGTGGAAATCTGAATCATGAAATTTCCAGAAATGATCAGAGACACTTGATAGATTAGATTAGCATTATTAATAGGTACATGATATGAGGAATAAGAGAATGAGTAAGGACAAAGAGAACAGGGAGCTTTAGTTATTATTCTATGTGTTTCTTGTCTTACTATTCCAAAGAAATGTATTAAATGTCTTTTTTATACGAGGTCTACTTTAGAAACTGAATATACATAAATATATTTCAAACATGAGCCTGTCCTTCAAAGAGTTATATATGAATATTACTATAAAATTTTTTAAAAGGTGTAGAAAACACAGTGAAAAAAAGCATAGATCAACACATAACTTTTGTATTTCAAACATTTTTCTAGTTATCAGAGTTCTCACAAATCTATTATGGCTCAAGTAAGGGCCATTGTATGCTCCAGTATGATAGGAAAATGTGAAATGGAAAAGGCAAAAGACATTTTCTTCTTTAAATCTAATGTTGGAAAACAAACTTTGTGATGAAATCTCTGGACTTCACTAGTATATGAAAAATAATGTCTAACAGATGTTTAATTTTGACAGATAAATTATATTTGAGTTCTAAAACCTGAGATCTTGATCTATTATTAGAGAAATTACATTAATATTTTCAATACGTGATGATGATTATAATATATTCTTTTTCTACTCTAGAGAGTCACCCAAATAGTTTCAAAAGATAGTATATAACATTTTGATATATGTTCAGAGTAAGCATACTGGATTCTTAAAGTTTATTTCAAACTAAGAAAAAATTAATACAAAAATAGATGCATAGACGCATGGAAGAGAATAGAGAACTCAGAAATAAAGCTGAAGACCTATAACAACCTGATCTTTGACAAACTCCACAAAAATAAATAGTGGGGAAAGGACTCTTCTTTTAGTAAGTGGTGCTAGGATAACTGCTTACCCATGCAGAATAATGAAATTGGACCCCTTCCTATTACGACATACATAAATTAACTCAAGATGAATTCAAATTTAAATGTAAGACGTCAAATTATAAAAACCCTAGAAGAAAACCTAAGAAATACTCTTCTAAGTATCAGCTTAGGTAAGGAATTTATGTCTATGTCCTCAAGAGCAATAGCAATGAAAACAAAAGTCAGCAGTGGGACCTAATTAAACTAAATGACTTCTGCACAGCAAAAGAAACTATTAAGGGATTAAACAGACAACCTACAGAATGAGAGGAAATATCCAGAAACTATGCATCTGATAAAGGTCTAATAACCAGATTTTCTAAGGAACTTAAACAGCTAAATGAGCAAAAAGCAAATTACCCCATTAAAGAGTGGGCAAAATACATGAACAGACACTTCTCAAAAGAAAATATACATGCTGCCCACAAACACATAAAAAAATGCTCATGATCTCTAATCATCAGAGAAATGCAAATCAAAACTACATTGAAACACCATCTCACACTAGTCAGAATGGCTTGTGTCAAAGCATCAAAAAATAACACATGTTGGTGAGGCTGCATAGAAAAGAGCATCCTTATCTACACTCTTGGTGGGAAGATAAATTAATCTAATTACTGTCGAGGGCAGTTTGGAGATTTCTCCAAGACTAAGAGTTTAACTGTCATTCAATTCAAAAATCCAGTTACTGCGGGGCAACCCAAAAGAAAATAAATTGTTCCACCAAAAGAACACATGCATCTATATGTTCATGACAGCACTATTCACAATAGCAAAACATGGAATCAACCCATATGCCCATCGATAGCAATTGGATAAAGAAAATGTAGTACATATGCACCGTGGAACCCTATGCAGACATAAATGAAAATGTCGCATGACTTTTCCTTACTTTAGCTAAATATGGGGTCCTTGTCTGTCCCATGGTCATGAAAATTGAAGCTAAAATACAGCTTAAACAGTGAGTAAAGCAGTATTTTATTGGGTGAAAAGGGAAAAAAAAAAAGTGGGGAAAACAGGGACTCTCCCTAAGCAAGAATCCCTCTGCTACAGCTCCTTTGCAGCTCAGACCCCACACAGGAAGAGGAGGGGCCAGGCTCAGGCTGCCCCCTGCTGCAAAGGCAGTGACCTTCCTGAAGCTCCACCCCAGTGGGCAGGCTGGTTGGAGTTTCTCCAGGGATCCCCTTCCACCTGGCTGTCTCAAAATCATGTCTTTTACAGCAACATGGATGCAGCTGGAGGACAATATTCTAAGCAAACTAATGCAGAAACGGAGAACCAAATACTGTATGTTCTCACTTATAAATGGAAGGTAAACACTGAATACACATGAACATAAAGACGGGAACAATAAACTCCAGGGATGATTAGACGGGGAGGAAAAGGAAGCGGAGAAGGGCTGAAAAACTACCTGTCGGGTTTTATGCTCACGACCTGGGTGACAGGTTCAGTCACACTCCGAACCTCAGCATCACACAATATTCCATTGTCACAAATGTGCACGTGTACCCCTGATTCTAAAATAAAAGTTGAAAAAAAAATAATCATTCAATATATTTCTCCTTTCTTTTATTATAAAGGTAGAATTTGATCTTGTTTTTCTAAGAAATGAACCAAAATAAGGCTTAGATACTACCCCAATTAACGTAAAAATAAGTAGAACTTTGCCAGTGTACAAATTTGATCCAAACTGTGCTCAGGTCTTAGGATGAATCATAAGACTTTAGTGGAAGTATTGCTTTTGAAGCCAAAAAACTGAACTTCAAAAATCCTTTTAAAGCACTATCCTACTTCGTAATGTTTCACAATATGCACAGAATAAAACATAATATTCCCTGAAATATTCAAATAACAAATATTCTGTCCAGACATTGGGCCGAATACCGCCTGCACTGAAGTAGATACACAATGTTACGCAATGTTCTGCGTCTTAAACTAAGCCAGCCCTAAAGAAATGTTTGTTTAGTGCCCTGAGGGTCGAACCCCTGGGATTCCTGTTCAGACAAGGACAGGCAGGGGATTCCAAAGATGACTCTGGGGCTTCAAAGTGTAAATCCAGGAGCATTTTGACAGAAGTACGTCAGTCCTGACCTTACCTCCTGCTGAATGCCTTGTTCCTGTGAGAGAAAACCTCTCTTCTGCTGAACTGTTCAAAATTCATTTCCAATGTGCATTTGCTCTGTTCCACTCTGTCTGAAAATATATGCAGACAAAGTTGATTGACAACTCTCTGGTTACCATACCATGAAGGCTGAAACCAGAAAAGCTACAGCTTTAATTCGCTGACAGTTGAAAGCTACAGAACTTAATTTCTTAAGGTTCATTCTTAAATCTCTACTCATTATCCCAAGAGGAAAACAAATAATGGGGATTACATAGGACTAATGGAACTCTATATAGAAGGATGTAAATATGGGGATTGCAGTCATGAATTCTCTGTTCTTCTGAGAAGAAAAGAAATCACATTATCTGAGTAATTCTCACAAAGCTGGCTGATGAAATCATTTCATTTACCAGAATATTTATTTTTCAAATAGGAAAATACATAGAGTTCATTTAAAATATAAATATTTTTAAAAACTTATTTTCAAATTAATTTATAATTTATTATTTAATAATTTTAACATGAATAACATAACATTTTGTTATAATAAAGTATTGAAATTGTAGAATAATCTGTCAAATGGCTCACAGAAAATTGAAGTCCAATGCCGTACTCCCTTTTGTAGCTGTACGATTCTGGCTGTGCAAACTAAATTCTGGCCGTGTCCCTCTTGTATCTAGAGATAGTTCTGGTTAATCAACTACACTCTGAAGGTAACTCCTGGTTTTATTTCCCTCTTTCTTTCTCCTTCTAGTAACATAAACTTGGACGTGACAGTTAAAATGCAACAACTATCATGCAATATGAGAGAAAGGCAGAGAAAGAGAGAGAGAGATCAGTGTGAACATTATTGATCCTTTATATTCCTATTTCTCAGTATGGTAAATAATTTCCCTCACCCACCCCCACAAAGATGCTCACATCCTTATCCTACTGTGAACGTGTTGCCTTACATGGTAAAATGGACTTTGCAGATGTTATTAAATAAAAATATTGAGATGAGAGCTTATTTTGGATTATTAAGGCCAGCAAAATAGAATCACAGTATGAGGCAGGAAAAAGGATCAAAGTCAAAGAGAGTTTTCAAGATTCGACACTACAGGTTTTGAAGATAGAAGCAGGGGCCCTGAGCCAAGGAATGCACACATCCTTTAGAAACTGAAAAAAGAAGAAGAAAACAAATTCTCACCTAGAGGCTTCTGAAGAATATAGGCTTTCTGATCTGTTTTGGATTTCTGAAGTCCAGAATTGTAGGTGAATGAAATTTGTATTTTCTTAAGCCACTACCATACTGGCGGTTTGTTATAGCAGCAATCAGAAAATAATTCAGCCACTGATTTCTGTTATTTGCAATGTACCTCAATCTTAATGGAAACAATTGCACAAGCATTCTTATATCTCAAACGAACATTCCAGAAAAGCCCCCAAGGAAAGCTTTAAAGTCAAGTGAATCTCCAGTGGGAAGTGGCACCTTTTGTTCAGGGATTCATGTGGTTGATTTATTTAATAAGGAAGAATTTTTTTAAGCAGTATTTGTCAATAATAATATACCTTGTTCATCAATTTATTTCCTGTTTTTTTTTTTTCTTTAGTAAGAATGGTAACCTTTGCAGAATGTTCCCTTGCATGTGGGCGTAACCTGTGATTTGTTTCTGTCAATAGAATACACTAAAGCTGTTGAGATGTACCTGATTACATTAAAGAAGATGAAAACATTGGTCTGCTAGAGTGTCTCTCTTTCCCCTGTTGGCTTTAAAATGTCCAGTAATTCACTTGGCAAGAAACTCAAAATGCTTCTAGAAACTGAGAGTGACCTCCTGAGGACAGCCAGCAGAAAGCAAGTTCCACAGGGACTGAAGTTAAAAGAAAGCACTGCAGTGATGAACCTTAGCCTCTGTATATTGCGTGCTTAAGTTTTTTATTAGCTAAACACCGGTACTCTTATTTCAAGATCACTGCTAAGATAATAAAAAAAAAGAAACTAATGCAATGATACAACCCTGACTCAAGTCCAGTCTGGCTCCATTCATCCAATTATAGATTAGTCCACCCATTCATCTATCCATTTATACATACATAAGATGAATTAAGTGTGTGTCACCTTCCAGGTCCCAAACCAGGGATTCTTGTTGATACAGGCAAATGACAGAGCCCAGCCTCACTGACATATCATATTCTGACTTACCCTAAATATTCAGGTTCAAACTAGACCAAGGCCCCCCTAATTTGGGAGGCATATCAATCAACTCTGGTCCTATATTTTGCCACTAAGTAGCCAATTACTCCGTGGCAAAATTTAACACTAATGCAGTGGTACGGTTGGATGGACTCACTTTAGTGAGCACTTTTAAAAGCACAAAATATAATTTAAAATTTTGGATATATATTATAGTACTGAGTTTTGTGACTGCTTACAAACTTCTCTGGAGTCTAACCACCTGCATTCAAATTTCATCTTTACAAGTTTCTAGTTTTGCTACCTTAAGCAAACGACTTGTTTTATATGACTTAGTGTCTATTTCTTTATCTGTAGAGTTGAGAAAACAATGATACCTACATAATCAAGTAGTTGGGAGATTTAAATAAGATAAAATATATAAATTAGTGGGAACCACCCTTTTAAAGTGCTTAGTAGATATCATCTATAATTATTAAAATGGTTTCTTCACTCTCACCCTAGTCTATACAAATAGGCCTTATCCCTTAAATTCTGGGCCTTTTCCTTGCTTCTTTTCTCCATTGGAGGTGGAGGAAGCTATCTGTTGGCAAACGTTGGAGCAGAAAGTGTGTATTCTTGACCAAGTCTTTTCCTCTTCCTCTTCTCCTGGGGATCTGGCTATCCACAGAAAATAGCTTTTCTGCTCCAATGCTTGGTGCTCTATATATCACAGGGACAGCCCTGTGCTCACGGAAGACCGTTTTGTGACTCTAGGTGCTACTGGATAAAACTGCCTCATAATGAATTTCAGTTTACTAAACATGTATTTCATTTTAATAAACGATTATAGCATATTTGTTTTACTAGTTAGGAATCTATTTCTGGAAAGAGTACTGGTTAGAACGTGATTTTTTTTGAGGCAATAAATTGAGGGAGATGATTTTTTTAAATGTTCTGCAATTTGTCTCAGTAAAGTTTAGGCATATTTTGCCTCAAAAGAAAGATGAATAACTTTTGATTCTCAGATAAGGAAACCTTGGAAAATATTCTTCATATGTACTCTAAAGAAACTACAGTAGAATTTTGCCTATATTAGTTTATGACTAATATAAGAAACTAGATTATCTTCATATAATTAATGACTTTCATAATCTGGGAATTAAATTTAAATAAATTTTTATTCACACTTCTACATTACATACTAAAAGTTCAACTATTAAATTATGTTATTTGGATTTAAAAAT
Organism: Saimiri boliviensis; assembly: GCF_048565385.1. NCBI lineage: Eukaryota > Metazoa > Chordata > Mammalia > Primates > Cebidae > Saimiri > Saimiri boliviensis. The sequence continues at coordinate 152,326,408 of NC_133451.1, forward strand.
AAAATGTTAAAAAGTTTAAGTATTCTCATACATTACAACTGTGTAAATTGGTGCTCTATTTAAAAGCAGTTGATGATGGTATTAAGTATCTCAATATGTTTACACACTTCAACCATATATTTGGTAAATATTTTTTGTGTAATGATTCCTTAAACAATCAGAATTTATATATATGCCTAGCATGCATATGTTTATTAAAACTTAATTTGAGCCAGGCGTACTGGTGCAGGCTTGTAGTGCTAGTTACTTGAAAGGCTGAGGCAGGAGGATCATTTGCACCCAGGAGTCTGAGGGTGTAGTGAGCTATATTCTTCCCATTGTACTGCAGCCTGGGGGAGAGAAGAGAACAAGACCCTGTCTCTGAAAAACAAACAAATGACAACAACAAAACTCTTACTTTGAAATTGTGAGAGACTAAAAGAAACTTCAATAGTCAATGATAGAGAAAGGCTTCGTAATCTTTGCTATGGCTATAGGTTGGTAATGAATCCGGCCTTACAGTTAATTGTTATATATTTTAGGTAAATGGCATGGATTTACAGATACATAATAATCCTAAGTGAAAAGTAAAGTTTGTAAAATTATATAGAAAGTATGTAGCAGCTAAGTTAAAATACTAATAACAATAACAATAATAATCCACATAGAGAAATAACTTGATTCCAAATAGGAATAATTTTGAAGAGGTGATTTTTCTTATTCCTCTAAATGTTTCCCACATTTTTGTGTGTGTTTTCCATTTTTAAAGATCTATATTTGCTTTTCACCTACTTTTTAAAAAAATGTATTAATTAGATATTTTAAAAAGCATTTTGGTTTTGTTTTAAAATTTAATGCATTCGCTGGTCAAAATTTTGCTTAGTGTTTGAATATAAATTCAGGTTATTATTATTACAAACTATTTTATCCTAGTTTGTAATGGATTACAAATCTCCATAATAGATTTAGAATACTTAATGAAATGATTTAATTTTGAGATGCACAACAGGAGGGTTTCCATATGCAATCCTGTGTCTCAGCTGGATCACAATAGGAATTAATATTGGTAATCCATGTCACCTTAGGCAACTCCCTATTGTACACCATTCCCTTAAAACCAACTTTCACCTTATGTCTAGCTACATCTGCTGATTTGCCAAGGCATCAGAACTGTGATCTCCCTTGGGATTCAGATATGAACACAAGAAACTGGTACACTCGTTATGGAGGAACAGAGTCAGAACTGGAAGGAATCCAGAACAATTCACCAGACTGAGCACAGAAGCTAGAATGAAACACTCAGTCCTGGACAGCTGTGCATCCCAAGGAAACAAAGACCGCTCATAAAAGTACAAGTGCTTTAGGATCTGGGCTGTTAAGCAATTGTGCTGTGGGATCTCCCTAAAATATTCATGCATAGAAAAAAAAAAAAGAAGCTATTCCTACTAGCCAGGAGAAGACGACACTTTTTTTATGCAAAGCAACAGAGTATATCAGTTGGCAGCTCAAGAAAGCAGCAGTGAAGGAAGCAGGGTAGTGTCTAGGGAAGATTTGTGTAAAGCAATGAGGTTGTGGTCTGAGCAGGGCCTCCACGCCCACAACATAGTGGGTGTGACTCCAGTATCTCCTAAGTAAAAGGAACAGACCAGGGCAGATTCGTGTTTTTTAAGAATAAGCTAAATGGTGCACAAGCTTGAGAAGCATAGCACCAGCAACTGTTCTTTATTTCAACAGTGTGTTGAAAACCTCTGGAATGCTAAACAACAAAACAAAACAAAAAAAGAGAGCTAGAGATAGAGATAGAGATAGAAAGAAACCTCAAAAAGGAAACCAACATGCACATTTATGAAGTTAAAATATTAACCTTCTAGCACGTTAGGAGTCTATTAATGTCAGTTAATTGGTGTCATTAGGTTTAGAAACATTCACGTGATATTCTTTTTCTTTTTTTAATCTATGAAATATAAGTGAAGAAGCATGCATCATAGTTATATAATAATTTTTTGCAAGATTATAGTAAAATTTTCAAGACATTTGCAGTTGCAATATGTTAAGATAGTCTATTTGATATGATTGTATAAACCTGACACAAAATACTTGTTACACATTGCATTTAATTTCAATAACATTTTAAGAAAGATTTGTGTATTTGAAAAGTATCCCTTGAAATAATTCAACATATTTTTTTGAGTGTTGAAAAGTAATGTAAAGTTGGAATTTTAGGGCACATGTAAGCTATGATAGGTTGGAAGTGAAAAATACCTTAGAGATAATGTACTTTCCATCTCTCTTCTTATATACCATATACAAGCAAAGGAATTAATTTGCCTGAATCACATAGCTCCTGACATGCCTAAAATCACAAACCTGGGAATGACGGTCAGTAGTTCTGAATCTGGGTCTCCACTACAAAGAGCTGCCAACTGTAGTTTTGTTTCTGCTTTCTGATAATTCAGATAAATTTTCACTGAAAAGGAAAAATGAAAATTGACCTGGTAATGTAGGAAAAATAGGCCTCTTCATACATCAGTGAGTCAATTAAGTGAATGTAGTCTTAATCAATAAGTGAAGTATGTCACACTGTTCTCAGTGAGATAGTCAATGATTCTAGGAAGTATATCTATACAAATCAGTCTGGCAGGCAATTAGGGGTTTTATGTATTTCATTTCAATTACTTTTTGTTGTATTTAGAAAAATCTTTCCTCCTAAGAATTTATATCTTATTTATATTCTTAAGTTTTGATTATAGAAAACTGGACCATTTTATCTTTTCTCAGATACAAATCTTTAAAGATTATATGTCAAAATATAAAATATTGTTACCCAAATGAATATTACTTTTATTTATGCAAATATAAAATCCCATTTTATTGGTTAAAGAATTTATGTGGGTTTTGTTGATGAGTACTTCTGCTTATGTAGTTTTTCATAATCCTCTGAAATTATTATGATTATGATTATTATTATTATTTTTAAATCAGGGGAAAGCACGAACACAGTCCCCAACTACCACAAATTATTCAGTCGAGTTTTCCACAGTTGGGGATATTACAGGGGCCAGCACATCCGGAGTGAAATGGATAAGCCTCGCCCTGGGAAAACCATCTTCATGATCATCATATCTCCCCTGCCAGGTAAGCATAGTTCTCTGTAATTATTATCATACTGGAAAATAACATTAACTTTTGAGGAATAAGAGTTGAGGAAATCTGGGCTGTAGTTCAGTAAAAGGGAAAATCTGGAAAAAATTTGATAATGCCATGGTAATAAGAGCTAGCATGAGCCAGCCCACACAGTGTGCATTCACTCCAGCTGGGAACAAACCATGTGAGAGAAACACTCATTATCTTCTGTTTCCCATTTTGCAGCTGAGAAAACTGAGGTACAGAAGGTTAGATGATTTGACCAAATTCAACAACTATTAAGAGATAGAGATAGAAATCAAACCAAAGTAATCAGACTCCAGAACTTGAATGCTTAACCAACACCAAGCTACTTCCTTTTAATATAACTAGCTTATCAAATGCATTACAATTTCCACCCAGGAGAATTAAATTCTTTTCAGGGCTTCGTTATCTAAAATATTTTAAATAATATTATTTCCCCTTCTGAAAAACAAAAAACAAAAAACAAAAAAAACATGGTCTGGAAGCACTCAAGTCTCTGTCTGAAATATTACTTTCCCTTTTCTTTACCTGGGCAGAATTTGGAATCAAAAGTCATAGACCACAAATTAATAAAAGGAGGAAAAAATGATACTTTGTCAGTTACACCTGTTGCATTGCAAGAGACAAACAAAGAAAGTAGAAAGTACTCCTGAAGCAAGGCTTGGGATAATACATCCAGGTTTTTTAATACATCAAAAGGGCAAGCTTTCTTTTATTTCTGTGTATTATTGACATTTCCTCAAAGATTTGTGACCAGCAAGAAAGCAGGGATCTCATGTTGTGCAAATTAGGAAAGATGGTGCATTATACTAAGACTCTGAGCAAGAAGGTGAAAAGTGGACTATGTGGTCATGAATTATCAAACTTCAAGATAGGCTTTTAAGAATGAGAGTGCTAATGTACATTTGAATGAAGTCAAATATTTGTCCAATAAATATTATGAATCTATAAAGTTGTTGTGGTATTTGCCTAGAGAACAAAATCGTTAGATCAATAAAGTGGTGATAGTATTTACCCAAGCGTGAGCTCTGTTATTAGAGATCTCTGTTAGTTATATGTAGAGAAGTCTGTTAGTTCAGCTTTTAAAGTTTAGAGTATGTGACATTAATTCTGTTAATCATGGATGGGCGGAGTTTTTTTTTTTTTTTTTTTTTTTTTTTTTTGAGACAGAGTTTCGCTCTTGTTATCCAGGCTGGAGTGCAATGGCGTGATCTCGGCTCACCGCAACCTCCGCCTCCTGGGTTCAGGCAATTCTCCTGCCTCAGCCTCCTGAGTAGCTGGGATTACAGGCATGTGCCACCATGCCCAGCTAATTTTTTGTATTTTTTTTTTAGTAGAGAGGGGGTTTCACTATGTTGACCGGGATGGTCTCGATCTCTTGACCTTGTGATCAATCCACCTCGGCCTCCCAAAGTGCTGGGATTACAGGCTTGAGCCACCGCGCCCGGCCATTGGGCGGAGTTTTTAACCATTGGTTCGCCTCATCCTCCAGGCCTAAGTATTACTAAGACAAGGAACACTTCCTTATAGCTTTTGTCAAATTTGTAACAAAAATGTTTTTAATGTACTTCTTTATTTTCTTTATTGTACACCAGTTTATAATGACATGATGACAGAAATAATATACTGTTATTAATACTATTATTAATCCACCATCTCATATGGCACCTTATAGATAGTAGATTCTTAACAAACATTTGCTAAAATAATTTGGTAAATGAATAAATAATTTACTGTATAATAACAAAATATGTAACGTTTTTTAGGGAAACAAGGATAAAATGTTCCTAGGATAATGTAAAACGAAATAAAGTAATCTTGCCTGTAGCCTAATGGATGATAGACAATTTCAGATTGATTCTACTAGTGTCACCTTAGATTTCTTACACAGCTGAATTCAGCTGGTGGGTTGGCTGGAGATCATGGTCAGTGAGAGGAGTTGGGATGGCTGGGAATCCCTTTTTGTGTTGTCTCACATCATACTCTTAATGACATGATATTTCAGAGCACTGTTGTAAGGAGGTGAGATCAATGTTTAAGTCTCTGCTTCACGTTTGCTGATTTTTAGTTGGCCGTCACAATTTACATGACCAAGCCCAAATTCATTGTAGGCAGATAGTAAAATAGGGCATGGATACTAGCAAGACAAGTTCGCTGAGAGCCATTACTATAACAAGCTACCATAGTAACCCATAAAAATCTAGCAAATGATTTAAATCTAGAAAAATGTACTTGCACAGGGAATTTTCAAGGAAAACAATTGGGATACAATTTCACCAAAAGAAGAGGAAATAGCATTCACTTTCCCTCGATTTCAAACAAAGCATTTGATTGTCAAAGAGGTATCAATTAAATAAGTCTAGCATGAAATTAAGCTTCTCTTTCAAAAGATACTATTATTGGTATTATTGATATAAGAGCATGAATCAGTGAAACTGTGAAATCAGAGAGCTTAAATGGGTGTTAGGAAGAAAATACCATCCATTTTCCTTTCTAGCAAGGTATTACAGTTAACTTGTTTTAGAAAATTATAATTTATGATTTGCTCTAAGCATTTCTATAAAGGGAGATTCAGTTTCTCCTGAAATGTATTTTGCTTTAAAAGGAAAAATGGAAAAATGGAAGGGAAAAGGCATTATATTATAGCGAGAAGGCATTATATCGAAGTCAAGACTTTGGAGTTAGATTTGGACTTGAGTTGCATCTTGTCCTACATAGTACAAGTCTGCATTCAATCAACAGCTTAATACTTCTCAGTCACAATGTACTGGTGTGTGAAGTAAGACAGCCTCACTCACTTTGTTTTGAGTTAAATTCAATAAGCTATTGAGAGCATTTTCACAAAATGCCTGGTACATAGTAAGCACTCAATAAAACATAACTGATTATTACTTGGTATTTTTAATAAAAAGCAAAAATTCCAAGAATCCCTTAGAACATGTATTTTCTACTTGTTTTTTAATTTACTGTTAATGGTCAAAAATAGTGAGACACTAATATATTTCAGCCATTTTTTTTTCATTTTCACTTTGGTATAATCATAAACATAAAATGAATACTAAAAGTAGTATCCCATAGTTTAAATATTAAATAATGTCTATCAACTACTGATATAAGAAATAGTTATACAATGTTTATTACTCTTTGATACACTTACATATATATATATATATATATATATATACATACATATATATACATCTGTCTTTCAAAACTCATTTTGTTTGTGAATATTGTCTGTGGTTGTAAAATTTTACACAAATAATTACTGTTAGTTTTGAAGTTCGAAGGTATTTGATTTAAGAGTACATGTCTGAGTTCAAGCCATTATTTAGTAATGTGGTTTCATTTAACTGGTAATAGAAAATTAATATATTTCCCTTTCCTTATTTTCTTTTTTTTTTTGGCAGTGTCTTGCTGTGTTTTTCAGGCTGGAGGGCAGTCATGCAATCATAGCTCTCTATACTCTCCATCTCCCAGGCTGAAGTGATCCTCCTACCTCAGCCTTCCAAATAGCCGGGACTAAGGACTGCATCACCAATCCCAGCAAATTTTTCATGTTTTTATGGAGATTGTGTTTTACTATGTTGCCCAAGCTGGTCTTGAACTCCTGGGCTCAAAAGATCCTACTACCTTGGTCTCCCAATGTGCTGAGATTACAGGTGTAAGCCACCATGCGTAGGTCTGATTTTGCTTTCTTTGGGAAAGGAAAAGAAGAGACAAGTGTAGACTATTTAAACTTACATCAGTCAAATATCTTGCAAAAAACAAAAATTTGCTAGATTAAGTAAAATCTTAAATATGTATTATATATGAAAATTGTCCCATTGAATATGAAGAGCAGAGGTGTAGATTGGAAAGAAGTGTCTAAGTGGCCCATTCCTGTAATCCCAGCACTTTGTGAGGCCAAGGTGAGAGGCTCGCTTGAGCCCAGGAGTTTGAGGCCAGCCAGGGCAACAGAGTGAGATCTCGTGTCTACAAATTTTTTTTTCAAATGAGGCCCAGGACATAGAGGCTGCAATTAGCCTTGATGGCACCACTCCCACCTGGGTGACAGAGTGAGACCCTGCCTCAAAAAAAATAATAATAATAAATAATAAATATATAAAAACAAAATTGTCAGCACCTTCTGTGACTCAAATGGGTTTTGTTATGTGTTTGTTTAATTTTTCTTTCTCTTTGCAGGCCTATCTACATGGTTTAAGAACAGGATCGTCCTATAGCTCTCTAGAGTCCTGTTAATATGTTGTAAATAGAATATGATTTGTATCTCCCGCTTGTTCATGCTGAGCCCCTCTCCAACCTGTTTCTTCCTGATCCCTCCCCTGGAAGCAGAGCTGTATGGACTCCATCAACAGAGTTCTCTTCTCTTGCTTTTAGTTGAATTTGGCCAATGGGAAGCATCAGAGACTTTTTAAAAACTAGTATTAGAGGAACCATATTTAAATGCAGAGAGAATTCTGATGGAGACTTTCAATTGCTCCTTGCTTCTGGAAGCCACACAGAAAACATTTTGAACCTCTCTATGTTATGCATCCCGGTCCCTGAGAATCCAAGGACTGCTACATCATTTCTCTTCTTTATTTTCCTTCATCAAGGTATAGAATCTGCTTGCTACTAGCTTGCCTGAATCTGAAGATCGTTTCCATGTAGAATTTCAGTCAGTGTCAGCACGTAGCCTGTTTGAGAGGTTTCTATTAGCTCTGCTTTTACAAGCCAGGATCTCAATATAAAATCAAGGTTTCATTACTCTAAAGATGAGCGTTGAAAAAAATACTCTACTCTTATGTCTAGAGAGAGAGTTCCCAAAAAACTGGGATAGTGCCTTCCTTCATGTAAGTGCAATTGAGTGTGCTCTGCCTTGCAGTGATAGCTGGAAATATCGGGGTTTAGCTGAGAAATTTACTTAAAATAAAACATATAGACATGTGCCATATAATACTGTAGTCACTAGCCATACGTAGCTAATTAGATTAAGTTAATCAAAAGCAAATGGAATTAAAAGTTCAGTTTTTTTGGTTGCACTTGTTATATTCAAGTGTTCAGTAGTCACATGTGGCCATTGCGATGATGTGGGTTAACACGCATAGACCCTCTTCTTCCTTTCAAAAAGTTCGATTGGTGAGTGCTAATATAAAAAATACGCTAATTATTGAAATATCCAGCACTATATTGTTTCCATTATGGAGAAAGATTCATTCAAAACAGTTTTATGGTCAATTGATATTTATTCTGTGAATATACTGGAGGTTCTTTGAATTAATAAAGCAAACCAAAGATAAGAATTGGTAATATTTGTTGAATACCTGTAAAATACAGGTACTATGCTGAGTTCTTTTCATGCATTAGCTTATTCAATCCTCAAAAATCCCTATTACTTGCATACTATTAATATCTCGCACTCTGGAGTCGTAGAGCTGGGAATTGGTAAAGGCAAAATTAGAATCCAGCTAACCTGACTCCAAAGCCTATATCTTAGCAGTCATGCTCTACTGCCGTCCTAATAGTTGGGGAAACAATGAATTTCTTGGGCTTTTTAAATTTTATTTCATTTTTTTTCTGTGAAGGAGAATGAGCAGGTAACCATCATGAAGGAAAATGAGACCTTGGTTCATTGCCCTGCAAGCATACAATACTTCCGAATAATATTTTAAAATGCATCTGCCATATGAACTGAATATCATATGAATTTGTTTTACATTTATATAAAACTCCCAGAATTTCTTTTTCATATCTTTAAAAAGGATTAAATCATTGTTAAAAGCATACAGATAATTTTGAACAGATTTCAAAAAATATACTCCTAATATAGAATTCTTTCATAATCGTCAGTAGGACATATATGTGTTGTTTTCTTTCTTTTTTTTTTTTTTTTTTTTTTTTGGTAAATTAGCTATTTAAAAAACCTTCTCATTGACAAGAAAAGTAAATAAACAAATTGGAATACTGGTGTATGATTTAATTTCCTTAATCTCAGTCAGCTCAACAAAAGTCTTTACTAGGATAAGGTTAAAGAATATAAAGAAGAATTTATGCCTACAATATTTGCGTAGCCATGATGAAGACACTACCATTTTATTGTTGAGTTACATCTTTACTACAATTATTAATGATGTTCAAAAATATACTTTGATTTTTAAAAATATATTTTTTCATCTCACAAATATTACGTGGAAGCACTTCAATGTCCATTCTATTTACATAGTATAAAAATACTTAAAGGAAAAACAAATTGAGTAAATATTTTTTAATTAATGTTCTATAGCACAAATATAAGAGTTAAATAGCTGAAATGTATTTTATTTGCATACTTACAAAGATATCTTTAAAACAATGAAACACTTCTTGACAATAAATGTGTCTTTTTGCAAATAGAAAACTCCTTAGTTTAGTTTTTTTTCTTTTTTTTATAGGCAGCAGTTTGGTTTGCATAAGTCAGTAATTCCTGCTGTGCTAAACTAATTCAGAATGGATGATTGACAGCAACTTAGGTATTCAAAGGCCGAATTGCATAGATCAGACCAGATTGACTTCCTCACTTCCCAATATTCAAATAGGATATTTTTCTGATATCCTCAAGAGGTTTCTGAAGATTGCACTGCATTATTGCATCTACTAATTTCTCATCATGTTTCTCAACTTGTATGGAAAATGACAAGTGAGATTTTTTTTCAGAATATGCCTCTTCTGTTAGAGAAAATTTGTTTCTTAAAAAAATCGTGGCAACAGTGCATTGTTCACTATGGTTTTGAAATTTGAATGTCACCCATGATCATGTTTTCAAATATTTTTATAAATTTATTTTAGAGCATTAAAAAGTAGAAAGCATATTTGATTTTTTTTTTTTTTTTTTGGTTTATAGGTTTGTTTCACATTCTTGTTCCTAATTAGCATCTGTGTAATCACCATTTAGTTGACAAGTTATGCACTGTGTAGCTAAGGATTTACTCTGCAGGTCTGTGTTGTGCAAACTCTGCACATTCCAAAGAAAGGTTAGTCCTTGACCTGCTTTTAGGAAATAACTTCTAAACTTTTGAAATATCATGCTTGATATGTGTATGTGTGTTTACTTGGGATCTAGGACCACATTGGGTAGTCTATGCTAACCATATAATTTAAGGTGGGGGCTTTGGGTCATGAGGTATCTCTTTGACCACTGCAGGGGCAAGAGACTGAGTAAATGAGGCCAGCTATGCAGACCTGACTTGACCAAACCCACAAACATGTCTGATCACCATGCCTTGGATTCGCTTTCCTGGTTGGCAACACTATCTATGTGTTGTCACACATAATTGCTGGGAGGATTAAATGCTGTTCATATGACTCAACTGGGAGAAGAAAACTGGAAACTTGCACCTCTGTGCCTTTTTCCTTTCTGATTTTAATTGACTTCCTTTCACTGTCATAAAGCATTGCTGTGAGTGTAATAGCTTTTCTGGGTTCTTCTATTGAATCACTGAACCTGAAGATGGTCTTGGGGACCCACTGAATACACACAGGTACGTGTGTGTGTGTGTGTGTGTGTGTGTGTGTGTGTGTGTGTGTGTGTGTTTTGAAAGCACATATAAGATCTTTGTGTACTTCACCTCATAGAATCATAAAATCATTGATTTAAGGTCACTTAACATGAAGACCCACATATTCTTTTTTCCTCGTGATTGCCAAAGCTTAATAGATAAAAACTCAAGCATGAGATCTTTACTTTTTAAGGGTAGAGTCTGAATTATATTGTCATTTCTTACTCAAGATTGTAGTATAGATCCATGTTAGATGCTACGAGGTAGTTTTTTGTAACTTATAATGACAGCAAGAAAATCTGTGATCATATTGCATTATTTCTAATAGATTTTCTTTGAAACTGCATTCCTGCTTGCACTTTAAATCTCAATTATCCAAACTACTGTTGTACTGGCCCGAGCATAGAAAGTCAACACCAAGACAAAAATATGCCAAATTGCAGGGGCTTTATTGCTGGCAGCCACGGAGGACTTGCGTCTCTCCAACCCAGTGGCCCTGAAAGGAGGGTGTCAAGACCTTTTATACCCATAAAACCACCTCAGGAGTGAGGGTGAGGGGCAGGGGTGGGGGTGAGGGGCTTCAGACATTCTGAGGGCCAGTGTATTCTGTAAATCACCTCCTGGGCAGAGATGAGGGTGAGGGGCCCTGGACATTCCAAGGACCAGGGGACTTTTGACATTCTGATTGTTACTTAAGTGGTTCACAAAAGTTAAGATACGCATTTGTTTACACATTGTCTGGGTAGGGTGGAAATCATAGACCTTAATTACTTATTACAAGTTGCAGGGGCCAAGATGGCCTGGGTTTGGACTGCTTGCCTGTCACATTAGGGTTACAGAGAGCAGTTTCAACAGAAAGCCGAGGTATGGTTGAGGTATGTAGTTTTATGGGGCTTTTACCATGTCACATACAATAAGCTATTATTATTGCTTAACCTAAAAAATTCTTGATGTAATACACACAAATCATCTTATCTAATTCAGAGCTTAATAATTGTTTTATTCATATTCAGGTGAAAAGCCATGACATGATAAAGATAAAAATTTAAATCTGTGAAAACTAGAAATGAGAAATGATACTGAGAAAATAAGCCGTTCTTTGTTGGGAAAACAAAGAAAACAAACTAAAAATAATATTCTACCTCACTAGTACAAAAAAAAAATCAAGGTGGTTTAAAAAAAAAAAAATATATATATATATGCATACACACATATATACATATACATATATATGTGTGAAAAAATGAAAAATAATATTTTATGGGCTAAGTAGAAATGGCTTATAAAACAGTTACCTTAGAGCAGGGGTCCCCAAACTTTTTACACAGAGGGCCAGTTCACTGTCCCTCAGACCATTGGAGGGCTGGACTATGCAAGGTGTGACACCCTTCACAGCCAGCGCTGCTGCCTCCACTATCCCAGACAGCGGTATACAGTTTCACAGGTCCAGCACCGCCTCCAGTGCTGTATACAGGGATGGCGGTGATCAGCCTGTGACACTGTGTATACAGCGTCCTGGACATCTGCAGCAGTGGTGGGCCTCTTCTGTGGGAAGCCCACTGCTGCATGTTTTCACTATTATAAGACACCTCCTAAAAATAAGACAGCCCCCATCTTTTGGGGGTAAAATTAATATAAGACAGTCTTACAATAGGGGAAACATGGTGTGTAGTAATGTGGGGGGAGACTTTTGGGCAAAGGGAGGTTATAGGGGCCATTATGTTGTTGTACATTTGGGGGACTACGGAGGCCATTGTGCTGTGTAGTATTGGTTATAGTGCTTTGCCTTTCTTCCTACTTCTGCTGTTATTTCACACTGCTTCCGGTGATGTGGGGCCCTGCAGCTGCAGACCGGATGTGCGTCATATGCCAAGCTTTGTGGCGCCGCCACATACAGTACTCCAGGAGCACAGGATGCGGATGCCTTAGAGGAAGGAATGATAATTTGATTCCATAAAACTAAAACTTTTTATAATAACAGAACAATGAAACATACTTATAATAAAATTCATTTTGATATAGGAAAAATTATTTACAATAGAACAGGAAAACAATAAAGAAGACTTATCACTTAAAAAAGATAGTGAGCAAAAATTATAAGCAGTTGTTTTACAAAAAAATCACTGCTAATGGACAATAAATTTTAGGAAATTTGCTTACTCCAGCTATAATTAGCTCCATTTATACAAAGGAAAATATGCAGGTTTGCATAGACATATATATGCATGTAAATACATAGAAAAATCAGTTTGAACAGAATAATAGCATATGATTAATAGTGATATCTAGAAATGAAAAAGCAGGAATGGAAGTGGTGGTCCAACTAGTTAGATGGGGATGGGAAGTAAATGGTATTTAAATATTTAACTTCATATATTTTGTTATTGTTTGAATATATTACATTAATTACATGTTTGTGCAATATTCAATTTTCAGTTTGAATACAATTTGTACTCAAATGCCTATTTAATGATAGCCTTTAAGTAAATCAATTTGAAACAGAACTTAAAGAATGTGATAGTATTTTTCTTTCACCTGCAGGTGAGAAAATAAGTTTCAGACAAAGGTGAGATACAAACACAGAGTTAATATTGATCCAAGAATAAGATTTCTACATAAAATTTCTAAATTAAACTTTAGTTCTGTTTCATGCCTTCTGTTGATGACTGGCTACATACGATTTTCCTAATCTCAAGAAGACTGCTATTTTATGATTGGTAGATATTATTGTGCTTTCTTAAATTTTATGAAGCATAAATCACAACACATGGAGCAAATCTTTAGAGTTTAAGACTCGAAAGTGCCTTCTATTACAGTATGAGCCTTCAAGCACTATTGAAGTACTTAAATTCTTTTTTAACTGTGCCCTCTCCCCCAACCTTTACACATATAAACACAACACTGCATCTGATTTTATGGACTAGGAAATTGAGGTTTACAATTTACAACTTCTAATTTGCTGAAAGTCATATAACTATTACTACAAAACTATAATTATCATTGGTATACTATACTCTCAGTCCAGTACTTTTTCTAATACAAACACTGTAATTCTAAAGCACCTCATGGATTTGCACTAAATATTTAGTGCCGGTGAATCACTAACCTAGTTTTACTTCCATAAACAGGAATTCACTTTTCAAAATAAAAAATATCCCTATATTTGAAGGATCGGTTAGCTAAAATGTCATTTCTTTTGGAAAATGTTCTCAATCCATAAAAAAATAAAACATTATACCACTTAAAACATAGTGCACAGTTCTAAGTATCTCACATTTCTTAGCTAATTTTATCTTCACAACACCCCTATCAGGTAGGCACACTTATTATAATTCCCTTTTCACACATGAGGAAGATGAGGCAATGAGACAGTAAATGACTTGCCTAAGGTAAGAGGGGAGGTAATGACCAAGCCCAAACACAAACTGAGGTTTGAGTGACCTTATTCTTAACCATTTCACTCTGTCTCTCGGAGAGTGGAAATCTCTCTGAGCTCCCTGTGTGTTTTTACCAAGTTCTGCTTTATGCCAGTGAGTTTTAAAATTAGTTGCTTTACACAATGCTCATCACATGGTAAAAAAAATCGATTTTAAAAACTCATGTTGTTTTGAATTTTCTCCTGTTTGTGGTCTTGTCTTTTCTGCCATAAAGTAGGCCCTACAAAGATAAGATATTGATCCTACTTTGCTTTAGATCACCTCCTAATAGCTACAAAATTGTGGTTTACTTGAAGCAGGTGCTCTTAAAATGTTTATTAAATGAAGAATGAGAATGAATTAATGAAGAAAAGAGGCATGGTCCTGACAGAAAAAAATAAATGAATAAAATATCATTTATAAAAATAAAATGTACAATTCAGTAATAGAAAATAATGTATTAAGATGTTATTCCATATTTTCTTTGAGAAAATAGCATCAGTGAGTTTTTTCATCTTTGCTGACAGAGAGAGAGAGTGTGTGTGTGTGTTTCTTAATGAAACTTGGAATGCTTGGTCAGTGCTCAATGTGTTTGTGGCTGCTTCGAAATTATCATATTCAGGAGAGTTTAGTTAGACTAATTTTCTCTCTGAATTTAAATGTGGATGCCTCCTTTAGGTATTGTAAGTGAGGTTAATGAAACGTTAACTTCCAATCCTAGTTGAGACCATTTATATGCTAATTATTAAGCAAAGACAGTCTAAGAAACAAATAGCCAACTGCACTCAAAGCACTTTTAGAAAATGTTGTCCTTATGGTCACTGTTATTTCTTCACTCATCTACAATGACTTCTTTTATCCAGTTATTCCCTATGCCAATTTTCCCAACTTAGATGACATTGCAAAGAAAGTAGGTTGTCTAACCATCTCCCTCTAACTTTATAGCCTTTACTTCAGAATACCCCACATTTTGTATGACACAGTAAAACAGAGAGAAATATTTGGTGCTTAATGTTCTAAGAATCTGTCATATAAATAACACTGAATAAACAACCCCTTTGTAGTTAAAACCTTTATAATAATCATAATCATGTTCCTAATCATGGCTATTTTACTTTTTAGCAGGTATCTTTATTTTATATAGCATAGTCTCCTCTTATTCATGGTTTTGTTTTCCATGGTTTAAGATATCCAGTCAACTGTGATATGAAAATATTACATGGAAAATTCCAGAAATTAATAACTTTTGCATTTTAAATTGTGCACTGTTCTGACTAGCATGATGAAATCTCACGCCAGCATGCTTCATTCTACCCTGAACCTGAATCATTCCTTTGTCCAGCATATGCACACTGCAAATGCTGTTCACCTACTGGCCACTTAATAGCCATCTTATGGCTCATAATATTGTGGTGCTTGTGTTCAAAGTCAACAGTAGCTAGATATGTTCAGGTATAAGAGTTTGGCATAAAAGGTTATAAAACTATAAAACTAGCTAAACAAAATGATCTTTGTGTAATTTTTTTTTGGTAAGTAACACTAATTTAATGTTGTTGGTTTAATAAAAACAGTTGAATTTTCTGAGTTATCGGTGAAAATGGCCATGTAGCTAACTTTAAGGGTTTTACTATGTTCACTGGTGTTCACTGGCTATGAAAAAAAAGTAAATGTTAACAGAGAAATAACTATTTTTAAATGATGGTTAGCTATGTCTAATATATTGGTTTTTAGAAATAATCTAGATAAGCTGTTAAAAATGAAAGAATTGAGAACATGTAAATGAGATAAATGTTGTAGGTAAACTTTGTGTATAATTTAAAAATTTTAAATTATTTTTGATGCTCATTGAATGTCTGGGCCATTTCCAATTAAAAATGTTATGTTATTGGGAAACATGTTTCTAAAAATCATGGAATAGTTCTCATTTATAAAATGCTAATATCTGATAGGCAGCTCAGGATTTCTTGCTTCCTGGGTTTTCATTAAAATTTAAGTTTACTAAGGATAATAATTATAGACAATATGTAATTCTGTATATAAAATGAGCTAAAGAAGATGTGTTTTTCGCTGGAAAAATAACAATTCTGTCTAAATCAGAAGTTATCTAAACATTAATTCAAATTACAGACTTGAAAAGGTTATTTTGAACCAATGTAGAAAGAACCCAGAGAGTAGAGGAGAAACATGTGAAGAAAGATACAGATAGGAACATGCATTTTTGGTAAGACAGGTTATAAAGAAAACAAGATTTAGGGCAAAATAGAAAGTCTGAGCGTGTTATAGATAATCTGGGTAAGTCATATGTAGTTCTTCCTGTTTCTCTGTATGTCCATCTTTGTGCACATACAGAGAAAATAGAAATTTGAAAATGTTTACATAGTAAAGTATTCTTTACAACATGATAGAAATGGAGAAATTAGACTAATTAACATCTCATAGTTAAAGCTCTTAGTCTTGATGAATGTAAAATAAGAACTATTATAAGAAACACATTAGCAGTTTGATAATTCTTTTTTAATATATTTAAGCATGAAGCCAGATTTAACATGGGAACAAATTTCATGTACATGCTTGTATTGCTTCACACTGTATTTACTATTCTGTATAGATAGTACTAACACTAAAGTACTTACTGGTCATGTACTTAAAGTGACTTTCTTAATTGTACAAAATGTTAGTGGTATTGGCGGATTTAAAACCATTACAGTTTGGATCAGGAACAAAATATTCATTGTGGGGTTTTTTTTTCTTGTGTGTTTTTGTTATGTTTTCAGGCTCTGGTTAACACTGTAGCCTACAAGGTAAACTAAAGTAGGGAAAATTTGGAGTTGGTTTCTCATTTATTTGTATTTGAGTTTAATTTTTATTTATTTGCTGTTCATTCCCCTCTGGGTTTTACTTCCAAATACATATACATATAAACCATGGTTTTTAAAGTTTCTAATGGAAGGCTTTGATTTCCATCTATGAACAGTCATTTTGTTTCCTATGCATTTTCAACCTTTATTACTTGTTCTATTTATCCAAAGTTCCTAACCTACATTTGTCAAGCCTCCAAAAATTTGATAGAAGATATCACCCATTTAAAATGTTATTGGTTTTTGCTTACCTCTGATAATCTTGAGAGCTATGAGAGCTTCAAGATTCTAAAAAATTAATGTAAAAGACTACCTTTATAAGTTCTGAACATAAATAATATATTATATATTTTTGTTATTTGGAAAAGTACATGAGAGTAGAAATTTTTAAATGTTGTTTGTTTCCAAGATGATTCAATTAAATCTATAACTAGAATTAGTCTTAGCTCTTTTAGTGAATGAATAACACTTTGATATGAGCACAAAGTCTTAATGTTCAGGAAAGATTGGTCTTATCCTCAAGGAAATTACATTGATTGGGATTTCTCTCAAATACTTTAGTTGTGTTTACCATTATTAACATGAAGCGATATTCACTTGGATTAAGTAGTAATAATTTTTTTTAAATGTGGGACTTCCTAGTGATTTTTGACTCTAAGCCATGTATCACCGATAGGCTTTCATGTAAGTATCTGAAAACAAAGTAAGTACAGTTGTTGCAGTGATTTGAAGATTATACTGATGAAATTTACCTAGTCAGTTGTCAGTTTTGTATCCAAAAATCAATCTTAGAAATGTGTGATGATGTTGTTTTAAATAGAGGAAAAGAAATTATTGTGTGCTTGTTCTTACTTTGTCTTTGCTCTACTGTACACTATTTAAATGAATTTATAGATATTATTTATCTTCATATTAAATTTCCAAATCTGATATTTGCATTTACTATTTTTTGATGATGGAGAGAAAAGTTAATTGTCTTACTCTGATAAGTCTGGTCACAGTTCTGTCACTAGAATGCTAACAATTAAACATATGGAATGAGTAACCTAACAAATACCAGGGTTTGAAGTGCTGTGGGCAGTCACAGATAAAGCTCAAATCACAGTGTTCTAATTTATGACATGTTAGAGAGAATGACAGGACTTTCTGTAGTATAAATATTCTATTAACTAAACTTTGTGCTGTTAAGTTATAATGCTTTGACTCTGAGTCTGAAGAAGGAACCGACTTCTGCTCAATTTTGAGCATTGACGTCTGTCAAAATCTGGTCTTCAGACTCAGGAGAAGGTGAAAACCAAAATGAACTGCTTTTTTTGGAGACACAGGATCAGAAATTAAAACCTTCAATCTCTCTATTCCCAGGAACTATCCTGGAAGAGGTGAGCATGTGAGATTACAAGGGTTGATTTTGAAGGATAAGATTAGTTCAGAGTTTTTGTGTAAATTAAACATTAGTATCAAAAGCACACTAATGCAAGGCCAGCATCTGGGTCCATGTGTCAGAATAACAGGGATTTCTTGGATCATTGATCTGTTCTTTAGTAGAATATCGTAATAGGTTATAAAAAGTTTACAAAAATTTTACCTTACAGTCAAAATGATTAAAATTAGACAGATTAATGTATATAGTGTTATTAAAATTAGCTTTAACTTTAATAATATGCCATTAAAAGGTAAAATAAATGTTTGTCTATATTTTGAGTAAAGTACAGGAAAATTAATGAGCAGAAAGAGACTGATTTAGTTGCCCTCATGCTTTCTGAAGTAGTACGTCTTATTATTTAGAAAATTAAGTCTCTCTATCAAAAGGTAAATGTTTTTGTTTTAATTAGTGATTATTTTACAGTGACCTATGATCTTATTTTGTGAGAGCGAATGTCTTAAAACTTTGATATTGCCAGACTTTTCAAGAACAAAATTTTAAGTTCCAAATTCAGTCCCTCTGATCTCATACTAACTTTTTTGTGTATTAGGTTTCCTGAAGTTCAAGAGAGACATATTAGGCTCATTAGGCTTATTTGTTATGTTAGAATTATGCAGAAAGTATTGTGAAATCTGTGGTAGTGTTTAGCTTCCTTTGGGTAATATTTAGACAGATGTGTTGTTAATATGTGTTCCAGGATTATATGTGATTTCTAAGATTCTAATATGTCTTAATATAGGTCGTCAGTAAGAATAATTATGATTATTAGGTTAAATTGTTGTATGCCACAGAAATAACTAAATTTCCTTGCTAACTGTATCTTTAATGATGACCACCGTAAGGCTTTTGCCATTCAAAATTGTTGTTTTACTTTAATCCTTCTCAAAAATTGACTTACCGTCAGCCACAGTTCAGGACTGGCTTCTTTGGAAGAATAAGTGAAAAGGACTCTTGAACATAGGTTTCTGGAAACTCTGAAATTGTGCCATTGTATTAGAAAGAAAACTTCCAGTGTACTAATTGAAAGGCTGATGTGTTCATAAAGATTGCTAACCCAATATGAAGCAGAGAGCAGAAATTGCTTGCATAAACTGAACTAATAAAGGACTAAGATAATTTTTTTTTTGGTTTGAAATATTGTTGATTGGTTTTGCTTTGTTTCACAGAGTCTGGAGAATATTTTTATTTTGAGGTATTTTTACCTTTCAGTATCTTGAGTATACTTTTGTGAATGGAATTTGAGGAATATTTAGCTCTCTTCCTTATTTCTTCATAATTTGTAAACTATTTGTGAATATTCTTAATTCCTGGTAATATACATATGTTTACTAACAAGCTGTTTACTTTTATTATGGAACTCAGTTGAAGGAACTGGTTATTTTCTCAGAGCTTTGACTGAAGTGGCCTTGTGAGAGGTCTAGCAAAGCCAATTTAGGACAGCCTAAGTGGAGAATGATTCTTGATGGACTTTGCGTGGATAAAAGGCCAAGTTTATCTTGCAGGTTGATTAGTCCGTCTTGCATGTTGATCAGTCCTGCTGTGATTTGTATTTATTGAAAGTGGGGGACTAGAGAGATAAATATTATGTTTTAGAAGAAAACTATAGTACTAGACTAACCTTTGATTACTAGGTAGCCACGTGGTCATCTATGATATGGAGCTGCCCACAATGACTCTCCTCAGTAGGAAGCAGCCAGAAAGACTGATGACAGGATTATCCATGATTGACAAACTCAAAAATAGAAAAGGGGGACTGAAACTAGCCCAAGAGCTCCATAGACAGTTTTTTTTTTTTTTTTTTTTTTTTTTTAATAATTATAGAAATTGACCCTTCTGGCCTTAAAGCTTAAAACTCACCAGGCCCAATGAGGTACCAGGCCTCTCAAAGTGTATCAAAGAACTGAAACTCCCTACATCATCACACCCAGACAATGAGACACCAGGCCCTTCATTCATCATGATTGCTTCCTCGCTCCTCTCGAGTTTCTGTTTTCATGTATCTAGTTACATTTCTTTTCCTTCCCTGCTATTAAAACCCTAATTTTAGCCCGTCAGGGAGATGGATTTGAGACTTAGCTCCATCTTCTCAGCTGCAGTACCCAATTAAGGACTTCTTCCTTGGCAATAATCCTTATATCAATGATTGGCTTTCTATGTAGCAAATAGCAGGACCTAAACCAAACTCCTGGTATTTTGGTAACAAAATGAGCAATGAGGGAGCCCCCTGGAAAAGAAGTCCCAGAGATGCTGCCCACTTATAGTTAGCAAAAATAACAATGGCTACTTTGGCTACTTCTGGCCTTGTAAATGGACTCTCCAGCCCTAAAGGAAACTTAGGCCATATCCTAAGATAACCACAGTCGGGATTTTCCCTGCTGGTGAGCATGCACCCTAGAGTAAACTTCTGATCATTACAACAGTAAAAAATAGTAAAATTACTGTTACTATTTAAAAATTTCCTGGATGGACATTGTTAAATACTAATTAGATACATGACATGTGTGCCTGTACTAGCATGTACAGCCACAGAGCATATATGCCCAAACAGACCTCCTAAAGTAAGCTTGCAAGGAACACCTCCTCATGTCCCTTTAAGAATCATGTGAGAGTCTCCTAAAAAGAGTCCCTCAGAACTAGCTGCTGCTGGCTCATTCTTTCGAGCATCTAACTGTGTTTTAGCTTTCAGAAGGTATTGTCTCTTTAAATAAACACTGCTACTTCCATTTTTCCAGTTAGACCAGCCAGGAGCTGTTTTCCAGCAGGATCAGCCCAGCCAGAGCTGTTTTCCACTCCTCTAGAAATGTGCTTTATCTTCCTTCAATAAAGTATGAATCTCTTGGCTGAATTCTTTCTTTCAAGTTAGAGAAGAACTGACAATCCCCACACTTTCCAGTAAAGGTAACAGAGACAAAATCTGCAAGTTCCTGTAGCCTGGGCAAGTGCAATAGAAAAAGCTTTGACCTCTAATAACACCTGGAATCAAGGAAGCCTTCCTTTGGAACCAAGAAGACTGGAACATGACCAGAACCTGAACACCAGAGCTCTTTCAGACAAAGGAATCCCTTGACCTGGAATATGTGGAGCTAAAATTTACCCCTACATACTTTACTGTAAATGACAAAATTTGAAGCTCTTGAATCAGACTTTGCCAAGCCAAAATTCCTAAATTCTTTCTCTTGCTTTCTAAATTATAAACCTTCCCTGGACCCAAAGTTAGGAAGACAGATTGCAGCCCACTCCTGTCTCTTTGGTGACAGGTTATGCTATAAAGCTTTTCTTTTCTAAAAGACCCCATGCCATGGTATTGACTTCTGTGTGCAGGGAGCAATAAGCCTGTTTGTTCTCTGGGTAACACGGCCAATAGCCTCTCAACGAAGGGTAATAGAACAATTCCTAAAGGAAGAGACTTTGTATTTTTCCTATCAAAATATAATTATCATATCTGTTTTTAAATAGTTAATGCATACATGAACAAAATTTAAAAGGTACACAAGCACATTTCAAAAGTAAATCTACCTCTCACTCACTTCCCTTAGTCATCTTTCTCTTCTCTAGATACAAACACAGCTGTCAGTGTGTCAGTCCCAGGAATTGTTTGTGGAAGGAATTGTTCATTCCTGAGATGGGAGAAGGGAAGCAGGCAGACAGATAAGTGTACAGGGCCATGAAAAATGAAGATTTTAGCAATTACAAATAAATATTTCAGAAATTATCTTTGGAAAAATGGCAAATGTGAGGAAAGAAAGAAAAGGTGGTATGAGAATAAAGATAACATGTAGCTGCTTTTGAAGCAGAAGCTCTTTTCTATTTTCTGGTATTTTGAATGTTTATAATTTACATATATTTGATATATTTCCTGAACACAACAGGATTAAACCTAGCTTAACTGAGTATCTATTGAGTACCAGGCATAAGTATAAAAAAATATAAGCAACATATGGACTTTGCCTTTCAGGTATTCACTCTAAGTTTTGGCAAATAAAAATATGACACTGTTTGTTGGTGACAAATAATTAAAAACAAAATCTCCTCCCAACCTGGGAAAATTCTCCACAAAGGGAAAGAAAAAACACAGTTGTGTTATTGAATAAGCATTAAACCAGATTGTAGATCTGCTAAGATATTGCAAAACAGAAATAAACCTCATCCTTTTATGTAACCAAGCAGATACAATCCATTATGCACATGTTCTTAAGATAAACAATAACTAGTCTTCAAGAGCTAGTTAGGACTTGACAGCACCATTTGTTACAGATAGTTCATCCTAAATTCACTGGGTAATTGGAATGATGTCCTGTGTGTTATCCAAAGGAAAAATAAATTAACATATCTTTCTAACATAAGCTAGTTTTGCAATTTTAAGCTAAATACCTTCTGAAGTTAGGTTTCTATCCACCCACAGAAATTGGGAGATGGGCACAATGTTCCTTGATGATGAGGACATTTCAATGAGACAGAACCCAAGTCCTAGGGTAAGACATTTCTGGGCCTTTCACTAGGCAAGGGGCTTATTTGACATTTAAAAATATTTACACACATTTTTAAAGACACACACAAAAACTCAACTTCCATCTGCAATTTTTCTAAAGTAAATGCTCTAAGAAAGGGACGGGATGGATGTCTAATCCCTATTTTCAACAAAGAGAATTGTTTATTTTCCAATTTGTATTTACTCAGAAAACACTCTTCATTAGAACAAAACAGTGACACTAAAAATTTCTAACTTCATTGCTATTATCATCTTTCTCTGGACAAGTTGCAGCCCCCTAAATAACCCGCAAGCCCACAGTAAAACACAACACAATGCAACTGCCAGAATTCTGATAAAATAACAAAACAAGTACATTTTTAAAAGTCTCTACACTACTGGCTGTAGGAATAACTTTTGAATGTATCATATAAATAGCTAATGGTTACATCAGATGCTTAACTAGTGTGATGGTTAATTTTATGTGTCTACTTCAGTGCTCTAGGATATGCCCTAACAGCTGCTTAAACATTATTTCTGAGTGTGTTTGTAAGGCTGTTTCTGGAAAAAATACCTTTATGTTGAACTAAGTAAAGCAGATTCTCCCACCACAGTGCAGAGGGGTATCATCCAATCCTTTGAGGGTCTGAATACTAGGTTGGTGCAACAAAAAAGCAGAGGAAATCTGGGTGTAGTGACTCACGCCAGTAATCCCAGCACTTTGGGAGACTCAGGCAAGCAGACCACACAGTCAGGAGACCAGCCTGACTGAGACCAGCCTGGCCAATGTAGTGAAATTCGGTCTCTATTAAAAATACAAAAATTAGTCAAGCATGGTGGTGTGTGCCTGTAGTACCAACTACTCGGGAAACTGAGGCATGAGAATCCCTTGAACCAGGGGGGTGGAGGTTGCAGTGAGCTGAGATCACGCCACTGCACTCCAGTCTGGGGGACACAGTGAGACTGTTTTAAACAAACAAACAAACAAAAAAGCAGAGGAAGGACAAATTTGCTTCTGTCTGAACTGAACTGGGGATATGAATCTTCTCCTGTCCTTAGACGTTGGCAATCCTGGTTCTCAGGCCGTCAGACTCAGATGTAATTACACTGCCGGTTTTCTTGGTTCTCCACCTTGCAGACAGCCAATAGTGGTATAATTAATCTCTATAATATGGTGAGCCAATCCCTTCTCATATACCTACATATATCCATATCCATGTATTATAAGCTCTGTCTCTCTGGAGAAGCCTGAATAATATAATTAGTAATGCACAAAAACTGTCCATGGTCATACAATTATTTTTAAAATTGTTGTGATGACCTTATCGCTTGTATTTTCTAATGGTTACTATCAAAGTATTATGTGGCAGCTCCCTGTAAAGCCTTATCCAATCTAAAACTAGAAAGTAGCTTTGCATGGGAACCTGATGATCTAAAATTTTCCCTTGCAAGTCCACCTACCCAAAACTTTGAGATTCAATTACATTTTTATGAAAATGTAGGCCCTTTAGTAATTGTTCTATTTTCTCCAAATATAGTTCTCAGATGTGTGAATTAAAGATATTAGTGGCCTTCATCTACTATCAAAGCCTCATTACGAGGTAGCTGTTGAATGGGACAGAGTAAAGTTCCTGTGTTACATGTGCATGGCTCTCATTAAGTGTTGACGGCAAACCTGCCCGATGGGCCTTTTTTTCCTTGCATTGGGCCTAAGTCAATAGCCACACTTTTATAACAGTTAACTAAATCTACGTTCATGGCAGACATTCACCTTTGTTTATTTAAGTATTCTGAGATTGGGGACAACTTAGATCTCAAATTTAACTGAATGACACTAGACCTACCTTTTCAACCTCTGTGTGTCAATGCTAGATTTCTGTTTGTCTACTGTTAATTTTTTTCTACCTCATTCTCCAATTATATCAGTTAAAACATTTTTTTGTATCCAATTTAGGGCCCAAGTACTTCCTTGCATTTTAGCTACTTTTACTTAAAATAGCTACCTAAAGTAGCTAAAATGTTACTACCAAAAATTACTAATGAAGATGTTTTCATTTCTACTTTATGAATAATCAGATTTTTAAAATTTATAAATCCAACCCCATTTATATGGAGTACAATTTGGAGCTGATTGGAAATGAGATTGTGGAAACCATCTCTAGGAGTACAGAAAGAAAAAGTAACATTAAAAAATAAATTTGTTTGTTTTCTAGTAAAATATGATCTTGAAGTAATTGAAACCACCCTGCTGTGAATGGGTCAGCAAGGCAGTCTATAAGACTGGTCACATGTTTACAAGAACACCTCTTCAGCTGAGTTCAGTACAAATATCAATAACTTCTGAAAATTTCAAGTCCAAATTTCTTGTGGAATGTTCAGTCCAGTCGTTCTGAGGAGCTGGCTTTTTATAAGAAACACAAATCAAACTTTTGAGTTGTGGTTGGTTTAAGGTCATTATTGTTTTCACATTGACAGTCCTGTGGGTGATCATCAACATTTGAAAAGTTGAAGGGCACTTTTATGTAAACAAAATCTTCTGGTCAATGTAGGTGGCTGACTTTTTCCAGTGGGTTATTCCAGGTTCTTACGACTTCATGTCTCATGGTTCCTAGGGAAGAGAAAAGTCTTTTTAACTATTGAACATGATTACTAAAGGATTCAGTTAAATAAGGTGCAAAACATGGTCTTAGATCTAAATTCACAGGCCTTCCAAAGATAAATTCGAAGGGAGAGATTCTGTGCTTGCTTCTAGAGACCACTTTAATTTTAAGCAAGGTTAGCGGTAAAGCTCTAGGCCATCTTGATATACCAGGTTTCAGAATCTTAGCTAATGAATTTTTTTTTTTAATTTTTTGAGACAGAGTCTTGCTCTGTCATCAGGCTGCAGTGCAGTGGCGCTATCTCTACTCACTGCAACCTCCACCTCCTGAGTTGAAGTGATTCTTCCACTTCAGCCTGCTGAGTAGCTGGGACTACAGGCGCATGCCACCATGCCCAGCTATTTTTTGTGTTTTCAGTAGAGATGAGTATTCACCCATGTTAGCCAGGATGGTCTGGATCTCTTGACTTCATGATCCACCTGCCTTGGCCTCCCAAAGTGCTGGGATTATAGGCATGAGCCACCATAATGAATTTTTTGAGTTTGACTTCTTTACTCTGTTTTCCAAAGGATTGAGAATTATAGGAATCTGTAAACATTTGCATAATTCCTGAATGACAGTACAGATAAAATGACTTTCTCTGTCATTTAAATGCTCTGGTAACCCAAAAGGGGAAATTATGTTTATTAAGGCAGTCTTTACCATTACCTGAGCACTGGTTTTTTGAATAGGGAATGACTTCAGGCCATCTGGACATCATACACATCATAGCTAGTCAAAACCTCTTAACTTTTTTTTTTTTTTTTGAGACGGAGTTTCGCTCTTGTTACCCAGGCTGGAGTGCAATGGCGCGATCTCGACTCACCGCAACCTCCGCCTCCTGGGCTCAGGCAGTTCTCCTGCCTCAGCCTCCTAAGTAGCTGGGATTACAGGCACGCGCCACCACGCCCAGCTAGTATTTTTTTTTTTTTTTTTTTGTATTTTTAGTAGAGACGGGGTTTCACCATGTTGACCAGGATGGTTTCGATCTCTCAACCTCGTGATCCACCCACCTCAGCCTCCCAAAGTGCTGGGATTACAGGCTTGAGCCACCGCGCCCGGCCTCTTAAATTTTAAAAGCATTCGTTTTCTGAAATGTAACTGCTACCTGGTTCCTGGTGAAGTTTGTCAGGGATAGTGAATGCTTATCTTGAGAGCAGCCTGTAAAGAATTCTGCTGACAAATAGTACATCTTTTTAATATGTTTTGCAATGATTTTATCTTTGTGGTAAGCTTACGAAGAGTCTAGTGTTTTTAAAATATGCCTTTTATTTAGATGATTGTGTTTGTGACACACAATATTAACTAAGCCGATAGGGACCATGATATAGGAATTATTTTCTTAGGTAATTTCCATAGTTCAGTCAAGTTTCTTTTAGCCTTTTATAATCCATCTTCTTTTCACAAGCATATTTTTGAAAATGAACAAGCATTTTTTATTCTATTAAAAGTAGAGCTTCTAAGTTTGGAATCTGCAATGTTTTAACAGTGGCTTTTGCAACTCTGTCAGCAAAATGAATTACTAACATCTGAGCAAGCAGTGGTAAAGCCTAACAAATCAGCAATCAGTTTCCGTGAGATATTTTTATTCCAATAGAAGTAAAAAATCTTCTAGTTAAAAAATTTGCTTTGTTGTGTGATAGATGTCAAACAGAAATTTGTTAGTAGTAAATATATTATATGTTCATTTTAAATCCAGAGCCAAATTGTTTTGGTAACAGCTATTAACTTGTCGGCTGGTGCAGACTTATTTCTAGACAAAAAGTAATTGTTCAAGTTTCAATGATAAATCACCACAGCATAGGACAGCTTAAATTGGCCACTATTATCCCAAGTAGATAGCCCATCAATAAACATTAGTAAATATGCAATATTAAAAGGAGTATTAGATAAATCAGGCTGAATATTTTTTAAAAATTGTGATCACCACAGCTAGCAAAGTGACTGTAGCTGATTTAGTTGTTCAAAAGCAGTTCAGATTCTAGGGACCAAACCAGGAGATCTGAAGAATTAGCATGCAGTTTTTTTTTCTTTCTTTTTTTTTTTTTTTTTCCAGCAGAGGTTTTGTCTTCTCTGCAAAATGAAATCCAGTGTCCACAATACTGTGCTATTATCAAATAATTCTCTGTTTTAAAATTTTTGTTTAAGTCATTTTATGCAGAATGGACTTCTAGATTGTAACTCATAGATTCCATGGCCCACGGCTCATAACTGATGCCCTAAATATTTTAATTTCATTTAGCAAAATTGCAATTCTTCTGTTGAGATCTTATTATTTTATGAAGAAACAATTATTTCAAAGCCAAGTTATCAATTTGGTGTTGCTTTTAGTTGCTTATACTGCCAGAAGTCATCTACACATTAAATAATTACAGTTCCCTCTGATCAAACACATATCCATAAACTATTTTATTTTTATTTTGTAAATGACTGGAGAAAATAGTAGAGAGAATTCCAAAATCCTCAAATAACCCTTTGCCATAAATATTTAATTCCTTTATGAGGCAAAGCAAATACGAATTTAAATTTGTCTACTAGAGGAAAAGGAAGAAGAAAGAATGAAAGAAACT
Organism: Saimiri boliviensis; assembly: GCF_048565385.1. Lineage (NCBI taxonomy): Eukaryota > Metazoa > Chordata > Mammalia > Primates > Cebidae > Saimiri > Saimiri boliviensis. Next base: position 152,354,446 of record NC_133451.1, read on the forward strand.
ATGAAAAACACAGAAAGAAGGAAGAAATAAAAAAACAAGAAAGAAAAGAAAAACAGAAGGAAAAGGAAGGAAGAAAAGAAAAATTAAGAAAATCAAGCCAGCCTGCCAATGGAGATGAATTATAGTTGAATTATAGAGAAAATGTAGCAGATTATAGAACCAAAATCAGCATAGTTGCAGAGTTGGAACTATGAAAGTTAATAGGACAACAAATTGGTTTCTTTCTCTAAAATATGGTACAGATTTATATAGGGTCAATGATCTTTTGCAAGTTGGCCTTTCTTCTCTACTGGAAGTATGGGAATATTACAGAGTGAGTGTGTATTTTTTTTTAATTATCATTTTTCTAAGTATTTTATAATTGGTTTCATGACTAAAACACCAAAAGCATTGGCAACAAAAGCCAAAATAGACAAATGGGATGTAATTAAACTCCAGAGCTTCTGTACAGCAAAAGACACAATCATTAGAGTGAACTGGCAACCAACAGAATGGGAAAAAATTTTTACAATCTTTCCATCTGACAAAGGGTTAATATCCAGAATCTACAAATAAATAAAATAGATTTACAAGAAGAAAAACAAACCCATTCAAAAGTGGGCAAAGGACATGAACAGATGCTTTTTAAAAGAAGACATACATGAGGCCAACAAACATGAAAAAAATGCTCATCATCACTCGTCATTAGAGAAATGCAAATCAAAACCAAATTGAGATACCATCTCACTCCAGTTAGAACGGCGATCATTAAAAAATCTGGAGACAACAGATGCTGGAGAGGACGTGGAGAAATAGGAATGCTTTTAACATTTTTGGTGGGAGTATAAATTAGTTAAACTATTGTGCAAGACAGTATGGCAATTTCTCAAGGACCTAGAAATAGAAATTCCGTTTGACCCAACAATCCATTACTGGGTATATATCCAAAGGATTATAAATTGTTCTATTATAAAGACACATGCACACGTATGTTCATTGCAGCACAGTTTACAATAGCAAAGACCCAGAACCAATGCAAATGCCCATTGATGATAGAATGAACAAGGAAAATGTAGCACATATACACCATGGAGTACTATGCAGCCATAAAAAATGATGAGTTCATGTCCTTTGTAGGGACATGGATTAATCTGGGAACCATCATTTTCAGCAAACTGACACAAGAAGAGAAAATCAAACACCGAATGTTCTTACTCATAGGCGGGTTGAACAATGAGAATGCATGGACACAGGGAGGGGAGCACTACACACTGGGGTCTGTTGTGGGGGACTAAGGAAGGGACCGGGGGGTAGGGAGGTTGGGGAGGGATAACATGGGGAGAAATGCCAGATATAGGTGATGGGGTGATGGAGGCAGCAAACCACATTGCCATGTATGTACCTATGCAACAATCTTGCATGTTCTGCACATGTACCCCAGAACCTAAAGTATAATAAAATATATATATATTATATATATTAATATATATTATATATATAATTTACATAATTATATATATATGTATTATATATATATATATGTGGTTTCATTCCTGTTACAAAGAATCTCAGCAAAGAATATTGTTTTATACATAGCCATAGCTTATCTTTTGGTAAGCCATTTTTACTGGTTTTATATCTCAGATTCAACCAGTATCATTATTTGCTAGAAGCCAAAGCAATGCATCAATCTGTTTCAGATCTGGGTGCTTTTCCAGCAGTGTATGAAATTACCATTGTCTGCTACACTCATTTTCTTTCTTTCAGAAAGCACATTGTCCCCAAATCCACAAATCCACTGCCTTTATTTTATTTTATTTTATTTTATTTTATTTTATTTTATTTGCTAAAGAACCTCTGTCTGTTGCCCAGGCTGGACTACAGTGGCACAATGCTGGCTCACTGCAACCTCTGCCTCCTTGGTTTCTCAAAAAAAGATCCACAGACATACCATCAGATTACAGAATATGATAACCTGCTATAGTCTGAAAGTTTCTGCCTCTTCAAAAGCCCTGTGTTGAAATCTTAACCCCACGGTTCTAGGAGGTACAACTTTTGGGAGCTGATTATTAGATCATGAGAGTAAAGGCATCATAAATGGAATTAGTGAACTTAAAAAAGGGTCCCCTCAAATCTCTTAAGCTCAGGAGTTCCAGAACAGCCTGGGAAATATGGCAAAACCTGTTTATAAAATATTTCAAAAATTAGCTGGGTATGGAGGATCACTTGAGCCTGGGAGGTAGAGACTGCAGTGAGCTGCATTTGCCTCACTACTCTTCAGCCTGGGTGACAAATTGAGACAGTGTCTAAAAAAAAAAAAAAAAAAAAAAAAAAGGAAAAAAGAAAGAAAGAAAGAAAGAAAAGAAAAGAAAAGAAAAAGAGGCTTCTGAGAGATCCTTTTCTCTTTCCATTATACAAGATTACAGTAAAAAGAGAGCTGTGTATAAACCTGCAAGATTCAGCACATACCGAATCTGCCAGCTTGCCTCGATCTTGAACTTTTCAGCCTCCAGAACTATGAGAAATAAATTTCTATTGTTTGTAAGATAGCCATGTATTTTCTTATACATACTTTTAATTATGGTAGTTTGTTATAGCATTCTGAATGGACAAAGACAGGCTTTAAGTTGCACAGCAATTCTCTCACCAGTATATTTACAGGAGAACCAAGGCAAAGTAAGCACAGGTTCCTAAGTAGGAGGACCTATCTGTGTGAGAACCATGAAAGAAAAGAAAGAAGTAATGAGTGAACCCCAAACATCAACAATCTGTGGTGATCTATCACCAAATGGAAAGTGAGAATCCCTGGGGAAATTACAGAATAAGGAGTGCCAGTATCTCCAATTTCCAGCTTCAAGATTTGCTAATTCTGTCCATTTTAGACTATTGGCTAATTATTCTCTGGCTTTCTGGGATTTTCTGATTTCCCTATTCCTGCAATTTCTACATTGTCTAGATTCTCTTTCTACATTTCATCTTCCAATGTCCTGGCTTCGTACAATAATGGCATATATTTTTCTCTTCTTCCTTTGTTCCCTTTGTAGGTTAGCCAAAGGGATATTTTCCTTTAATAAATAATTCTAACAGAGAAGCCAATATGACATTTATTTTCTCCTTTGACTTTCTCTAAATTTCCCGCTAACTGAGTAGTTGTTGCTACGATTTGAGTAACAGTCTGTTCTTGCCTTCCTTTTACCTTTCCTTAAAGTGGGTTTTGATAATTAGCAAACGAACCAAGACATATGTGTATGTGGTTAGGGTCAAAGGACATTTTTGATCTGCCCATAGCTCCATGTCAATGTTTTATGAGAAAGTCTCAACAAAATGCTAAAGAAATCAACTAAGGGACTCACCTACCTTCTGGGCACACCAGTGTAACTTCTCCCAGCTGACCTTTAGAAGAAAGGCTTCATGGGAGGCTGAGGCAGGTGGATCATGAGGTCAAGAGATCGAGAACATTCTGGTCAACATGGTAAAACCCCGTCTCTACTAAAAATACAAAAATTAGCTGGGCATGGTGGCATGCGCCTGTAGTCCCAGCTACTCAGGAGGCTGAGGCAGGAGAATTGCTTGAACCCAGAAGGCGGAGGTTGCGGTGAGCCAAGATAGTGCCATTGCACTCCAGCCTGGGTAACAAGAGCAAAACTCCATCTCAGAAAAAAAAAAAAAAAAAAAAAAAAAAAAAGGCTTCAAGCATTGCCATCAAGCAACCCTTCTAGATGGATCTCTAACACATTTAGAGCTTCCATTGTGGGGCATGGCAGGTAGTTGGCTGCCCATGGCCACAATACCCTTTGATGTGTCATCTTCTAGACCCTGATGCATTTGACACATCGAAGAAGCAAAGCCTGCCATTTGCATAATTCCACACAGTAGCTAGTGCATGTCTCCATCCATGAGGTTTAAACCGATAACATTCTCTGTTGTACATTTGTATATCTCTGGGTCACAGAGAAAAGAAACCATTAAATGAGTAAAACAAGCTGGCGAGAAAGGCATGTGAATTACTCAGGAGTCCTGGGTAGCTTCTCAATGTTATTAGCTTTGTGGGCGATCTAAATAGGAAAGGCTAATTTTTATTGCATTGAGACAAGAAGAATGTAAATTATGTGGCACTTTGATCTCCCTCCCCATGCTAACATTCATCAGCTTAACACCTTGATTTCCTTTTCTAAGTGACTAGTACAGCTGCTTTCCATCCTGTTGCCTTTATATGGAAACAGTCTATTATCCAAGTTCTTAATTATTCCCTGATTATGTCTCTTTTCCTAGCCATGTGGTATGTGGATGAGAAGAGACCATTGGAGTTGGGATATGAACTAAGCTATGAAGTTAACTCAATGCCATGAGGCATAAAAACCTGTGCTCTCAAACAGGACAGGTAATTCATTATCATATAAAGAAATTGTGCTCTCGTCTCTCTTTATAGGAATCTTCGCTAACAAAGAAAAAACTGTTTACCTAAAAGACCATCACCTACCCTTCCAGGAAGCCAATTTGAATCTGAGCAAGACAAAGACAGGGAGAGCAGAGAATGAAGAAGTGGGGAAAGAGATGAGAGGAAGAGGGTGCTGTGAAAGAGAAAGCATTTTTAATCCTCACATTTCCTCTTCTATTTTTCTCAGTCTTTCCTTCTGCCTATCCAAATCATCTTAATTTTTTCCCTTAGAATTATATTCATTTCATAAATACCAGTGGTTAATTTGCTTAGAATGAGGCCTAAGAACCCCAGAAAACATGTTAATTAATTCATCGAGATCAAAAGAATTTCCCTGAGTGAACTGCAAAACCGGATAGTCATTTATCCATTCCAAATTTGACAGAGGGTTATTACTTCTTTATGAGAAAGACCTGAAGATGACATTCCAGGATTCCCGTATTTTCCAACCATATGGTGATGATCCTGACAGGGTTTTAGAGCTTGGATCATCCACGTCTACTCAATAGTAATACCTTGAATTTTGAGAGGATGGTCTTCCAGCTTGCATTTCAAAAGAGTGGAAAGCTATAAGGAAGGCTTGTAATAATTTGAGCACTTTTACCTGACTGTTGCATGGCCACAGACGTTCACCTCATCTGCTCAATTCAGGAACTGTCAGACATCTCTCCCTTTTCACCAGAATTGTTGGGGAAATGCAAATTTTAAAAGTCTTCTCCCAACACAGAAAACTTCTTTACCAAGAAAAGAAAAAAAAAAAGCTGTTTTTTTAGAAAAAAAATGAATAAGCACTAAACCAGAATGTTAATTTGCCAAGAGATTGCAAAGACAGAAAGCTATCTCATTCTTTTATACGGCCAAACAGATAGAACCCATCACATACGTGCGCTCAAGATAAACAATAACTAGTCCTCAAGTAAGAGGAATTGACAGCACCATTTGTCACACATAGTTCATCTTAAATTCACTTGGTAATTGGTGACCATCTGTGTTAGTTAATTAGCTTTATCCAAAGGAAAAATAAACTTCTTATATCTTCAGGACAAGTTTCGCAACTTGAAGCTAAATTCTCTCCAAAGTTAACTTCCTAACCTCTCACATAAATTGGAAAATCGGGCACTGTTTTTCCTGATGACATTGCAGGAAAAACATTCCTGAGTCTTAAAGCTAGCAATAGGCTTATTTAGCTTTTAAAAAGATTTACATTTCATACATTTCAAAAAGACAGAAAAATAAATTTTACTTACAAGTTTTCTAAAATAGATGATCTAAGAAATAAGAGTGGAAGTCAAATTTCTTCTCTTATTTTGAACAGGAAAAACTTTTTTTTTTTTTCCCATTTACATTTTCCCTTAGACGAGTATCTTAGTTGAGATAGATAAGACATGCTATGGTAGGGCAAAGTAGTTCTCGAGAATAATAAAAGTTACTAAACATTAAAAGTCGTTCTAAAAATATGAGTTGACTGTAACTACAATTGCTGTTACTACTATCATAAAATTTTTCTTAACCCTCCCCCAAAAATAATAATAATAGCACAATGGTAGGTTAAATTAAAAAAAATATATATGAGTTAGAGAAAATTATTGAACAGACATGTAGGGTATGCCAAGACATATTGATTGATGAAGATCATCGACATCTAAATATACCACAAGTTGTTTTTGAATACTCATAATTTCACAATCATTTCTTAAAATGGTTAAGAACTATCATCACAAAGTATGTTTAGTTAGATATGACTCACGTAATTTTTTTGTTGTTGGCCTTGGTTTGTGTTCTTTGTGCTCAGCACTACTGTCTGTCATTCTGCTGAGAACTTTATTTACATTACCTGCTATTCTTAAAATACATATCTAATTTGAGAGTTACAATTCATGCTTAAGAGGTGAGATGAGTAGAAAATTTTCTAAAATAATCACAAAAGTAGTAATGAGAGGTCTCGATGAAGTACTGGTTGTCTGAAAAAAGTTGTACTCTTTCTGCTATTTCATTTTCTCTCACAAATTTTCTGTAAAAATTTTATGTAGAGAGAAGCTGCATACACATACATGCATGCAAACATACATACATTTAAGGATGATTTATTTATGTGTGTTTGCACATGTTGCTTTAGGGGTAGTCATAGTACTAAGAAAAACGTTCTTACTGACAATGACACTTAGTCACTTAGTTTCTATGAAAATTGGAGTCAGCATCTGCTTTCTGTGTTTGTTTGTTTTTTTTCTGTTTTGGTTGTTTTATTTTGCTATAGGATTCTGAGTGATGACATTCCCAATTTAGCTAGGGTTCATGGAACACTAACCGTACTCTAATTCTAGCAAAAATAAGTAACACTCTTTTAACCACTCTAAACCTTAGAGCAAAAGAAAGATGGAACTAGCATTGCTGCTTAATTGTAGGGGAGTAGAAATGAAGCAAATGACCTCACAGGCCATTTGCTTTTGATTTTCTTTTGTCAAATATTCTGTCTCTGCATCCCAAAATCAGAAACAAACAAAAAAGAAATGTCTTTCTCACAGCTTCTATCCGACATTCTACTACTTCTATTTAACAGTGTTCTAAGACAGTTAGAGAAGCAATTTTTAAAAAAGCAACAAGAGTATAAAAGAATGAGTAAAACTATTTTTATATATAGTTGATGTAACTTTCTGTATCATAAATACCAAGTAATCTACTGAAAACTATAGAACAAATAAACTAACAAGGTGGTATGATACAAGATCAGTATATAAAAATGAATCTTATTTCTACGAAATAGCAAGGAAAATTCAGAAAGTAAAAGCAGCAAAGTAATTACATTTACAACAGTATCAAAAGAGTAAAACACTTAAGAGTAAGTTCAACAAAAGAAGTGTGAAATGTATACTTCGCAAGCAAGACGATAACATTGAAAATAATGTAAAGACCTGAATTAAGGGAAGACATCCAATGCTCATGGACCAGGAGACATTATTGTTAAGATGACAAAGTACTGTATAAACTAATCTACAGATTCAATGCAATACCTAACAAAATCCTAGTGTTTGTGTGTGTGTGTGTGTGTGTGTGCATGTTTGTTTGTTTTAGATGTTTTTTTGCAGAAATTACCAAGCTGGTTCCATATTCATGTGGAAATTTAATGGACCCAGAGTAGCCAGAACAAGACTGGAAAGGAAAAGCAAATTTAGAACACTCTAACTGATTTCAGACCTTATCATAAAGCTATAATAATTGAGACAGCGTGGTACTGGTGTAAAGATAAACACATATATCAAAGGAATTGAATTGAGAGTTCAGAAATAAACCCGTAGAATTAAGATCAATTATTTTTTGAAAAGGATGCCAAAGGCATTCAATGGGGAAAGAATACACTTGTCACCAAATGATGTTAATACACAAGCAAAGCAATAAGGAAGTTGGATACACCCTCATACCATAAATAAAATTACTTCAGAACTAATCATAGTACAAAATGTTTACAGTACAAAATGTAATGGCCAAAAATCACAAAATTCTTATAAGAAAATATAGAAGCAGATCTTTGTGACCTTGAATTAAGCAAACAGTGATTAGATATGACATCAAAAGCACAAATGATAAAAAATACACAAATTGGACTTTATCAGTATTATAAATTTATGTTGCAAGTGATGCTGTTGATAAAGTGATACCACTCAAAGAATAGCAGAAAATATTTAAAAATCATAGTATCTGGTAAGGGACTTGTACATAGCATAAAAAAACAGTAAAAACACTTGTAACTCAAAAATAAAATTTAATAATTTGTTAAATTATTAAATTTTATTAAATAACCCAATGAAGAAATGAGCAAGGGATCTGAATAGCTATTTCTTCAGAAAAAATATAGAAATAGCAAAATAAGTATAAGAAAAAATGCTTAACATCACTAACCATCAGGAAATTCAAATCAAAACTGTAGTGTGTGACTACTTCACCAGGATAACTATAATAAAAAAGACAGATAATAATATGTTGGTAAAAATGTGGAAAAATCACAACTCTTACACATTTCTGGTGGGAATGTAAAATATTTCAGCCTCTTTGGAAAATGAACTGGAACTTCCTTAAAAGGTTAAACATAGAATTACAAAGCGGCCCAGAAATTCCACTCCAAGATATAAAACCAATAAAAATAAAAGTATTTGTTCACATAAAAACTTGCACACAAATATTCATAGCAGATTTATTATAATAGTCCCAAAGTAGAAACAATCAAAATGTTGATAAATGGTCTTATAGATAAATAAATATGGTATATCTATTGTATATACCAAAGATGACAGCAGTTTACCAAAAATGAAAGAGGATAAACCACTTTCATTTTAGCAATTAGAGAAGAGGCAAGGGGAATATTTTTTAGTATTACGGTGCCTTGATTGTGTGCAGACTATGTCTAATTCTGTAAGATAATACATTAATACAATTGCCCTTTTGAGTAATCTGAAAATTTAGAAAAGTTTATTAGTATAGCATACATTGCAGAGTACGGTTTGGCTTTCTCATATTGGTCTATATAATGCACATACAGATTACTGATTTTCAGTTAATCAGATGAATATGTTACACAGCATATCAAGTGCTCTGATGGGTGAGTTTTGACTATTTTCATCTTGACTTCTGCCCAAATAAAAGAACATATTATTTTTATTTACAGAATCTATTTAGAGATATACACCAGAATAAATCAAATTGTTAATTGATGTGTTTAAATATTAATGGATAATTACAGTTGGTTTAGGAATGACTTTAGAATTTTATTCTCTGTGGAAATAATTTGCTAGTTTGATGGAATCTTTTAATTTTACATTAGGGGAATATTTTTACTGTGAGACTATGTATCTCCCTTATGGAATGCCAAACTTAACAAAATTTGTATGAAATTGTTTCTCTTTTTATTCCATCAAAATTTTATTCTCATCTGACAGGTTTTACAGTAGAGAAGTTTTTTATAGCAATCAAAATAAAAGTAGAATTTTAATTTGACAGAGAAAGTATAAACTTGATTCAAAGAAAAAAAAAGATTTTCATAAAACAATTAACTGGCTTTTATAAGAGTGGAGTCATCTTCATTATTGTTTCATTTTAACCCTATCTTAAGTTTTGGCTTTCTGGGCTATAATTCTGGAATATTTTCTCAAACTGTGCTTTCATGATGGCAAGCCTAGATTGGTGCCCACCATTATCACCTATGGTAAAGGTATAGGATCTGAGTTAAAAAAGAAAAAAGAAATTGTGAAATGTACCTTGTGAGAGTCAATTCTAGATGCCTACTCACTAGGTATTTTCTTCTTCCTTTTTCGTGAACCGCATTTTCTTCTGGATGTGTCTGTGGCAGGCCAGTGCTCTAGTCCAGTAAAGTCATAGAAAAGAACTCAGTAGGAAAAGAGGCATATGTGACAATTTAATCCCTGAATTTTCAAACAGACATTTTACCATGATATAAGAGGTCTTAGGAAAATACGTCCCAGCAAATGAGGATGGCAGAGCAGAAGTGCTCAAAAAATATTCATCTTTAACAAAACAGTGAAGCTACCAAAAGAGCTCCTTACTGGTACATACCTTCTGCTTATGTTAACTAGTCAGCTATTTTCTTATTATTTAACTTATTGTTAGTCAGATATTCTGATGCTAGCCATTGAAAGAGCTACTAATTGAAAGAGACTTCACATATCCACATTCATCTTCGTATACAGAGTAAGAAAAATAGTTTATCATCCTGAAAAGCAATTTTGTATTATCTCGATGTTTTCTACTTATGCATAACAGAAAGGAATCTATTATTTTAATGTGATTCAAAATGTGTTTTGTTAACATAATTTGAAAGTAGTCACAGACAATGAATTTGGTCAAATTTGAATCTATATATTTTAATATAATATTATTGATAAAAAATTATAAAATCATCCTCTGGGCCAGAATATAATCTTACACAAAATTCAAGCCATTATATAGAAACAGAGTTGCTTTGATGAAATATAGAAAGGAATATTGTACCACATTCGAGTCTGACTTTTTTCATTTTCTTTTATGTAATGCAGTTTGAAATTATGTCCTACAATATTTGATCTTAACTACATTTTTCTAACTTCTATTCATTCTCTGAAATGAATTTCAAACTTGGTCTCTAATTGTAGGTAAAGTTTCATAGGGCAATGTTTTACATGACTAGTAAGTAAGTTTCAGCTATACCTGTTGTGTATTTACTGTATGGAGAAATATATTAAATATAGTGTAACATTGCTTGGAGCCTCACTGACTTCTCACTATTGTCTCGTGCCCTTCCTTGTCTTTCACAACAGCACATAGGCTTTTGTCTGTCACTTGATGGCTTAGATCTTTTTAATAATGACCCAGTGCTAGTTTATTAGAAAACAGTTTCCCATTAGTGAAAGTAAGCTAGAAATATTTACCTACGAATTCTGAGTATCTGATAATTCCTTAAGGATTCTTATATTGTGCTCAACTTTAGTAGCTAGCTCAAATTATTGGTCTTATTTCCAGTCTCTTAATTCCTGATTCTCACTCCAGGTACTTGCGTGGATTTGAGTCTGTCTTGAACCTCAATCGAATTCACTTATGCAAAAACCTCTGTCCACTAGTTATTGTTATTTTCTTTCCTGTGACTGAACCTTGATTGTCTTGAACGGTGCTCCTTGGAAAACCTTGAAGTTTTAGAGGCAGAGCAAGATGGCAGAGTAGAAGGCTTCGCAGATTATTCCCACCCCCACTCCCACCACATCCCCACAAGGACACCAATTTAATAAATATTTACAGAGGAAAAAAAAAACAAACACCATTATATGAATCAAAAACCACGTGAGTCCTCATAATACATGGTTTTATTTTCACATGTTGAAAGGAGGACTGAAGGCTTAGAGAAAACAACTCTGAGTCTCTATGTAAACCTGAAAGGCAGCCCAGGCCTTAAGGACTCAGGCAAGGCCTAGCACTGAACTAGGTCTAGAGACAGTGGACTGGGGAAGAGGGGATTGCAACCTACTGAGACATCAGCTGGGGCAGCTGAGGGAGCGCTGGCATCACCCTTCTCCTAGCCCCAGGCTGCACAGCTCATGGCTCTAAAAGAGACTCCTTCTTTCTGCTTGAGGAGAGGAAAGAGTGGGGAGGACTTTGTCTTGCATCTGGGATTCCAGCTCAGCCACAGCAAGATAGGGCAACGGTCAGAGTCAGGGGGTCCCTCCCTGTTCCAAGCCCTAGCTCCTGGACATTTCTAAAGACACTGTGTGGGCCAGAAGGGAGTCAATTATATTGAAGGAAAGGACCCTGACAGCATTCATCACCTGCAAATCGAAGAGGCTTTGGGCCCTGAGTAACCAGCAACCACATGCAGGAACTACATCAAGGGCCTTGTGTGACCTTCTAAAACTTGCTGGCTTCGTGTGAGACTCAGCACATTGTCAGTTGTGGTACCTACAGGGTGAAACTCCTTCTGCTTGAGAAAAGCAGAGGAAAAAGTAATAGAGACTTTGTCTTTCACCTCAGGAACCAGCACAACCACAGTGGGGTAGACCACCAAGTTAGATTTTGGGGTCCCCGATTCTAGGACTTGCCTCTTGACTGGCATTTCTGGACTTTCCCTGGGCCAAAAGGGAGCTCACTCCCCTGAAATGTGAGTATCAGGCCAGGTGGGATTCGCTACAAGCTTACTGAAGAGCCTCAAGTAAGCCTGAAGAACTTTAAGGAAACTTTGGAGGTAGTCTGGCAGTATTCCCTTTGGCTGATGGTGGTGGTGGCTATGGGGTGAAGCTCCCTTGCCCTTGGAAAGTGGAGGGATGAATGAGAAGGGCCATGTCTCATGATTTCAGTGCCTGCTCAGTAATAGTACAATAGAATTCCAGGTAGATTTTTAAGATTTCTGACGCTAGTTCCTGACTCCCAGATGGAGCCTCTGAAGCCACTTGCATTCTGAAAGGAAGGACATGGGCCTGGCTGACTTTGCCACCTGAAGACTGGAGAGTCGCAGGACCCTGCATGAACTTAGGCAGTAGCCAGGGAGTGGTTATATCAGGTCTCAGGCGAGACTCAGTGTTGTGCGGGCTTCTGGTCTGACCCAGCACCATCATAGTAGTGGCGGTCACAGAAGTGCTTGTGTCAAATCACCCCTAGCTTTAGGTGACTCCGAACAAAGAGAGAGACTGCATTTGTTTAGAAGAAAGTAGGGGAAGAGAACAATAGTCTCTGCTTGGTAATTCAGAGAATTATCCTGGATCTTATCTAACACTATCAAGGCAGTTACTCTATGAATCTGCGTGAACCACAGCATTACTGAGCTTAGAGTGCCTCCCAAAGCAGAAAGAGATTCCATCATAACTTTCAAGCCCTTTCAAATATCTGGAAAGCTCTCCCAAGAAGGACACATACAAACAAGCCCCGGCAGTGAAGACTACAATACATAAACATCAATCTTCAATGCACAGACATCAAAGAACATCTGCTAGCATCAACACCATCCAGTTCCTAGAAAGGACTAGGAGAATATGCAGATATCAAACCAGAAAGGAACTTATTCCCTAAGTCAGGATTGCTAAACAAAGCCTTGCCAACACAGTTACAAGCCGTGCCCTCAGGATGCAAAACAAGATGGAGACTTAGAAGTTTCTAGGAACCATACAGACATACAAAGCACACCAGATTGGCCACAGCCCAAGACCTGCCCTACAAATCCCTTTTCACAATTAAAGCTTTACAGAGAAGACAAACAGTGATGGTGGGCCCGGCCTAGTAAAATGTTTTCTAAAATGAAAAAAGCCTGCATAAAGTTAACCGCGGGAGTGGAGAAGAGGAAAGCAAAAACGTTTTAAAATGCCTGAGAAAAAGCCTCTTATTATTGTACAACTTGTTCCTCCAACAGGAGAAAAGCTTAATTACTGTCCAATGGAGGAAAGCTCCTTGGCTGGGGAAGTGGAAGGGGAAGGGGAAGTCTCTGGGAGCAGGGGGCAAAAAACCACCAAGCAGATGGCTGTGCGAACCCCTTAGGCCATGCAGGGAGGGGAGGGTAGAGGGGAGCCCCTGCTCACCAGTCTGTCCCAAAAAAGAAAAGAAAAGATCATAGAAAGGCTGGGTTGGTTCCCAATCCCCAGGAGTGGCAGGAGGCCAGAGTGGGGTTTTTGGTAAGCTTGGAACTTTGCAGATGACGAATGACAGGGAGAGGCTTTGAGTCCCCATTTCCCTCACCGCTTCTTGAGTCCCATGTTGGGCGCCAAAAATGTTGCCGAACTTTTCCTTAGTTCAGCTAAAGATGGGATCCTAAAGACAGCCACAAAAACTCAGGCTCGCAGTCCGTTTGGATGGTGAGTAAGACAGGGTTGTATGGGGTGAAAAGGAAGAGAAGGGGGAAGCAGGAGGGGAAGCAGGACTCTCATAAGGCCAGAATTCCTGAAAGGACACTTCCTGCTTGGCTGTCAAAACCCCAGTTTCTACACAGAAAAAAGAGGGACCAGGCTCCTCCCAGCTGTACAGGGCATCAGATCCCTGAGGCCCCACCCCAATGGGCAGGCCAGATGGAGTTTTTCCAGGGATCCTCTTCCACCTGGCGGTCTCATTTGTTTTTCATATACTGTTTTAAATCTATTTTTTATTTCTATTTTATTTTATTAGGTATCATATTTGCATGTTGCTCGTCTTTATTTTCGAAAGCAGTCAGTTAGGTATAAACTCAATGTAAAAATTTGTAATGTTTTCTTAAATGTATAGCCTTTCTTGAGTACTTTAGTTTTTAATTATGATTCTATAATTTTATTTCTATAACGTTTCAATTTCAAATTACAAATTCGTATTTTCTTACATTTTAAAATAAATAGTAATGCTTGTTTTTTCACACTTTTGTAAAAACGTCTTGGAAACACAGAACAATCTTTCGCTTATCTCACTACCAAAAATTAATTTCAATTTAATTTATAACAAACACACATGCAGCTTATGTACATTCAAGTTTCAAATTTTATTGGTTTATAAGGCAATGATTCATTTTTCTTTTAAGAACTGTGCTTGTCAATAAAGAAGGAGCATACCTTGAGAGGGAAATAGACCAGAAAAGAGTATTTAATTTCTAAAAATATGTTGAATTGCATGAATCATGAAAAACAAAGGAGTTGAAAATATAGTAAAGAGATGATAAGCCATTCCTCAAGGATTCTGAGGACTTGGAAAAAAATGTAGTGAAAGCATCTTTGAAGGAAATCACATTCTTCTTCTAACAGATTAATAAAGACTGGGCAAATGAAATAAAAATTTCTCTTGCAGGTGCAATACACTGCGTGTGAATTTGTTAGATAACTTTCGAAGTTGTCTATAAAACAAAAGATGATTTCAACCTCTAAGAAAAGACTCGAATGAAAAGGATAAAATTGTGGAAAGAGTAAAGAAATTTTGAAAAAGTCAAAATGAAGTTAGAAAGTTGATAGAATCCAAAAGCAACTCCATATCTATGTAGGGTGAAAAGCATACTCTAAGTTTGAATTCATGGACTTACATTGGGTCAGCGTAGCAGCTGTGTGATTTATACACAAGTAGCACTCTATAGGTCAGGTGCAGTAATAGAATGGGTATTGGGGTAAACTCATTTGGACGCTGAAGTTATATCCTTGCTGGTTCAGGATAATCAGATGAGGAAACAGAGTATTAGCAAGAAATGACATAAAATGATGCATTCTGGGGATAGATTTGAAAGCGAAGGCCAAAATCAAAAGTGTAGTTTTATAGATCAGATAAAAAAGAACTAAGGATTTAAAGTCACAGTTTGTAGAAAAAAAGACAGTAGAGACAAGCTGTGGAGGAGGAAATTAGGAAAATACAAGACTGCCCTGCAGAACAGAAAACTTGATTTTAAGCTCTTAGAAAATAAATCACTGTGAAGATGATAGGATTCAGTGGGTTGTCATGGTTGTAGTTATCCAAAGAGTTTGGCAATAAAGTTTACGTATGAGCATATTGTTGCATGTGGGTATATATTCATTGATTGATTATCAGTTAATGTTCAACAGACTGATACACAAATTTAAATGGCTAAGAACCCAGCATATTATTTTCATTCTAGATTCCGCATCGAAACACGTCACATCTATCTGAGATCTGAGTCTGCATCCCATTTGTTCTCATATTTTCTATCATTTCTCATTGACATCCTGTAAGCACCAGTCCCTCTGAAATGCAATGGGCAAAATGTTGCTTATATTTGTTAACCTTTCATATAACCGTAGATACTGAGAGTAAAATAACAAAACCATACTATAAAACTTTTAAGATTTTAATCATCTGAAGTCAATATCAAGTAGTAAATGAAAATATTGATGTTAAAATCATTCAGATATGTTCCAAAAAAAAAAAAAAACCTTTAGTGAATGGGCAGCTTAATTTTATTACATATAACCTAAATTACTAATAATCAAATAGGAAAACAATATCTACTTTTCTCATTTTTACTTCTCTAGATAAAGAATTCAATTTTCACTTCTTTTTATATGTGTTAGATTGTCAATCTTATTGAACTGAAAAATTTCTATTTGCTGCAAACTTTTTCTACTCAATTTATGAAATTCCTTTCACTTTAAATTACTGAAACTTGTTTATTCAAAAGTGAATAACAATAGGAAAGAGTGGTGATTTCCTTTAACTTTAGCCATCTTTTACTTCAAATGTAAATATATTTAAAAGAATAAGATTTTTAAAACATTAGATTAATTCTTGCAAATTTGTGATCATACAGATGAACTGAATGGCATAATATGTTAATTTCTAATAAAGTCATTTAATATTCTACACATCTGCATTTTAGCAGTTCTAAGTGCAATCTAGCAATCAGCAATATCCCCATGATAACTCTCCTGTGGTGCTTGGCAAGATAATATAATGCCTGATGAGCAGTAAGGCACTCTCCAACCAAGAGGCAGTGAGCTTTCAATTTTGGTACAAAGGAAATGAGCTTATCCTGCTTCCCCAGGCAGTGGAGTCAGCAAAGAGCAAGGGCACCCCCTGGGCAAGAAAAGCCCAAGCAGGACTAAACATTTAAAAGAGACCTACAATACTTTTCAAAATATTTTAAAAAGATAAAATACAGTGTTACGCTCCATTGATAATATATACTTAGCATTAAAAATACTTTTTCAGTGAAATAGTCTTGTGATTTAAAAGGTAGCATTCTCATTAGGTGTTGCTTTATGCATAATAAAGTATTGCAATAAAAAAATGTGTCTCCAAATAACTTCAACTCACAGTATATTCTTTGGTGCATGATGACGCTTTGAAGAGGGTATATGTTACTTGCTGCTATTACCACTAATGAAGTCACACTGGTGTATATATTTTACTATTTATTATACAGTGTACTGTATGAAGATGATGCTATATTTGCTTTTCTATTACTAAGCCAAGAACTAAAAAGCAAAGTGAGCACTTTGGGGAAAATTGAAAGTATAGTATGTTTGTATCATAGTCCTAACCATACTTTATTGTAACCACCTGTCTAATTACGTTCTCTGAGAATACAGAAGAGCTGAAACTGGTTCTCCTTTCTGTCTCCACCTAGCTTGAGGCTTGGTATACTGTAGATATTTAAATATCTGTCAGATGAATAAGAAATGTATGGTACATTTTAGATTCTTCTTAAATTTCTCTTTTAGAATTAAAAACAAATTAGTAATATGTTGACTGTATATATATTTCACTAAAAGAAACAATTAGAAAAATGAAGAAGAAATAAAATAATGCAAGACGACTTCTTTCATGAAAACACTTGCATTAGCTTACTCTATACATATTATCAAATGCCTACTTCTGTGCTTGGTGCTTGGGATAGATCAGTGGGAATAAATGGTTAAATTCTTGGTGTTGTAGACCTTATGTTCTCATGGGGAGAGGGAGACAAGAAATGTATTCAAAGAATCCATTGTCAACTAGATCATATTAAATGACGATTAAGTTTTGTGGGAGGTGGAGGCGGAAAGAGGAAGTAGAGCAGGAGAAGGGGAATCAGGAGGCCTACTTCAGGACAGGCATGTTGAAAATTGTCAAATAGCATAGACCTGGAAAGTCTCATGGAGGAAATGACATTTGAGCACAATGTAACACAGTGAGCCCTGTGGATATCTGAAGGGCAACACACAGCAGGAAGAAGGCTCAGACAGTAAAAATATGCCAAGGGAAAAGCACATCTGCCATGTTAGGGCGATGTGGCTGGATCATTTAGGGGAGAAATGGGAAAGTAAGGCAGAGAGGCAAGGACGGACCAGGTTCAGTACAGCCTTGCAAGGCACTGCTAAGGACTCTGAATTTAACTCTAAGTTAAATGTGGAGATATTGGAGTTTTGGAGGAATGATCTGATAGACAATTTAAAAAGATCCCTCTGGGCCGGGTGCGGTGGCTCACGCCTGTAATCCCAGCACTTTGGGAGGCCAAGGCGGGTAGATCATGAGGCCAAGAAATCGAGACCATCCCGGCCAAAATGGTGAAACCCCATCTCTACTAAAAGTACAAAAAATTAGCCAAGCATGGTGAGGCACGCCTGTGGTCCCAGCTACTCGGGAGGCTGAAGCAGGAGAATTGCTTGAAACCGGGAAATGGAAGTTGTAGTGAGCCGGGTTGATGCCACTGCACTCCAGCCTGGCGATAGAAAGAGACTCTGTGTCAAACAACAACAATAACAACAACAACAACAACAACAACAACAACAAGATTCCTTGTTAAATATTGACTGCTGGAAGCTAAAGTGGAAACAGGGAGAGCCCACAACATTGCTGTATATATTCAATGTGGTGTGTAAAATAAAGAGAAGAGCTGAGGATGACTTCAAATTTTATAGCCCAGGGAACCTGTAGTGAAAATATAATTTTAAAAATATGCAGTATAGGGAAAATAAAATGAGCTCGATCACGCCATGGAATCTGTGTAGTATAGGTAATATACTGTGTAGTACAATCTGTGTAATATGTTTATTGATTCAAAGAAATTCACTTCAATAAAATTAATTTCAATCCAAACTAAGATATAAACTTAAGTGCTGAAGTTTACCAAAATATTGGTTAGGTATAATTTTTAATAGATATTCGGAGCATTTGTAGCTTGCTGATTGTAAAATAAATAAATAATGTATTCTGGAAAAGCTGTCATTACACCAAAATTTCATTTTATTAAGAATAACAAAAGGAATTTTCGTTTGTTTTGTTGACTATAATGGTGGCTAATATATAGAAGACGTTTAATAATTACTTGTTGAAAGAATAAACCACGTGCTAAATTTAAATGCTGGTACTTTATCAGATATCATGGACATCAATTAGTAGATTAGGTCATTTTAATTAGCTCTAAATGACCTGTAAAATGGCAAGAAGAAGAGATGACATAAAGATGAGAAATCTGCCAAGTTAAAAAAGAAATTATATAAAATTAACAGTAAAATTAGAAGGAACTGTTCATAAACCAATCTGGAACTAAGGTAGTAGAATGTTTCCCTAATTTGTAAGCTCTCATGAAAGCATAAGCTTGCACATTTATAAAATTGTTCTCTTAGGCAATGTCTCACAATTACATATTGATACTTTTAGAATAATTGAACACATGTATGTGTAGATTGTCGTAGATATTTATTGCTTTTCAATCTCCCAGTATACATTCAGATTTCCTTTGGAAAAACATACTAAAATCTCTCTTGCAGAATTACCTCTTTTTTTTTTCACATTGCATAAGGCCATGTTGGGCCATAGAGAAATGTGCTTTATTCATTCTTACCTACTAAAACACTTAAGTTCTGATTCACATCTTTTCCAGAGCTGGGTTTTAAAGTTTCTGTTTAATTCTTTCATTAGCCTGATGTCCTTAAACTAAATTTTAGCTTTATTCAAAATTGCCAGAATAAGTTTTTTTGTTTATAACCAGCCACACATGTTAGAGAAAATATACTATATAAGATATACTATGAGATGTAGTTAGTTTTTCAGTTTTAAAAATAAAATAAGGGAAGATGTAACTTATGAGTAAGGGAGTAACTGTAAATTTTAAAAGGTTTACACTGCTTCTGAGAATTCATATGGATTGTGTTATGTATCACAACATGCTTCAGATAAAATACAAGTGATTGAAAGCAGACAATTTCTTCTCCTGAGCCCATTTATGTTGTTAACGTTTCTAGCTCTTTCTCTGTTTAGTATTTGACCTCAAAGAGTCAAATACAGCATCAACCATCATGGCTTGAACTTTCCCCAACACCAAATGTTAACTGAAGCAAAAAGTTGCAGATGCAACTTTTCTAAATAAAATTGAATCATTTTAGTTGTCTATATTTCTGATATTTCAAGTGTCTTTTAGCTTAATTGTACACATCTATTTTTTAAATTAAGATGCTTTTATTTTCTGTTGTTTGAACAAACAATTTTGAACTTAGATCTTCTAACCCCCAAGACTAAGTGTTCAAAATTTCACAAAATCAAAACACAAAATTTTAATTCCTGGTTAAAGTTAATAAATCTTCATATTAAACTTTCCCTGTCTAAAGAACAGTATGCTTTGCTTCCTGATTGGACTCTGACCAAAACAGGTGGCCGAGAAAATAGCTTCACTGAATAACTTCCATAAGATCTGTTTATAGGATAAAGCTTGATCTGTCAGAGATTCTTATGTATTTGTTACCTCACTTAGATATAAAATTGTTACTTGTATAATTCCAGATAAAGACAGGTGGCTTATCTGCTTTATGAAATCATATGTATATTTATTCATGTATTTTAAATGGTTGAGGGGTTGTTAGAAGGTATCAAGGAAGAAAATAAAGAGGTAGAAACTTAGCAAACACTAACTTTTTTAAAACGAAAAACAAATTTATCATCACACTTTTATTACCAGTGGTTTGGGACTCTTATTAACAATCCAAGATCTTCAGGCTTCTCTTCTGATTCTGCAGGGAGTTTGCCCATTTTCTTTTTCTAATTCCTCAGTACTTACTGCCACGTCAGGCTTGGCTGGGCTTACTGGGTCCATTTCTTTCAAGGTTGAGTCTAGAAATGTGCAACTTCCTAGAAAATAAGCACAAACATCAGCCTTCAGCCCATTCTTCCGGAAAGCAAGGATTTGTGATAATTTCACGGATATTTGTGTGCACAGGAAAAGTCAGGTACTTTGTTTTTGCTAAAACACAGACAAAACCACATCACCTCTAGATTTTCAAATATAAGAGTATTCTGTAGATGGTTATAGTTTTTAGATCATCCAAACTAGAATTTCGCTATTCCTATTCACCTGGATTTTCTTGCTGAGATTTTGATTCCAAAATTCTCATGTGTACTTACCTCACTGACTATCTCAGTCTGCTTTTGAGTTTGGAGTGTGGATTTCATTATTTGTTACATGCTTGATGGATTACTAGAGTTCCCTTCTTTTCCTCCTCAGCCGTGATAAATTTTGCCAACAGAAACGTTAGATTGGTGCAAAAGTAATTGTGGTTTTTGCCATTACTTTCAACAGCAAAAACCACAATAATTTTTGCACCAAACAAATAATTCAGGGAGATCTGGGTAGTGGTTAATTCCATTACTATCAATTGTTCCTACTTATTCATTTGAGCATTTTTGAACTTTCTATGTGAGTCCATAAACAAACAGATGTCCTGCTTAGTTATTGTATACCATGTACATTGCCGCTCTAATTAATGATACATAGTTTGAAATTACAATACTATCCAGTAGCTGTTTTGCCCTAAATACAGTCCATGGCTGTGAAGCAATTGTCTGCAAGAACACCAGTTCTTGTAACTGGGTCCAGGGACAGCCTCTGGAAGAAATATTGCAGGTTTACATTTTAAAAAATAGCTCATTTATGGAACATGCCAATTCTTACCATAATTAAAATCGTTTTCTTCAGTTCATGACAATGTGCAAATATTGGAAAAAAAAAACCAAAACACTATCAAGTTACTTAATGTAACTAGCTCATACCAGCCGATCTAATCCTTCAGGTTAAGACTATTTGGTTTGATTGTGGAGCAGGCATAGTTTTAAACTAATCTAACAAATCCTGATATTGGTTCTGCTCACTATTTTCAAATGATTACAATTTTTAAATAATATAGGGGTCCTTAAAGTTGGTAAAAACTAATTTTCATATTGTGTTTTTAGCAGGATTGTTTTAGATGACCACAATTTAAATTTATTATTATTATTATTATTATTATTATTATGCTGTGTGTAGCTTTTACTTTGCAGCTAGTATATGCAATTTCTAATACTCAATTATTCCCAGATTTGGAAATCCAACATCAGAATACTTTCTACATTATCTGTTTGGCTTTTTCATGCTATTCAGAAACATCTTTTCATGTTATTCAAAACACATTTTAAATCAGAAATAATGGTGACTACAACACCTTTGGTCCCAAAGTGGGGAAGTAGAAGATGGAAATTCTTTCCAAAGAAATCATTTACCAGCATGGATTTTTATTGCATGAATTAATTCTGCACAGATTCACATTTATGGTCAAAATAATTTAAATGTAATTTCATTTGCACTTAAATCTCTCAATGAATACTAATCCTATTTATTATACCAACAACATTCCACAAAAATCTCTCCCTTCCCAATTTCTATGTCCTCTGTAGCGATTCCAAAGGCCCTGAATTGCCAAATTCTTAAATTCTTCTTTCAGTTCAGCCTCATCTGGCTTTTGTATTTCTTTTCTTCATTGTTTTCCATATTTTCTTGTTTAGCAAGTAGGCTAATATAAAAAGTTTTACTATGCGCAGGAGTTAGTAGAAAAGATGTGAATATTCATTTTTGCCCTTTTACAAAATAACCCACCATTATTTTAAGGAGTCAGTTTTTGTAAATTATTATTATGGTCAAGTATGTTAACTTGTTTTTTGTCACTGAGTGTTATGACCAAAGAATCACACATGAATACTGATTCTAAAAAAAAAAAAAAAAAAAAAAAAAAAAAAAAAAAAAAAAAAAAATTACATGTAAAGAACTTCCAACATGTGAAGTGAATATTTTTACAGTGTGTATCACTGAAATATCTACCATGATCACTTCAAATTTAAATGCATATTTTTCTTGGCATTCCACTTTGCCAGTCAGAATTTTAATTCATCTGAGAAATTTGATCTGGAAATTCTCACTAATGCAAATATCAAACTGCTAGATTTTGAATATATTCAGTGCCATAGGGCACTTTTTTGTTGTTAGTTTAAAACTTAAAATAAAATAAAATAAAATAAAATCCTAGTTTATATAATTTCTTTTTTATCTTTGAGCAACTCAAAGATAAAACTTTTTTTTTTCTATGATAATATTTTATTAGGTCAAACTACTTGCTATGAAAGAAAACCATATGATTAGATTAAATTTGTCTAAAGATTCTCATTATGGATTAAATGTTTGTATCCTCCCCAAATTTATATGTTGAATCTTTTCCTCAGTGTGAGGGTATTTGGAAGTGGGGCCTTTGGGAGGTAATTAAATTTCAGTTAGATCATAAGGGCAGTGACTTCATGATGGTGAATTCATGATGGGATTAGTGTCTCTGTAGGAGACCAGAACTTGCTCTTTGTCCACTATGTGAGGACACAGAAGACAGCTATCTGCAAGGAAGAAAGAGGGCTTTCACCAGTTACTGAAACAGCCTGTCCATCATGAGATGCCCAGGATCTAGACTAAGAGAAACAAATGTCACCAATATATGGTATTTTAGGCACCTAGTATATGGTATTTTTTTTTTACAGCAACCCAAGCTAAGGACAATTTGTTTTGTGGTTGTACGAATTATAGTTTGCAGATATGATTTACTTTTGTTCAGCTTTCAATATTTAGCAACATAATTATATTTTAATTGGGGAGCTTGAAGAGCTTATCCATGATGCTAAAATACACACATTTTATTTAAAAATTAGTCATTATCATTTTAATCCCATTTTTAATGTACATTATTACAAAGCATAAAAGTTTAATTATATTAAATACATATGTATCTATATGTTATATAATACCTGTATACCTACACACTATTTAACGTAATATGTAATGTTTTATTTAATTTATAAAATATTAATACTTATTATAAATGACATGTAAATATTTATATTACTTGAGATTATGGTATTGAGTAGTTGACTAGGATAATAATTATTCCTAAAGGAATTAGTGCAAATTAAAGAAAAAAAGAAACCAAGTCATCTTGAGTACATTTCTGAAAAGGAAGAGGGATCATTTGACCCTAACTCTCCACCAAGGTCTCCTTGGCAAATTTGGATCTTATAACTCACTTTATTCTTGTGAATGAGAGCTTTGTTTGACTGAATTTTTACAGCTTATATTATTAATAAATAGAAATAAAGATAGAACTATAAACTATTAAATAAAATAATTAAAACCCATAAAATATATAGAGAAATCATATTTCTAACAGCTAATTTGAACATCAAAGAATGTGTTGTAAAATCTAGAATTGAGATCATCAGAAATTTTTACTTCACCTTTTACTGAGCTATGTGTTTTATAATTAACTGTAAGTAAAAAACCATTCAAAAGTGTGAATGTAATCCACTTTCATGGATGCTAAAGTTCATACTACTTTGCAATCAGGAAAAATCTGCCCTATTTGTAACTAGAAAAAAAATAGACAAATAATGTTAAGATTTTCTTTGAAATATTTTCCTTATATATTCTTAATTGTGAAATATTAAAAAAGTCAAATATGAGCTAAAACAGAGATTAACCATGTATCTTATCATTAAGATTTCTGTCATATTGACCATGCTAATTTTTCTTTTACTAGCTATTTTATATTATATTCATTAATCAGGTAGAAAACTTCTAATAAAGTATTTATTATTCATAAGAGATTGATATAACAAAGCACTTTATATTTAGAGCAATTATCTCTATTATCAATTCCACATAGGTTATTTATAATTTTATACTGTCCCTTACTTTGGACAATTTTGTAAGAAGCGCAAAACTGTGACATTACATGTTAACCTTCACTCCTTACGCTTTACTCTCCTTAAGTAATTAGGTCTGTGGAAAAGAACCACATAGAACAGTCAAAGGTTATTCAACACTATAGCATAAAAACCAGGGATTCATTTTTTGTTTAGTAGCATCAGAAAATAGTAAGTGATATCCCATTAAATAAGCTTGCTAACATAGTTTTAAAAATCTGTAGAGGGTAAAAATAATAGTCTCTCTTACTTATTCTGATTTACAGGGAAAGAAGTTAGGAGTAGTTTTGATTTTTTATACAAATATATTTATTCTTATGCACTAAGCGGAACATTGTAAGCCTGCTAATGCATAGTGAGTAGTTTCATTTTTCTCACAAAGTACCTTTTGATGTGATTGCCATTACACTCTTCACGATTTGAAAACAGAAGATTTGCCCCTGTGAAGATGGTAAATTAATGAACCTGATGCAAACAATTTGGTTCTAAAAGTTGGTACTTTAAATTATACCTTCTGGCTAAAAGCAGTTAAAAATTTTAGAATAGGAAACTTGACCCAAATGCAATCTTAACAATTTGTGAAAAAAAAAGAAGTAATCTTGTCCCCCACGACGTTTCCTTTCACTATGACAGAATTGATTTGATAAAAATAAAATTTAATTTTGTCCCAGATTTAAAAGTTTCCAAATCTCCCAAGTGATTCCCAAAACCCTGATGAAGTTTTTACTTGTCCTTAGACAGACGAGAACAAAAAGAACAATGTCACAAATTGTGCATAAAACTAAAGGTGTTCAATTTATTGAATTATCCTGTTTTTACATGATTTTATACTACTATAGTTCAAAATGGCTTCTCAGTTTTGAAAATAATGATAAAATAAAGACATTATTTTCTAATCTTATTTGCAAAACTATAAAATTGTCAGTCTTACAGGGTTTCTCCGGTCTTTTTTCATTTCTACTGTTTTTCTTTTCTTTGTTTACTAGGTTTTCTCTTTATTTTTATTTTCTTTTGCGTTACTCAAGTTGTAATCATGGCCTAGTGAGTGGAGTTGAAACTGTCCCGCTTGATGTCCAAGGCCTTATATTTTCAGACTTACCTTTTACAATTTGTAAGCAACTCTGTACCATTCAATAATATCCAGCTCCTACTCTCCTATGCCTTTGCATTTGCTATAGCTTTTTCTGAAGTGTAAATCCTATTTCAAGACTTAAGTGTCATGTCTTTCTACCATAACATCTCAAACACATTTAAACATCCTTCCTCTCTAGTTCTTTAGTATAGCCTGTGATTGCATTTATCATACTGAATTTTTATCTTTTTGCATTCCAATACTTCTGTCATTGTGCTTGCCGCATTGCATTATGTTTTTTTCAATGTTCTTGGCTTCTATAGCACAGTGAACTCCTTGAGTGTTGGAACCATGCCTAATTAATTCTTGCATTTCCGTTTCCTAGAATATAATGTATGCAAGTCATTTAATAACAATTTCATGCATGAATTCCTGAAAGAATGAATGAATGAATGACTCATCATAGCCACCACTAACTCTGACAAAATTACCATGAGTGTAGCATACTTGCTAATTGTATGCAGATGAGATTTAAATGTTTACATTATTGGTTTAGAGATTTTCAGCTCTATGCTTCATAATCACTTGTGGATCTTTATAAAATCCATGTTTGGTTCTCTTTCTTAGAGAGTACAATCTGTTGATCTGTCATTTTGGGGGTTGTCATTGATAATTATATACTTATTCACTTATTTGTTTTAATTTTCCTTCATGATTCCTGTGAGCTGTCAGATTGAGAAAAAAAGATAATTTCTCATAGTATAGTCTCATAGTATAATTGGCTCAATATTAGAAACTTAGAAAATACAAATGAAAATACAGATATAATCTTAACTTCCAGTAGATTTGATTAATCGTAGCATATCACTTTGACAATTATTCATATTGATTTGCATGTTATTTTATTTCAGTTTTATTACATCCACAAAACTGAGTCTCAGTCAGTAGTAAGGACATTTGTAAGATTCAGAACGTTAGTCACCAGCACCATGACCTTGAAAACTATCTAGTAATGGACAAGATGACTAGTGTAGAAGATGGAGTTTACAACTACAAATAAATTCTGCCTTGATATTTGTGCTACTGTGTCTGTATGGTGATTTAGTGAAGTTTTGATATCCTCGGCTCAACTATAACTTCACTTCAATAGGGAGCATTGCTGTGATTTGATTAATCTAGTGACAGTTTGTGGCTTCACTTTTCGAGAAGGACAGTAAAATAAGATTTAGTTGTAATGATATGTACAGTATAGAGTTTCATAAAACCTTATCTCATAAAATGTCTGAATAACTTTCCAAGTGATAAGAAAGAAGAAAAAAAATAAGTATTTATGACAAAAATAATAAAGGAGGTTCTGCTATTGAAGGTCTGCTTGTACCGCTGAAACTCAGGAATAGTATACATTGAAGCAGAAACAATCTTGATGAAGCTGCTCATCTAATATAACCGTTCTTTCCTCTTACTTGATTTGTGGAATACAATCTGTAAAGATATGAGTTTCCCATCATTATTGTCAATGTGATTAGAGGCTTATGTGTCTTGGCTCTAAATCATTATATATAGTTACTGGACAATTCATAAAAGGGATTGTTTTACACATAAAGTTTTTATGGCTTATATCTATATTTCAGCACTAAAATGATATGAGCAAACATTCATATTTAAACTAAAACCAAATAACATAAATATTATCAATAAAATAAGCTATAATAAGTAATTGATATTAATCAATGTAGATACACAATAAAGTTTCCTAATTTGGGTTTCTGGATTAGATGAGATGTTGTTTTAGGTAGTATACATAATTTTAATACAAAAAAATGCTTTTTTACTTTATGCATTCATGGTAGTAGACAGTAATGAAAGAGTCCTATTGTTAGGTTTATTCATTTTTATACAGCAGTGTGCAAAAGAACTGTACTAATGTGGTTGTGTTTGTTCTCGGTTTTTGGGAACACATGGGTGACACCGTGTAATTGTTAGGGGTTAATAAGACAGAGAGGAGGAGAGAAGACTGATGTCATCAGACTCTCTCTCCCAAATCATCCACCCGATCCTCCTCTTATGCACTATCAATTGACTTAGGAAAATTACAAGAGTAAATAGCTTTCCTCATTTACACTTTGTTATTGCTGTAAACATTGTATAATCTTGATTGCATATGTTGGAAGTAAATGATTTTGTGAAGTTTCTATATTTTACACTTAACATTTTTTTACTTATTTATCATACCTTCTGTTTTTTATTTTATTAGCTTTTTTTTTAAATAATGTCTGAGAGTCCAGTGTAGTACTTATTTTGTTTTTGTTTTTGTTTATTGTATTTTAAATATAAGGTCTTGCTGTCTCCCTGGCGGGAGTGCAGTGGTGTGATCATGACTCATTTCAGCCCCACACTCTTGGGCTCAAGCAATCTTCTTGCCTCAGCCTCTTGAGTAGATAGGACTACAAGTGTTGCACCACCATGCTTTGCTAATTTTTGATATTTACTTATTATAATTTTTTTGTAGAGACAGGGTCTTTCTGTGTTGCCCAGGCTGGTCTTGAACTCTTAGCTTCAAGCAACCCTCCTGCTTCAGCTTCCCAAAGTTACAAGCATGAGCCACCACACCCAGCCAGAGTAGTGGTCTTGAAGGTGAGGTATGAGAGATAAAGAAGGGTTCTAGGTCTGAACCAATAAATAATTCTAGAAAAGTTGCTGATAGTTATAATCTTGTGAGTTATTTCACAAGTGGAACAAGAGACATGATAAAGGAAGCCTGCTGTCACAATAAAAGCTTCTCCTTCATGGGCTTTGCTAGGATCGGCATTTCAGTTTCCTAATTTTTGTGTGTCCGCTGTGCAAAACAAACTAAAAAAATTTAGGAAGTTTCACTAAGATTGAAAAAAATTCTCCGTCAAAAATCACTGTTTTTTGACACTAAAACGAGCTAATTATTTTAAATGAATATTGAAATCACAAAGAAAACTAAATCATGTTTTCATTTTTAAAAGTCACATTAGTGAAAAGTGTCAAGATGCATATTATTTAGCAGCAAAAGTTGCTGCCATTGCCCAGAGAAGGAAAAGTCACAGGGTTTGCGAGAACCTAATGTCAGCATGTAAAATTATAAATATAAGATGCAGTGTGAGGATTTGAAACGGTTTTACTCTCAGACAGTATGATAATAAACATATTAGTATCATGTCACAAGATAGTGAATAAGTCTTGTGTAATTATCTAAAAAACAACAACTTCATCAGATTGATGCATCCTGAGAGATTCGCAGTAAATATCATGCTGTAGCATTTGTAAGATTGTGAATGATTGTGAAATTCCAGATTTGTTTTTTTTCTCTCTGCTTAAAATAATGACCTGAATCAAGCAAAGGCCAAGATGTTTTAAACGCTTTTCCTGTTATCTACAAACAGAGCCTGTTGTAGAAGAACTGCACTGACGTGTCTGATGATCGTGACCTACAATACTTAGCTTCATGAGAGGTTTTATATCTTTTTAAACAACAAATCATCCTGAAGCAGTCACAATGCCTTCTTCACCAAGAAGTGCTGGTAGAAGAAGTTGTTGATGTGAAACACAAAAATCACGCACAATGCTACAAAAGTGTTTTACTTTATTAATTAAAGTCCAGTTTACTTGAGAATGTTTTAAAAATGGTGTGTACACTTGGACAAAGTGCACGTAAGTCTGCTACACATGGGAATCCAGTGGATTAGTAGAGGAAAAGAGCCACGGGGTGTGTGAGCTGAAAGGTGAGTTGAAGGAGTGCTTTAAAAAGTAATAGACCTGATTCAGCTGAGACTTTGAAGCAGGATGGCTGTGGAAACTGGCCTGCTTAGCAGATGTATTTCTACTTGTGGACCAGTTTAACAGATCTTCCTGAGGCCCTATAGGAAATATCACAAAAAGGAAATAGATCTTCTGAGAAACTCGTTGCAAAAGTAAATTCAAGTGTTTGCATTATTGCTTGGGCTTGAGTGTATGAAAGAAAATCATCAAGTTTCAAGTTTACATTTAGAAAAACATAAATCCTACTATCGCTTAAGAGTTTTATTTAACAGAAATTTATCTTTGCATAATGAGTTTTTAGCATTTATGAAAAGAAAAGAGAAAGTAGTTTCAAGAAAGTAAATTGAGCTTAATTACCTTTTTTTCTGAAAAAGGTGGCTAAAAATGCCATTTTTTAGTTGTTTTTTTTTTTTTCTTCTTTCTTTTTTCTTTCTTTTTTTTTTTTTTTTTTTTTTTTTTTTTTTTTTTTTTTTTTTTTGAGACAGAGTTTCGCTCTTGTTACCCAGACTGGAGTGCAATGGCGCGATCTCGGCTCACCGCAACCTCCGCCTCCTGGGTTCAGGCAATTCTCCTGCCTCAGCCTCCTGAGTAGCTGGGATTACAGGCACGCGCCACCATGCCCAGCTAATTTTTTTTTGTATTTTTAGTAGAGACGGGGTTTCACCATGTTGACCAGGATGGTCTCGATCTCTCAACCTCGTGATCCACCCACCTCGGCCTCCCAAAGTTCTGGGATTACAGGCTTGAGCCACCGTGCCCAGCCCATTTTTCAGTGTTAAGAGAAAAATGGGAAAAGCAATTGAGTAAATACCATATATTACATACCACATAGCACATTACAATCTTACAGAGTAGAAATGTGTAAGAAGTTGTTAGAGCATAATTGGACAAGAGAAAGCAACAAAACAGAAACTAAAACATGTTTCCTTTCTTGGCACTGCTGCTAGGCATCTTGTGAGGAGGATTAATCACACAAAAAGACAAAGCAAACACAAAGGCCACAGTTGTATTAGTTTATTGTTGTTTGACAAATGACCAAAAACTTAGTGGTTCAATAAAACACTCATGTATTAGCTTATAGTTTCATAAGTCAGAAATCCAGCATGGTGGGCTGGAGTCTCTGCTCAAGTTATCAGCAAAAATCAGTGTTTGTAAGACTATATTTTGTTTTATGGGTTTATGGAAGAATCTTCTTCTGGGCTCATTATTATTTTTTTTTTGAAGTTTTGCTTTATTTTGAATTGAACCATAATTGTACATATACATGGGGTATAATATATTTTGATAATGCTTTAATTTTTTTTTTTTTTTGAGATGGAGTTTTACTCTTGTCTTCCAGGCTGGAGTGCAATGGCCCGATCTTGGTTCACTGCAACCTCTGCCTCCCAGGTTCAAGCAATGATTCTCCTGACTCAACCTCCTGAGTAGCTGTGTTTACAGGCGTCTGCCACCACATCCAGCTAATTTTTGTATTTTTAGCACAGATGGGATTTCACCATGTTGGACAGGCTGATCTTAGACTCCAGATGTCAGGTGATCCACTCACCTACGCCTCCCAAAGTGCTGGGATTACAGGCGTGAGCCACCACATTTGGCTAAATTTTTCTCTCTTGGATAGTAGCTATTCTAACTGGAGTGAGGTGATCTCTCATTTTGGTTTTGATTTGTAATTCCTTGCTGATTAGTGATGCTGAGCATTTTTTCTTATCTCTATATGTCTTCTTTCAGAAATGCCTATTCAAGTCTTTTTCTTATTTTTTCATCAGATTATTTATTCATGTTCTTGTTATTATTTATATTTTCCTATACAGTTGTTTTGTTGCTTATATATTTTGGATATTAACTTGTTGTCTTATGTATAGTTTGCAAATATTTTCTCCTATTCTGTAGGTTGTCTCTTCACTATGTTGATTGTTTTCTTTGTTGTACACTTAGTTTTCAGTTTGATATAATATTATTTGTCAAGTTTTACTTCTGTCAATTGTGCTTTTGCAGTACTGTCTTGTCCTGACCAATGCCATGAATTTTATGTTTTCCTCTTGCAGTTTTATAGTTTTGGTCTTGAACAACCAATGGGTCAATGAAGAAATTAAAAGGGAGATCGGAGTCAAGTGGTGGCTTATGCCTGTCATCCCAGCAATGTGGAAGGCCAAGGTGGGAGGATCACAGGAGGCCAGGATGGCCAACATGGTGAAACCCCTTCTCTACTTAAAATATACAAAATTAGCTGGGTGTGGTGGCACGCACCTGTAGTCCCAGCTACTCAGGAAGCTGACGTATGAGAATTGCTTGAACCTGTGAGGTGGAAGTTGGAGTGAGCCAGATCATGCCACTGCAATATGGGCTGGGTGATAGAGCTCTGTTTCATAAAATATAAAAATAAAATAATAAAAAAAATTAAAAAGGGAGATTAGAAAAATTTTAGAGAAAAAGGAAAATGGAAACACAATATACCAAAACAATACATGCAGCCCAAGCAATCCTCAGATGGGATGTTATAGCAAAAACTGTGTTTATCAAAAAAGAAGATCTCAAATAAACAACCTATTGCTGCACCTTGAGGAATTAGAAAAAGAAGAACAAACTAAATCCAAAATTAGTAGAAGGGAAGAAATGCTAATGATCTGAATAGGAAAAAACAAAATACAGATCAGAAATACTTCAAAAGATCAACAAAACGGAAAGTTGGATTTTAAAAACATAAAATCAAGAAACCTTTAGCCAGACTTAAAAAAAGGAGAGTAGGCTCAAATAGACAAAATAAAAAAAGAAAGATATTAAAATTGGCCCCATATAAATATAAAAGATCATAAAAGACTATTATGAACAAATTTATGCCAAAAAAAAAAAAGGATAACTTAAAAGAACTGCATATACTCTTCAACACTACGATCTCCCAAGACTGAATCATGAAGAGAAAATCTGAACACACCAATAAGGAATAGAGATTTGAATAAGTAATAAAAAGTTTCCTATCAAAGTGAAGCCCAAGACCTGATAACTTCACTTTTGAATTCCTCCAGGCTTATTAAGTTTGGCAGAATTCATTTTCGTGTGGTTGTATAACTTGAGGTCCCTGCTTAATTGTAGCTGTTGCTCAGGAGTAACTCTCGGCTCTAAGAAACCAATCTCCAGGCGTTACATGTGGCCCTTTCCATTTCAAAGTCAACAGTGACACACTGAATACCCCTAATGCTTTGAATCTCTTACTCCCTCTTTTACTCCTATCTGGAGAAAACTTTCTGCTTTTAAAAGGTTTGCCTGATTGGAACAGCCCCACTCTGATACTCTGCATATTTTTAAACCGTATACTTCAGTCTTTCATTCTGTCTGCAAAGTTCTTCCAGACCAGTAGCTTGATTAGTGTTTAATTGAATAATCAGAAAATGAGAATCCACAACATTATATTTTCAGTAATAGGTACTAAATCGAAGCATTAAATGTGAGTTCTTTGAAATCTGGGTCGAGACAAGGTCATTATGGAGTAGGTTGTACTCCTAACCCAATATGACAAGTGTTCTTGTAAGAAGAGTGAAATTTAGATGTGCAGATACACTAGGAAAATAGCCAAGTGAACATGTGAACGCCAAGGGTTTGGGGGTCATCACCAAAAATGAGGAGAGATATGAAATAAATTCTCTTTCCCTCTGATCCTGAAAAAATGAAGCCCATTGACATCTTACTTTTGGATTTTTAGCCTCCAGAACTGTAAAAAAATAAACTTCTGTGGCTTTAAGTTGCCTAGTTTTTGGTACTTTGTTATAGAAGCTCTAGAAGTTGATATAAATTCAAAATAGTTTCAGAGCTTTTTGATAGACTTTATGATGTGGCTCCACCATATTTTAAAATTCATTGTCTTTACAAATATTATCCTACTACATAAGATTTGTTTTGGTTTTCCAGTATCCCAAGTCACTTTTTCTGCCTAATGTCTTCAGACGTTGTTGTCTCTGCCTAAAAATTTCCTTTTCTGACACTCCAAATAGCCAGCTTTTATTTGTGGATTGTATCAGTTGATTAATACAATGTTAAGCTTATTTTGAATTAATTAAATATCAAGGCCTGTGCTAAGATTAAAACTATCTTAACCCATGCCAATTGCCTAACATTGAAAACTTTAAATGCAATTAAAATCCAATAAATAGGTTTTCAGAAAAAGTTTAAAGAATATGGAATAATTTAGAAGGAGGCTAAGTCGTGAAGGCTTGATGTAATTTGGCTACAAAGGAAATTCGTATTCTACTATGTTCTAATAAATGAACTTTCTATTCACACAAGTGCAATATCTTTGAGAGAAAAGGTTACAATCTTAGAAATCTTACTCACAGTGTCAGAGGCATTCAAACCAGAGAGATTCCATGTTGAATAGGGGGTGAGTAAAATAAGGCTGAGATCTGCTGAGCTTCATTCCCAGTAGGTTGTGCATTTTAAGTCCCAGGTTGAGATATGAGACTGGCACAAGATATAAGTCACAATGACCTTGCTGATAAAACAGGTTGCAGTAATGAAGCCAACCCAAACCCACCAAAACCAAGATGGTGATGAAAGTGACCTCTGTTCATCTTTACTGCTCATTATACATTAATTATAATGTGTTAGCATGCTAAAGGACACTCCCACCGGCACCATGACAGTTTATGTGGCAATATACGGAAGTTATCCTATATGGCCTAAAACGGGGAGGGATGCT
Organism: Saimiri boliviensis; assembly: GCF_048565385.1. Classification (NCBI taxonomy): domain Eukaryota; kingdom Metazoa; phylum Chordata; class Mammalia; order Primates; family Cebidae; genus Saimiri; species Saimiri boliviensis. The sequence continues at coordinate 152,388,352 of NC_133451.1, forward strand.
TACTTTCAGGAATTGCCACCTCTTTTCCCAGAAAACTCAGGAATAATCCATCCCCCTTGTTTAGCGTATAATCAAGAAATAACTGTAAGTATAATCAGCTGAGCATCCCACACCGCAGCTCTGCCTATGGGATAGCCATTCTTTATTCCTTTACTTTCTTAGTAAACTTGCTTTCACTTTACTGTATGGACTACCCCTAATTCTTTATTGCACAAGATCCAAGAAGCCTCTTATAGGGTCTGGATCAGGACTCCTTTCCAGTAACAACAGGATAATGTTACACTGACTTGCCAATTCTTTCTCATACATTTTCAACAATGGCAGAGCAGCAATAAGAGAAAGATGAAATAGGACTTCAGTGTGGAAACTCACCTTTGGGACATAGTATGGAATAGGTGTTCCTGTAAGTGATACCATTCCCATATATGATGGGTGTTCAATATAGATTTGTTAAGTTGATTAATAGATGAATGAATGAATTAATGAGTGATGCTGCCTTCTGTGTATGCATGTATTTCTTTGTCATTGAGAACTAATAATTATAATGGCTGTTAATAAGTAATATTAAATATTATTAGTTTTCTTAATAAATAAAAACAGTAACATGACCAAAAAATTTTAGTAAGATACATATTTAATAAATGAAAATATATTTAAATTTTTTAATTATTAAGTACAAACATCTATTTTGTTTCTGGGCTTAAGAAATACAAGGGATATATTTAGATGTTACATTAATAACCATCAGTTATAAATAGTACTCAAATACTCAAACTATTAATAGATGCTAGAAATATCATAATATGAAACATGAAAATAAGACAGAATCTACATAGGGATTTTCTGTTTTGTATGTTTCCTATGGCTTTAGATTGAAATTTGGTAAGATATGAAAAACTAGCAGTTTCCTTCAAGCTGTGAATATCTGATTTCATATATTTTTTGTGATTATTTTCTTCATTTTGCGTTTTTCTATCACTTAAGCTTGCTAAACTTTCTCTAGATATCTGCACTCAGCAGCGTTTTTCTTTCTTTTTTTTTTTTTGGAAATCGTTATCATCTTTGGATATATCCATCTTTGCTAACTGATGGAACAGTAGGTTCTGAAAATTTCAATTATCATAGAAAAACTGAAGCTCATCTTAATGTCTCCTGAGGCACATAGCAGTTTGGCAGCCTGTCAATGTCCTATATATTGACAAATTGAGTAAAGATCAGTCTTTACTATATTTAACTATGTATTAACTTTCTGGGTAGTCAGATCTGTAAGTGTTTAAAACAGAGATACATCAATAGGAATCAAAACACCTGTCTTGACTTTGTATATTTCAAAACTAATACAAATTTCAGAAAATAATCCTCTCTTAAAATAGTATTTAGTATTTATATTAGCTTTCCTATCACTTTTACTACTTTTTAATGGAAGAACAAAGTCATTGGATTAAATATTATATAAATTGTATTGTACTTTATATTGTAATTTATTGTAAATTGATTAGAAATGTCTTTAATGACAAACAGTTACAGAAATGCTGAAAGTGTTGCTGAAACCATTGTTTCAGGATTTTATATTTAGGATAGATAGCTAAGAGAAACTTACATGATTTTATCCAAGAGAAAATTCATCAGAAAAATATAGATTCATTTGGGAGTTTTACCCAAAGGCAAAGGGAAAATTTGTATCCAACTGCCTTTATTTTGATCATGAATTATAATTGTTGCCCAAGAACATAGAGCTACATAATTCATAGAACTTCAATAATGGGTGTCAGAGAAATGCCTGAGTGTTTACTAATCTAACTCTAAATTGGTAACAAGGAATCATTTTATAAAATGCCCTCATTGAACATTAATGTATTTATACATTTAAGGAATAAATTTATAGTGTCCACTATGTAGTAGGCTGCACAATATGCCTTGAATAGATAGTTTAAAAAGGCACACAGGATTCCTTTCCTCATTAAACCTACTGAGTAGAGGAGGAGCAAAGAAAGGAAGGAAAAGTGAGAGAGAACTTTCTGCAGACATTTAGGCTAGTCAATTGTATCTTTAGAGAACAATAAAAAGGCCTTTGAATATAGAGATGTTATGGAGTTCTTTCTATTGAATATTAGAAAAAGAAACCCAATCAAAACATAAAGCAGAATCCTAAAAAAAATAGTTATGCATGGAAATTGTTGTGGTTAAACAATTTTTCAAATATAATATAGAATGGATTCATTTGAAATTAGTAAATGTTTTACCAATATGATTTTTTTTTTGTTTTTGTTTTTGTTTTTTTTTTTTTGTTGTTGTTGTTGTTGTTGTTGTTGTTGAGATGGAGTTTCGCTCTTGTTACCCAGCCTGGAGTGCAATGGCGCGATCTCGGCTCACCGCAACCTCCGCCTCCTGGGTTCAGGCAATTCTCCTGCCTCAGCCTCCTGAGTAGCTGGGATTACAGGCACGCGCCACCATGCCCAGCTAATTTTTTGTATTTTTAGTAGAGACGGGGTTTCACCATGTTGACCAGGATGGTCTCCATCTCTTGACCTCGTGATCCACCTGCCTCGGCCTCCCAAAGTGCTGGGATTACAGGCTTGAGCCACCGCGCCCGGCCACCAATATGATTTTATAGGATAAGGAAACTCACAGGAGACCATTGTTCCCTAACAATAAAGAACAAAATAAATAAGTTGCAAAAATATGTGTGTGTGTGTGTTTTATATGTATGTGTGTATGTTACACCCCTAGGTATATATGTAAGTTCTTAAGAAAGCTGAGGCAAAGAAATCTACAGGAACTAAATTTTGTTTAATGAAAAGAAAATAATGATCATGACAGAAAGAGGTGAAAGGAAAAACCATCCAAACCTGAACAATTCCTAATGACTATATGTGATCTGGCAGGATGGTTTAGTCTTAGGAGTTCTATTTCCAAGATAAGGTTATACTGACTAGCCACTTCTGTCTCACAGGTTTTCAACAAAGGCAGAGGTGCAACAAGAAAAAGATGAGATAAAACGTAAGTGCGGAAAGACCCATCTTTGGTGCATGCTATGGTCAAGCTGTGAAATTTATGCGTTAAAACTTACTCCTCATGTAATGATATTAGGAGATAGCATCTTGGGGAGTTTATTAAATCATGAGAGGTCTGTTCTCATGAATGGTATTAGTTCTCCATAAAAGGTATCCCAGACCACTACCTTGCCCCTCCACCATGGGAGGATGCAGAAATAAGGTGCTATTTATAAGGAATGAGCACTCACCAGACACTGAATGGCACCTTGATCTTGGACTTCCAAGCCTCCAGTACTGTGAGAAATAAATGTTTCTTGTTCATAAGCCACCCAGTTTGTGGTATTTTCTGTTATATTATTCCAAACAGTGCATATTAACTTTCTATGAGTACGCTATGATAATAAAAAAGAGAATGGGCTAAGGGCAGGATGGATACTTCAAGGCACACAGAAGCTACAGTGCATAGCAATAGTCCACTGAAAGCCAGAAGTAGGGCAACACGGTGAGAGATTTTTCAAAACAGAGATTTCTCAAGATTCAGGAGCTGGGCTAGAAAGCAAAGAGAATGGACCATTAGTCCAAAAAGGCTGATGGCTGTGTTAAAAAGAGGAGAAATCTCTTGTGACACAAGAGATTGTGCCTCTTGGTCTGTTTTATAGAGAGAGATCAGTGGAATCCTACTCATCAAATTCCTGACTCCACCATCAAAACATTGTAACCAATGTTAAATAAAAATAAATCTCCATACCCCAAATCACTAAGCCAAAGGGGAAGAGTCAAGCTGGGAACTTCATAAGGCAAACCTACCTCCAATTTTATTCTGTTGAATTTTATCCTGGTGACGCAAATTGATAACTTATGTTCAAAGGTGGTGGACAGAGGACAGAACTCAAAGTCACCCCTCTGGCTCCCCGGAGACAAATGCATATCTAGTTGCTTTCTCTGCCCTATTGTTTAAATTATCTTACGTAAAAATGTAGATTCACTGAGCTGCAGGAAGGCATAAGAGACTATTCCTGTACCCGCCTCTCACATGCAAATTGTGCATTCAGTGAAAGGCTGATCAAAGATTTGTATCTTATCTACTCAAACCTTTTAAAAATTTCTTTCTCCTTCCACAAGATCTGCCTTTTCCTCTTTAAATATTGAAGCCCTCAAAATCGTCTTGGGAGAAAGGCAGGATATGTCTTCTGGCCCCATGTCCTTAACCTTGGCAAAATGAACTTTCTAAATTGATAGAGAACTGTCTCAGACACTCTGTGGTTTACACCTGTAAGAAACTGAATCTGAATAAAGCTGCAATTAAACCAAGACCCATTTCAACTTCAGATGCAGTTGGTTGAACTTCCCAGCCAAGTGTTTTTACAGGAGAAATGCGTGTTTCCACTGTTGGAATAAATAATATGTACTGCAGTCTCTACTACACTTTACATACAGTGTTATGATGAAATAAAAAATAACAAAGCACATGAAGAATAAAAAAACATGTGACCCATAATCAAGTAGCAAAATAGGGAATAGATATGTAACAGAAAAAGTTAGATGACTCAAGTCCAAGTTGGCAAAAAAACTTTCAAATAACTTTTGTGAATGTATTAACAGATGTTATAGAAAAGCGGACGTTATACAAAAGTAGGAAAGTAGATATTTCACAATTTGTGAAACGGTTGATGAATTTTATCAGTTAAGTGGAAGGTCCCCTTGAAAAGTGAACATGTGAAAAATGTGGAACTGCAAAGATACATTGTCAAAATTGAGTATGATTTTTCTTCTGTGAGTAGAAAAGCCACAGGCTTAGGTATGTAACCAAAGATACAGGTTGACCTCACTAACTGCAGAACTTCAAGGCTGCTTTCTCAGTATTTCTCAATAGGGCACGATTATCATTTTGGGCTGTACTATAATTTCTTGTATAAAATAGTATTCAGAAATGTCAGATATAGGTGATGGGGAGGAAGGCAGCAAACCATATTGCCATGTATGTACCTATGCAACAATCTTGCATGTTCTTTACCTGTACCCCAAAACCTAAAACAAATTATATATATAGTATTGTAATGATTAATCCAGAATATTGTACTGGTACATGGATAAAAAATGCCACTACACATTTACAAAGCTTCTACTAAAGAAGCAGTGCATTCAATTTAATATTGTTCACAAAAAGCTGGAAACTTGTATCAATCTATTTTGTTATTTACCTATCATGTGACTTTCAGTACTTTCAACAAACACCTTGTAAAGTCATTTCAAGTGATTTTACCTCATTTTCTAATTTAAGCTTCATTACAACTTTGTAAGACAGGAATTTTAAATCTCTATTTAATAGACAAAATCTGTTTCTAAGTTTCAGTTGACAAGACCTTACAGGTATTAAGTTGTAGAAGCTTACTTGAAAACCAAATCTTATCCTTTAGTGATGTGTTTTCCTGTAAGTGTTACACCCATTCAAAACATTTTAATAGCATAAAATTTAGTTATTGATTTGTATAAAATTTATATTTTTCTCTAATTAAATGATAAATTGTAAAATTGCTGTTATACTCTGAAATACAGCCCTCATAATATTACTATTATCACCCTAAATATTTTTGACAAGTTACATTAACCTTGACTTTCCTCCCCTAATAAATAATTTGGGCTTACTTTAGAAAGTGGTAAAGAAAGCTAGCATCTAAACATATCCAGGCATTGCTGATACCGATATTATTATGTCAATTACATGCCTACTGACTTGGTTTGGCTGTGTCCCCACTCAAATCTCAACTTGAATTCCCACCTGTTGGAAAATAGACTTGGAGGGAGGTAACTGATTCTTGGGGGTAGGTCTTTCCCATGCTGTTCTTGTGATAGTGAATAAGTCTCACGAGATCTAGTGGTTTTAAAAATGGGAGTCTCCCTGAATAAGTTGTCTTTTTGTCTGCTGTCATCCATGTAAGACGTCACTTGCTTCTCCTCCTGCCACGAATGAGAGGCTTCCCCAGCCATGTGAAACTGTATGGCCATTATAAAACTCTTTTGTAAACTGCCCAGTTTCACGTATATCTTTATCAGTAGTTTGAAAATGAACTGATACAGTAAAGTGGGACCAGTAGAGTAAGGTTCTGCTGAAATGGTACTTGAAAATGTGAAAGTGACTTTGAGACTGGCTAACAGGCAGAGGCTGGAACAGTTTGGAGGGCTCAGAAGACAAAAAAACATGTAGGAAAGTTTGGAACTCCCTAGAGACTTATTGAATGGCCTTGACCAAAATGCTGAAATCCAGACTGAGGTGGTCTCAGATAGAGTTGAGGAACTTGTTGGAAACTTAAGCAAAGGTGACTCTTGTTACATTTTAGCAACAAGATTGGTGGCATTTTGCCCCTGCCCTAGAGATTTGTGAAACTTTGAACATGAGAGAGATAATTTAGGGCATCTGGTGGAAGAAATTTCTAAGTAGCAAAACATTAAAGAAGCGACTTAAGTGTTGTTAAAGGCATTCAGTAGTAAAAGGAAAATAGAGCATAAAAATTTGGAAAATTTGCAGCCTGACAATGTGATAGAGAAAAAAATCCTATTTTCCGAGGAGAAATGCAAGCTGGTTGTGGAAATTTGCTTTAGTAATGAGGAGCCAAATGTTAACCCCAAAGACAACGGGGAAATGTGTCACACGTATTCAAGGAAGTGCCTCCCATGACAGATCCAGAGGCCTAAAAGGAAAAATTGGTTTTGTGGGCTGGGCCCAGAGTCCTCATGCTGAGTGCAGCCTAGGGACTCGGTGACCTGCCTCTCAGCTGCTTCAGGCATGGCTGGAAAGCTCCAACATAGAGCTTGGGCCGCGGCTTCAGGGAGTGCAAGCCACAAGCCTTGGCAGCTTCCATGGGGTGTTGAGCCTGCAAGTGCACCGAAGTCAGCAATTCCCAGTTTGGGAACCTCTACCTGGATTTCAGAAAATGCGTGGAAATGCTTGAATGCCCAGGCAGAAGTTTGCTGTAGTGGTTCATGGAGAACCTCTTCTGGGTCAGTGTAGAAGGGAAATGTGGGGTCAGAGCCCCGGTATAAAGTCCCGATTGGGGAACCACCTAGTTGAGCTGTGAGAAGAGGGCCACAGTTCTCCAGACTGCAGATTGGTAGATCCACGGACAGCTTGCACTGTTCACCTGGAAAAGCTTCAGACACTTAGCATCAGCCTGTGAAAGCAGCTGGGAGAGAGGCTGTACCCTGCAAGGTCACAGCAGTGGAGCTGCCCAAGCCCATGGGAATCCACCTCTTGCATCAACATGACCTGGATGTGAGATCTGGACTAAAGGAGATCATTTAGGAGCTTTAGAATTTGACTGCCCCGCTAGATTTTGGAATTGCATGGCCCTGTAACCTCTTTGTTTTGGTAAATTCCTCTCATTTGGAATGGCTGTATTTACCCAATACCTGCAAAGCCACTGTATCTAGGAAGTAACTAACTTGCTTTTGATTTTACAAGCTCATCATTGAAAGACACTTGCCTTGTCTCAGATGAGACTTCGGACTGTGGACTTTTGGGTTAATGCTGAACTGAGTTGAGACTTTGGGGGACTGTTGGGAAGGCATGATTGGTTTCGAAATGTGAGGACATGAAATTTGGAAGGGGCAGGGGGGATGATATAGTCTGGCTGTGTCCCCACACAAATTTCAACTTGAATTGTATCTCCCAGAATTCCCATGTGTTGTGGGAGGGACCCAGGGGGAGGTAATTGAATCATGGGGGTAGATCTTTCCCATGCTGTTCTCGTGATAGTGAATACGTCTCATGAGATCTGATGGTTTTTAAAATGGGAGTCTTTCTGCACAAGCTCTCTTTGCCTGCTGCCATCCAGGTAGCATATGGCTTTCTCCTCCTGGCCTTACATCATGCTTATGAGGCTTTCCCCAGCCATGTGCAACTGTAAATCCATTATAAGCCTCTTGTAAATTGCCCAGTCTCGGGCATAGCTTTATCAACTGCATGAAAACCAACTAATACACCTGCAGATGTAACAAGCGAAACAAATGAACTCCATAAAACCTATGTAATGCTCTCTATCTAAAAAGCTGCTCTTTAAAGTCAGCAGTTAAAAACTTTCTTTGGCAAGTATTAGTCTAATAGATGCTGTTCTCTATGAACAGCATGAAGAGCTGGGCAGGATATAGTTCTAAAGGGAAGAGATTTTCAGTGCTTCCCAAGGCAGGTTGTTAATAGTGTCACTTTATTGTGTTGGCTTGACACTCTGAATTCCCACAATGCCTAATCTATACCAACGAAAACTTAAATATAAACATAACTGGTGTTCCCTCAGGCCACCAGCCTAGAGGTAGAGTAACTGTGTAAATTAATTACATTCAATGATCATGTGTCTTAATCATCCAATTTTCTCCTTTCAGCATTGAAAATTGGAAGTGACTGTGCTGGTGGCTAAATTTAACTATCTTCTTCCCACCTTCCATTTCCCATAATTCCTGCAGGTATTTCTATTTCTAAGTAGCTAGAATGATTTTTGATTGACTTTGCTAATGCAACTGAGAGAACTGATATATTTCCCAGATAGTTCATGCAAATAATCTGTGCATCTATAGATAACTGTTTTGTGATTGTCTCTGTATTTGAAGAAACTCTAGACGAAATGTCTTCTTTCCATTTTGACCTGGGATCCTGCCACCAGAAAAGAGCCATAAGAAGTCTATATATTATCCTAAACAAATGCAGGTGCTTTACAGTCACAAAAACATTATCCCTTTGCTATGTGTTCCCTCTCAATCACTGAGCCCCTCACTCACTGAGTTAGTGTTATCTGGGTCTTTTCATACTGAAGGTTACTCCAGAAACTACTGCCTTTTCTCTGCACCAGACTAATATGATTCACATTGATTTTTCTTTTTTTGATTTTTCTTTTTCCCCCTTTTCTTCATTCTGTTATCAGACATCAGGATCTAGATATGATTTAGGGTCAGAAACTCTGCTTCCTGTATTGGGGTTTATTTTTTGAAATTTAATCCATAAATTGTTTCATTTAAAAGCAAACCTCTGAGCAACTTTTAAAACATAGCCCATTTCATTATCTTTTCAGAGAGAGTTCAGAGAGAATGAAAAATTCTCCTCCACTTAACATTTTATTTTCAAGGTTATATATATATATATATATATATATATGTATATATATATATATATATGCCTGTTTTAATATTGTATTACATGCAAGTTTTTTTAAGATAATTGACAGTAGATTTTTAAAAGAGGATTTTAAAATATATTCAATTCTATAAAGTCAGTTTTTTCTATATATTTGAATAGACAGAAAATGTAATTTATCAACATATTTACTGTCACTGTTAGCATTTAATTCCATGCTTATGTGAGCTTTTACAGAAAATACAATACTTGTAATTAGCAGTGGAAAGGGGAAGAAAGATCGGGCAGGAACAAAGAACGTTGACCCTGTTTTTCCTTCTCACTTTGCTATTTAGAAATGGAGAAAATGAATAGATGAAAATTCTTTGAAATTAACATTGAACATCCTACATATACTTGAAAGGTGAAGGTACAGCAGGAGGGCAGGCAGATGAGGTGAGGGCTCTAAGGGTAGCTCTGAAGTCACCTGCAAAAAAGGCACACGGGCAGCAAGGGAGAGGTTAATTTCACTCAAAAGTATTTCAACTTAGTGAAAGCCAGGAAGAAACTTACCTGAGCATTTCCCACAATCAGTAATTAGGAAATGGAATGAGGCATTGGATTGAGGGAAAAGAGATGGAAAGGGGCTTTGTAAGTTAGAGGAGAGGAATGAGCACTAAAGGGGCGAGAGGGAGACATTTGAATAAACAAACATATCGAAAGAGATTTTTTTAGAAAAAAAAATCTGTGCATGAGGTTCACTGAGTATAAATACACCATTGTCTGGAAAGGGCAAGGCTATGATGGCAGTAAACGAGATGTAAGAAACAAAAGCTTCTCCTAGGCTGAGAGCTACAGCAACAAAAAGAAAGCATTAGTTAAATATATTTTCAGAAAAATAAATACCAACACTCAGGAGATATGAAATGGAGAGAGTTTTCAGGATTGATGAACCTCTCAAACTGAAAGAAAAATGTTGTATAGTGTGCATATATTCATTTCTGTGGCATAAAGAGCAATGCATTTTTATCAGATTCTCAGAGGGATTTGTGCTTTGATTATTGAATATAAAGAACAATGAAGGAACTGAGGTCAAGAAGGAAAAACAAGAGAAAGCTGGTATGGAAAGTGATGGTAAAATATGAAAAAGTGTGTTGAATTACAGGTGAAGCAATCAAGTTTATTTTTAACAGAATCCATTTCATTAATTCCTTTACCAAGCTTATGCTAACAAAAGGAAAAGATTAAAAAGTAATTCTGGGAATATGACACTGATATTTTTGTTTGCTTTATAATATATACACTGTCATAGCTATTTTGGTGTACTGAAATTTTCAATATTTCAATTTAATTATGTTCAGAGAAGCACCATACATATCTCTGTTCCCATCATAAGCTTTTGCATCTACCCACTTGTTTAGATGACCTTTTAAAATATGGCATTGCAGATGGGATTTATTTTTATGAATACATAGTAAATGAGTAACTAATAATCAAATTTCAGTATGAGTGGGAAGATAATGGAGTAAAGAAAATTGAACCCATGGCGATTAAGCACATTATAATTGTCATAGAGAAGATGGTAACTGACCATTTCAAGAGAAGCCCAGCGGCTGATCAGTCTTTGGTTGAATCATCAAATTACAGGTTCAAAAAGTAATTTATCAATTTAATCACTTCAAATTTCAAAGGCCCTAATTACTAAATCTGAATGATAATTAATTGCTCTACCTGAAAATACACCCGGCAAGATAATAGAAAAGTGGAGAAATGTTAAGAACTGACTTCAGAGACCAATTAATAGGCCAAAAGTAATTAGGTAAATGTGTTAAACAGAATCTAAGATTTTCCCAAAGATCATTTGCTCTCTCTGGTGTATATGTCCTGAATAATTCCCTGGTGAAATATAATGGTTCTTCCTACCAGGATTAGGTTTTGTTATTTGGCATTGTTGATTTTTAGGTAGAGAGGTTTTTCTGGGTAAACCTGATCTAATCATGTGAACCTGTAAAAAGTATAGTTTTTCTCCAGAGAGTTGTAGAAGAGGAAATCAGAGATTTGAAGCAAGAGGGGAAGTCACTGATCTGTTGCTGGCTTTAAGATGAACACGGTCACATGAAAAGGATCAAAGAGCTAAGAACCACCTTCAGCCTTGAGTCAGCAAGAAAAGAGGATATGAGTCCTACAACTGCAAAGAAATGAATTCTGTCAACAACAAGAATTATTTGTGAGGAGATTTTTCCCAGGAGGCTCTGAGGAAAACAGCCTGACATCTTGATTTTGATTTCAGGAATGGTGAGCTAGACATGTAACCTACAGAAGTGGAAGGCAATAAACGGATTTTGCTTCAGGCTGCAAGCTTTGTGGAATTAGATACTAGAGTAACAGTTTGTGTGTCCTGTGTTAATATTGTGTTGCTCAGTGAATATATGCAAATTTAGGTGAGGAATATCTATTTCCCATCACATCTCCCTCTTTTGAGAAGCATCTCAAGTTTCCTTTGGGATTCTGTCATCCTCTGCCATGTATTGTTACCTTAATTTGCATGGAGTTGACCCCACCTCACCTCCAGGGGTGAAGGCATAATAAATATAATTAATATTAATCTTATCCCATGCAAGTATTTCAGATTGGTGAATGTATTCTAGGTAGATCTCATCAGAGTAGTCGTCAGGATTTTTCCTGAAGGTCCCTGGAAACAACCACTTTGCAGCCAGACATGAGCAAGGAAGCTTATGGTTCTGGGTGGCTTATAACATTTTTGATAAAATAAGGAAAGATTCTGCCCAGTGGCACCAATCCCAAGGAAATAAAACCAGTAAATAGGGGAAGTAACTGAAGGTTAAGTGAAATTACTTGAGTAACAGACAAATCCTTGCCAAGTCCACTACTAGGCAATTACATGAGCCAATAATTCCCTTCACTATTTAAGTCCACTTGGCTCTCCTTTCTGCTATTTACAACCAAAATCCTCCTACAGTAGTCAATGATCTTCACTCCAAGACTTTCTATCTAAATCAGAAGAATAATTTTGAATTGGAATGCACACTCCCATGAATTTCTCTAAAAGTGATACTGACAGATTTTTTAGCCCTGATTTCCTTTCCTTGTTTCAGTCACCAAATGCTTCTGTCATTCAGCATTACCTGACTTTAAAGCTGATGATATGAGTTTACTTTCTCGTAAGAGCATTTCAGATTGGTTTCTTCCTAATAAATCCAGAGAGACATTTTATCATCATGTATCTTAAAAGTGTGTCTTGGAATGGTCCCTGGAAATACCCCTACAGATGACCAAGCTCTCATTTATTTTTACTGTTACAATCCCAGACCAAAAACATATTTTATTGCAAGGCAAATGATTTGCAAAATCTCAGCTCTATTTGTAGACCACTGTACCCTAGGCAGTATTGAAAATAGTGTTAGTCTGAGAAGTACAGAACAATCTAAGTGTAGAGACAGTCATCCAGTATTTGAGGTTCTGTAAATCCCTTTACTATCAACTGAGATTAAAGAAAATCTCCAGATAAATATAACCTGTTTTCATATTTTCTTTTATTATTTTACATGCAACTATTACAGGAATCTTCCTTCAAACTGGTTTCCCTATTTATTTTTTCATCTGGTTTTTAGATCATGCTAGAGAAAATGGGAAAATTCCTGAATCTCACTGCCAACTATAAAATCCATCTCACAAAACAATGTTTAAAATATTCAGAAGGTATTGATTAAAGAAGAGATACATGAGAGAGTCATGGGACATGTAATTTACTGGTTAATGACTATAAATTTAAAAAACAAAGGTAAGAGCAGTTCATGTGTTATTTGCTTATCTACGGTTATATTAGAACATTGTTTTGTATTTGTTTTGTTAAATTTATAGCCAAATTAAATAGAAAGGATTTTCTTATTCACCCATGTATACCTGAGCTGTGAGCTATAACCAAATGAAAATTATCTGTATTTTCTATGTTTCTGAATAAAAATGATAAAGATACTGATTGCATGCCTTCTTTACTATTTTATTTATAAAACCAAATGAAATAAATGAAAACTGCTTGGTTTTGAAAGAAAGAAAATAAAATGGGAAAGGAGTAGAATTTTCCCTTTACCTCTATCACTGATCTGTTCTAGTATTACATGAGGCATTGTAGAAGATGACACCTGGTTTCAGGTGAGAAGACTGTATGTCCCCAGATGCTTGGTTCACTTCTTGATATGCGGCTTGCTTATCTGGCAAAGACCCTGGATAGCATATTGCACAGTGATTTTGAAAACATAAATTGCTCCGATAAATACTTCGTTTTCTTCAAAGCAATATTCTATCCATTCTGCACTGGTAGCATTAGACATTGCCTCATCTCATGCTCATTGTGTATTTAATTAAAAACAACAACAGAAAGGCATAAATTTTGTTCCAAAACACAAAAGTTTAACAACGTCTTTAACTTCTTTATATGCCTAAAAATTCTTAACTAAATAAATTCTAAGGACTGGCATTTACTACATTTAGGGATAGACTACATTTTACCGATTATTAAAAATTAGTAGTATCTAAGCAAAAAGAACAAAGCAGGAGGCATCACACTACCGGACTTTAAACTATACTACAAGGCTACAGTAATCAAAACAGCATGGTACTGGTACCAAAACAGAGATATAGACCAATGGAACAGAACAGAGGTCTCAGAGGAAATACAACATACCCACAACCATCTGATCTTCGACAAACCTGACAAAAACAAGCAATGGGGAAAGGACTCCCTGTTTAATAAATGGTGTTGGGAAAACTGGCTAGCCATGTGCAGAAAGCAGAAACAGGACCCCTTCCTGACGCCTTACACCAAAATTAACTCCAGATGGATTAAAGACTTAAACATCGGGAAACAACAGATGCTGGAGAGGATGTGGAGAAATCGGAACACTTTTACACTGTTGGTGGGAATGTAAATTAATTCAACCATTGTGGAAGACAGTGTGGCGATTCCTCAAGGACCTAAAAATAGAAATCCCATTTGACCCAGCAATCCCATTACTGGGTATATATCCAAAGGATTATAAATCATTCTACTACAAGGACACGTGCACATGAATGTTCATTGCAGCACTGTTTACAATAGCAAAGACCTGGAACCAACCCAAATGCCCAACGATGATAGACTGGATAGGGAAAATGTGGTACATATACACCATGGAATATTACGCAGCCATCAAAAACGATGAGTTCACGTCCTTTGTAGGGACATGGATGAACCTGGAAACCATCATTCTCAGCAAACTGACACAAGAGCAGAAAATCAAACACCATATATTCTCAGTCATAGGTGGGTGTTGAACAATGAGAACAAACGGACACAGGGAGGGGAGCACTACACACTGGGGTCTGTTGGGGGGAAATGGGGGAGGGGCGGGAGGGTGGGGAGGTGGGAAGAGATAGCATGGGGAGAAATGACAGATACAGGTGAGGGGACGGAAGGCAGCAAACCACACTGCCAAGTGTGTACCTATGCAACAATCTTGCATGTCCATCACATGTACCCCAAAACCTAAAATGCAATTAAAAAAAAAAAAAAAAACTATTACAGGAAAATCCAAAAAAAAAAAAAAAATTAGTAGTATTGATCAACACATTTTAACATCTGTTCTGGTAGCTTCTTTGCTGAGCATATGGCTAAGTCTGGTCTCTGCTCACTGGGCTTTTGTGTGCATTGTTTAGTATAAATCTGGAAAAAGTATTGCCGAAAGCAGAAAATCAAATTACCTTAATTATTTTTCTGTTTTATTGGTAAACCCAAAGCTATGTAATATGGTTATCTTTTTCCTGGATTTGTTATGTTAATCCCTTTAATTAAACCTTAAAGCGGCAATATTGCTGGCATTTAAAAGCTGCTGACTGAATCAAAGCCAAAGAGCTTACAGAAACAGATGACACATTTTTCCCCCAGGCCAGTCTCAATATCCTAACTTCAGCTTTAAGAGGCCTAGACTGCTGAAGTAGTTCTCAGGACCCTCTCTCTCGGAATGCAAAGCTGCAGAGGCAGTAACAGTCCTTCTGGGGCTATTTAGCAATACTTCTTATTGACTCCAGGCAAAAAAGACCAGCAGGATTGGGCTGCCATTCTCTATGATATACTTGGATATTTGGGCAAGGACTTACTTTTACCAAGTATACATTGATTCTTTTTTTTATTTTCTCACTCAAATAAAAAGCAAAAAAAATTACGTAAGAAGAAACACACACACAAACACACACACACAGACACAGACACACACACACACACACACGTACACACAGCATACATATACACACACCCTGCTATGGACTGAATTGTGTCTCCCCAAAATTCATATCATATGTGGAAGTCCTAGCCCTAATGAGCTGGGGGTATTTGGAGACAGAACTTTTGGGAGATAATTAGGTTAACATGAGATCATGAGAGTAAGCCCTCATGATGGGATCAACACCCTAAGAAGAAGAGATAGCAGGTCAGGCATGGTGGCTCATGCCTGTAATTCCAGAACTTTGGGAGGCTGAGATGGGTGGATCATGAGGTCAGGAGATCAATACCATCCTGGCTAACATGGTGAAACACCATCTCTACTAAAAATACAAAAAATTTGCCGGGCACGGTGGCTCAAGCCTGTAATCCCAGCACTTTGGGAGGCTGAGGCGGGCGGATCACGAGGTCAAGAGATCGAGACCATCCTGGTCAACATGGTGAAACCCCGTCTCTACTAAAATTACAAACAATTAGCTGGGCATGGTGGCGCGTGCCTGTAATCCCAGCCACTCAGGAGGCTGAGGCAGGAGAATTGCCTGAACCCAGGAGGCGGAGGTTGCGGTGAGCCGAGATCGCGCCATTGCACTCCAGCCTGGGTAACAAGAGTGAAACTCCGTCTCAAAAAAAAAAAAAAAAAAAAAAAAAAAAAAAAAAAAAAAAAAATTAGCCAGGCATGGTGGCACACACTTGATCCCAGGAAGCAGAGGTTGCAGATCATGCCTGTGCCACAGAGCAAGACTCTGTCTCAAAAAAAAAAAAAAAAAAAAAGAGAGAGAGCAAACAGCTGTTTCGCTCTCTCTGTCTGTCCTATGTGAGGAAAGAGTGAGATGGACAGGCTACCATCTACAAGCCACAAAGAGAGCCCTCATCAGGAACTGAACTGGCCAGCACCTTGATCTTAGACTTCCAACCTGCCAGAACTGTAAGAGCATAAATTTCTCTTGTTTCAACTACCCAGTCTCTGGAATTTTGTTATGGTGGCCCGAGAAGACAACTGAGACACTTATACCCAAAATGTGGAAATATTTTGAACGTTAAAATAATGAAAAATTTACTGTTCTTGGCAGTGAACAGAAATTTGACTCTTCGGCATACTTTGGAGTCACTATGTAAGATTGGTTGTTACAAAATAGAAGAAAGAATCAAGTAAGTAAAATATATTATACCTTAGATTTGTTCTAGAAAACAGGCAGAACACACCATATTATGTTACAATAAAAGTATAGTATTAGCAAGTTCCAGTATAAATCATTTAATACACACAGGCAAGCAGTATTCAACCAAACCAAAATTTGCTCTTAGGAAGTAGTGTTTAAATTGTCTTCCTCCGCGTACCACCAGTTCAATCAATTGCTTAATCCTTTTGATTTTAGGAGTTTATGCTCATCCCTTTAGCCTTTATTCTTGTTAAGGCCATGAGAAAAATATATCATATAAATTTCCCTAGAGCAAAGTTCTACTTTTATTACTCCAAAAATATTTAATAGTCAACAATATAGTTCTTAAAATTCTTCTGTCCCAACTCCAAAACATTTGATAAACATCTTAAACTATATTTCAGAACTTATCAATGACACCAACTTTATAGATACACTGGATTGCAGTCAAATAGAACATCTTTTCCCAAAGGCACCTGCAGCTGGTGATTGTATTCTTCCTCTGCAACACTTTTCTTCCTATTAAAGTCTGTATGTCTTCTACCTAACCCTCAAAATTTATATAAATTCCATTTCAAATAAAACATGCATTTACTTATCACATACTATATACCTTGTCTTTTTAGGCACAACCGCTGATTTTCAGAAGCTTAAAAAATGAACATATAAATATAAATTTGATGATTTTTATAAATGCTAGAAATATATAATACAATATATGTAATGTATGTGACAGAAGCCAAATGCCTATACAGACGTACCTCATTTTACTGTGCTTTGCAGCTATTGCAGTTTTTACAAGTTGAAGGTTTTTGACAACATTACATTCAGCAAGTCTATCAGCACCATTTTCCCAGCATAGCATTCACACCTCTGTGTCAAATTTTGGTAATTTTTACAATATTCCTTTTCCATTATTATTGTGATTTTGATCAGTGATCTTTGACATAATGATTGCAATTGTTTTGGAGTATGACTAAGCATGCCCATAGAAGACAGGAAATTTAACTGAAAAATATTGTGTGTTCTCACTGCTCCACCAATATGTAGTTTCCTCATCTCTCCCTCTCTTTGGGTCTTCCTATTCCTTGAGACACAACTATATTGAGAGTAGGCAAATTAATCATCCTACAATAGTCTCTAAATGTTCAAGTGAAAGAGAGTCACACTTCTCTCACTTTAAATCAAAAGCTAGAAATGATTAATCTTAATGAGAAAGCCATGTCAAAAGCTGAGATAGGCTAAAAGTTAGGCCTCTTCTGCCAAAGAGCCAAATTTCCAATGTAAAGGAATAGTTCCTAAAGAAAATTAAATATACTACTCCAGTGAATACACAAGTGATAAGAAAGCAAAACAACTTACTGCTGGCATCAAGGAGTTTCAATGGTCAGGACAGAAGATCAAACCAGCCATAACATTTTCTTAAGGCAAGGCCTAATACAGAGCTAGGCCCTATCTCTCATCAATTTTCGGAAGACTGAGAGAAAGTATGAAGCTAGCAGAGCTTGGTTCATGAGATGTAAAGAAAGTCGTCATCATGACCTAGTAGTGTAAGGTGATGTAAAACCTGATGTGCTGTTGTAAAAGTTGCAGCAAGTTTTCCAGATGATCTAGCTAAAATAATTGATGAAGGCAACTACACTAAATAATCAGTTTTCAGTGTAGACACAAGTGCCTTGTATTGGGAAAAGATACCATACAGGACTTTCATACCTAGAGAGAAGTCAGTGTCTGGCTTCAAAGCTTCAAAGGACAGGCTAACATTCTTATTAGGAGCTAAAGCTGCTGGTGACTTTTAACTTGGAGCCAATGCTTATTTGCCATTCTGAAAATCCCAGAGCTCCTAAGAATGATGCTAATATACTCTTGTCTGTTCACTCCATGTGTGGAACAACAAAGCCTGGATGACAGCACCAGCTTTTACATCACCTTACTCTACTAGGTTATGGTTATGGCTTTCTATGAACAGAACTTTACAGAATGGCTTACTGAATATTTTAAGTCCACTATTGAGACATACTTTTCAGGAAAAAAATGATTTCTTTCAAAATATTACTGCTCACTAACAATGCATCTGGTCACCCAAGAGCTCTGATGGAAAGGTACAAAAAGATTAATGTTATTTTAATGCCTGCTAATACAACATCATTCTGCAGCCTATAAATCATGGAATAATTTTAACTTTCAAGTCTTCTTGTTTAAGAAATACCTTTTATAAGGTATAGTTTCCTTAGATGGTGATTCCTGGGATGAATCCAGGAAAAATTAATTGATGGCTTTCTGGAAAGTATTCACAATTCTAGATGACTCTAAGAACATTTATGATTAGTGTGCAGTGATCAAAATATCAGCATTAAGAGGGTTTGGGAGAAGTTGATTCCCCTTCATGGATGACTCAAAAGATTGAATACTTCAAATAACTGTAGATGTGGTAGAAATAACCAGAGAAAGAGGATTAGAAATGAATCCTGAAAATGTGACTGAAATGCTGTGATCTTGTGATAAAATTTGAACAGATAAGGTGTTACTTCTTATGAATGAGCAAAGGAAGTGGTCTCTTGAAATCACATCTACTCCTGGTGAAAATGCCACATTGAAATAACAGCAAAGGATTTATAATATTACATAAACTTAGTTGATAAGGAAGTGGCAGGCTTTGGGAGGATTGATTCCAATTTTGAAAGAAGTTCTACTGCAGGAAAAATACTGGCGAACAGCATCCCAGTCTAAAGAGAAATCTTTCGCAAAAAGAAGAGTCAATCCATGTGGCAAACTTTATTGTTGTCCTACTCTTGAAAACTGCCAGTTGCCCTCATCCTTAGCAACCACCACAGTGATTGGCCAGCTGCCATCAACATCAAGGAAAGGCCCCCACTAGCCAAAAGATTACAACTCACTAAAGGCTCAGATGATCCTTCCCAGATTTTAGCAATAAAGTATTTTCAAATTAAGGTACACAGTAGTTTTAGATATAATGCTGCTGAACACATAATAGATTTCTGTATAATGTAAACATAACTTTTACATGCACTGTGGAGACTCAGAAAATCCCTGTGTCTCACTTTATTGTGATGTTTGCATTATTGTGGTAGTCTGGAACAAAATTCCTATCTCTAACGTATGCCTGAAGTATATAATAGAAACCAGATGAAGGGGATGACAAGGAAAGAATTAAAAAAGAATTGATGTTCTATTGGTGACAAAGAACAACATTTAATCATGTTATCGAAATTTTAGCAATAAAGCCATGGATAAATAGAAAAGAATAATGATGATGTTTGAGTTTGTTCGGTTAGTTTCAGATATGTCAAAAAGTATTGAGAATAGGGATAGAAGGCTAGTTGAGCGCTACAAAATAAAACCAAATAGTGTGCATAAAGCAGATCTTAGTAAGACTATTTAAAATTCAAAAAATTTCACCAACTCTGAAGGGTTTAGACTTACTTTTTGAAACCTGTTTTATATAATATCAAGAATACTAAAATATTCTCATGTTCCACAAAAAAATAACTTTATATGATGTTTGTGTTGAGTTGCAGCTGACTAATTGATGTCACATTTATAAAACTAAAATTAACATTTACTAAAGACAATTTTGTTCACTTTTCAAATAATTTTATAAAATTGTGAAAAGCTTAAAAGACCTGGACACTATAAACATCCAATGGAGAAAATTACTCTGGCACATGTGGTAGTATTCATTTAAAATTTTTAAATGAGTAAATGTTATACTCAGATTATGTTTCAGATAAATCATTTTAGGGGAATACATGCATATAGGCTAAAAGGAAACAAAACAATGTCATCACGGCTGCTTTATGAAACTATTATTGTGTGACATGTTTTCTTACCTCAAATTTTATAGCACTCTGGGGGATCCCTCTTATGGTTATGACAGAGTAGCTGATAGTTGGTCAACACTCCCACTAAAACCAATAAAAAAGCCAAAATAAAAGTTAAAATAATTAATCTTTGACGGTATTGCTTGGAGAGTGAAAATCACAGACATGTTTATTAAAATACACCTAATACTCTTTATATCGCTTAAACTACCCAGGGCTAGAGGGTAAGATGCCTATTAGAACATGGCTAAAAAGTATAGCATAATGTTAATCAGTTCCTGGATTATTAATGTCTAAAATACTCAATATATTCCAGGAGAAGACACTCTATAAAGATTCCAAAGTCTAAGTTGAGATTTCTATAAGAAATTGGTATAAACATGAGCTGGACTAGAGGTTTATAGAACTTTGAACCATTTCAGATCCCAGTTACACTCTGGAGATCTCTAGCTGCCTAGAAGAGAGTAGGATAAATCTTTTCTAGGGTAAGACAAAATTATCTATAGCTGCAATATTTTAAAATGTAAAATGCCTGCTATTCATTTGAAAAATAGCAGATAAGAAAAGAAAGTGAAAAAGTCAATAGAAATAGATCAAAGATGATTCAGATAATGAAGTGACTAGACTTGGACTTTAAGATAACTATGAATAATATGTTCAAGAAGATAACAGGATATAGAATTTTATCAGATAATTGGATAACTAAAAATATTCAAACAGCAATTCTAGAAATGAAAAACATCACAACAATTAAGAATTCAGTAGAGAGGTTAAGAACATTTTAGAAAAAGACAAAAAAGAAGAATGGCTTGAAAATAGGTCAGTAGAAAGTATTCAAACTAAAGAACAGGATTAAAAAGAAACTGGAAAGTATGTGGTGTGGGAGGAGGCATGGTGAAAAATCAAACAAATCTGTAATTAGCACCCAATATAATAAGAATAGAGAAAGGCAAAGTAATAGTATCTGAAGAGATAAGAGCTGAAATTTCTTTACAGCTGAATAAAGACATTAAGGTCTGGATTTCAAGAAATTCTATGAACACAAAAAGAATAAGTAAAAGGGAAATTATTCTAGGCACAGCAAAGTGAAACTATTGAGAATCAAATTGGAAAGAAACTCTTAAAACCCCAAGAATGAAAGTCAAATTATGTTCAAATGGGAAAAACAAAAGACTGTGCATAGACTTGCCCAAGAAGTATCTACACATTTGAAAGGATTAAACGCATTCAGAAAAATTATCTTACATAGAAAAGATAGATTTAGGCCGGATGCAGTGGCTGAGGCCTGTAATCTGTGCACTTTGGGAGACCGAGGTGGGTGGATCATGAGGTCAGGAGTTGGAGACCATCATGGCCAACATGATTAAATCCTGTGTCTACCTAAAATACAAAAATTAGCTGGGTATGGTGGTGCATGCCTGTAATCCCAGCTACTCGGGAGGCTGAGGCATAAGAATCACTTGAACCCAGGAGGCAGAGGTTGCAGTAAGCCAAGATCTTGCCACTGAATTCCAACCTGGCAATAGAGTGAGACTCTATCTCAAGAAAAGAAAAAAAAGAAAAGAAAAGAAAAAGAAAAAGAAAGAATAGTGTATAAATTTAAAATTTGCAAATATAAGGAAATTAACAATAAACTTCCAAATGTCTTCCAAATAAAAACAACATTAAAAATAAACATTTGAACATAATGATAGTAAGATTATCATTCTAACATTTTAAGATAAAAATATGACACATTGAAGCCAATCTTTTTTATGAGCATAGATGAAAAGTTCTCATCAAAATGTGAGCTGAAAATATACACATATAAAGAATAATGCTTCCAAGCCACAATGGTTTCACTTAAAGAAGGCAAGATTGATCAAAGATTTTTATATCAATCAAAATAACTACTTACATTAATACAATAAAGAAAAAAAAATAAACCATCTATTTAGATGAAGAGAAGGTGTTTTATAAAATTTGATATAAACTCATTGTCATTAAAATTCTTAGCAAAGTTGGAATAAAGGGCAAAGCCAAACTCTGATTAAACAATATAGCCAAGATATTAATTACAGTGAAACACTGAAAGAATTTCCTATGAGATCAGGAGGAAGATACAGATATATATTATCACCACTACTATTGAAATTTGTACTTGAGGCCTCTGCTGGTGCAAAGAGACAAGGAAAAAAAAAAAAAAAAACAGAAAGATATGTATTGGATAGGAATAAATGAAAACTTGACCAAAGTTGTGTTCTGTGAGATGCCAGGCTAGTGCAGTTCTCTTAGAATTATATTGTGAAAGAGGGCAGGAAAGCGTGAAAGCAAGACTGTAAATATATACTGTTATCTATTGCAAGGGAATGAAACTTCCTCTGATCCTCGTTTTTGGTAGGGATAGAAAGAATACATTCTCTTGATCAATGACTGCCTATCATGTACCACAGTTCATGTTAAAGTACTTTAGAAAAGATACTACTTCTAAAACAGCAGCTGCAATTGGTTCTAATACTTGCATGAATTTATGGTCACCTTGCAAGATCTGCCTTGTTTATTTAATGGCTAGATTGGTAAAAACAAATGAAAATATGAAGGGAATCACCACCCTTCATCCTTTGGGCTTATATAGGGATGTCTCTAATTCATACCCTTTCTCCAAGGATGCAATATTTTTTTAAAAAAATGTATGATCTCATCCAGGAAAGATCAGTGTTAGACACTTCCATTTGGCCTTCCACATTATGATCGCATAATGGGAGATATTATTTCTCCCAATGTGTTGGGAGAAATATATTTCTTCTAATTTATTTATCCCAATATATTGGGAGAAATGAGCACCAGGTGGATCTTCCAATTCAGTAGAAGAACTGTGTTCCTGGACTTCGCATCACATGACCCTCAGGTATCCCTCTCGAACCAATGGCTCAGAATGACACCTCAGTTTTCAAAGTACCAATGTTTCCTCAAACCCGGTGTCTAACAGGTCTCAAAATATTTAGTGTTCTCATTTAACCAGTGCATAGTTTCCAGGGTGATTTCCTAGTAGTAGCTTCAGAAAAGGGCTGGAGTAATCATCGCCACACACACCTGTCATGCTATCGCATCGTCCTTTCTCCTGTAGAGCTGATCTCACTTTCAGACAGAAGTGTCCAGGTCCTAAACAGGCTTTTGTCTGGAAAGTTGGCAAGGAATTACAACCTTTTGTTTAATTAACTTTCTTCAACCTTCTGAGAATCTATTTTTTATTTTCTTTTGTTAAACCAAATCAGCAGTAGTGCCTTTACTGTCTGTCTGTTTTGTCCCCAGCATCCTCAAGGTCTGTTAACCTTCTCCATAGTTCTTTGCTGCTCAAACCCCATTGGCTGCTTCTCCGACCTTATTATGCATTAAAATGTTTGCCTCCTTTTGACTCTGAATGACCCACCCTATGTATTTATCAAATCCTATTCTCATCATTGCTGTCAGTAAGGCCAGTTTTGCAATAGCCTTTCCTCCATCAAGCCTGGCCAAGAGACAAAAGTGAACTTCTCAGTGGTGCGAGGGCGCAGCTCCAGCACGTTCTGCCTTGCTTTGTTAACTGCTGTATCCTCCAGGCCTTTTTGTTAAATAGGGCTCTGGTGGGTTTTCTGGTCTTATGTAGTGCTTCTACTCAAATATGCTTACACCTTTAAACAGAATTCATTCTTCTACCATGTACCACAGCAATTCTGACATTACTCAGATTACTCCAGCCCTTTTCTGAAGCTGTTTCTAGAAAATCACCCTGGA
This sequence comes from Saimiri boliviensis, assembly GCF_048565385.1. Classification (NCBI taxonomy): domain Eukaryota; kingdom Metazoa; phylum Chordata; class Mammalia; order Primates; family Cebidae; genus Saimiri; species Saimiri boliviensis. The sequence continues at coordinate 152,412,480 of NC_133451.1, forward strand.
AACTATGTTTACCACATCTAGCAAGTACCAAGTTTTTTTATACTTCTAAGGGCCATCATACTTCAGAGTTCAATATTTTATATCACATAATTGATCAAGCTCTTTCACAATACGCTTCCATACATATCATCTCAGCTCCTGTAGTTTTATGCTACCCAGGTCCTGCATCTTCTTTGGGAGATAGTCTCTGGTCTTTTACATCAAGCCTAGTATGTCCCTAGTTGGGTTATGTTATTCATTACACATATATTATCTAAATCTATGAGAAATACATTGTGGTAGCTACATGTGGGAGGGATATGCTGTTTGGAAAAAGAGGCTTCTTATCCTCTTCAAACACTAGGAGAGTGCCAGTCCTTAAGAAGGAGTTTTTTTATAGGCTCAAATATCTCAGTTTTGTAGGCTTAAATAGTTCCTATGGATCTACAGATGTTTTAGTTTTGTAAAGCAAACCACTTAAAAAGAAAGCATGGGATATTTAGTTTTAAAACGATTTTAATTATTTTAATTCAATTAGTGATGAGAGTAAAAAATAAATTCTAGATCCTACTACATTACTGAAGATTTTTCAGATGACAGGTAGATAAAAATATTCAGGTAGTAGCTTGTTTTGAATATATTCCTTTTACTGTCCCTTTAGTGGCTATCTCTCTATTTTGTCCCTGACATCATCAAACTATGTTTATGTTCTCCATGCTGTCTGCTGGTCAAGTGACCTTGGCTACTTCTCTGATCTTGTTATACTTAAAATATTTGTGTCATTAAAATACTTTCTAGGTGATCCTAAGTAATTAGGAGAGAAAAACGGAGTAAAATTATATGACAAATTATAATCAATTGATCGGCAAAATCTTAAATTATGACTTTTCAAATGAAAAAGTTAAATACGTAATGCTAAGGCAACCTGAAGTATTGAGAATGTTAAAAAATCTGATTCCTGAAAGATCCAGATTTAGACACGGTATTGTATTGAAAAATATATATTCTGCTGAATTATAAGATCTCCGAAAATGTCACCGACTATTTTAAAAGTATTTTTTAAGTCCTGAATTGGTATATTCCTCAAAAGTCTCAGAAAAGGGCAAGATGACCATTAGGTGAAGTGGATCATTACTCATTACAGTATTTTTTTATGATCAGTATTTAAGAGTTTAGTGACACCTGCTCAGTTGCTGCTTCTTGAGATTTGGTAACTTGCTGCCATAATATTAAAAGCTTATTTTAAAAAAAAGTATTAAAGATAAGCACCCAACAAGTTCATCAGAAGCAGTTCACAAGTGTGTCAATAAATGGTATCAAACTATTTTGAACTCTCTATGACCCACTGGACTTTCATTCAAATTTTATATCTTTGCCCACAACTTCCCTGGAGACATTAAGCAAGTCACAGTTACTTTCGACGTCCATTTTCTTATTTTAAGATAGAGCTTCTTTTCTGCCCCTTCATTCTACATTACCCTTTACTCATTAGTTTTCCTCCTCTTCCCACCCTTGCTGGTAAAAAGTATATAGGGGTATTGAAACTTAACTCTCCATCATCCAGTTTCAATCCAGTATATGCCATTTCATCTCTCAATATATATTTACTGCTTTTATCTTCTGATTTTGGTAAAATTTACTGACTGCAAGTCACTTTGGATATTGTATTACACAAAGTTCCTTGTGATATGGAGCACATTCTGATTTTGGTCTTTCTTATTGATAAAGTTTTCACAAATCTAGCATATCTTCTTATTTTAGTAAAAAATCATCTGTTATATCATCATATATTGTGTAATCTATTGGTGAGATTTGTGAGATATGTTTTTAAAGGTTGTATTATGATCTTGTTTCAGTGATATAATAGGGACAGATTAACTTACAACAATAGATGGTACATCTTGCTTCACATTTCTCCCAGACAATAACTCAGAGGCTGTTACTGCTGTATTAAGAGAATATTGATGTGCTAAGAGTAATGCACACATCTTTTGCTGTGTGGAAAAAAAGTCACCTGTAAGCACAAATAATTACCCTGTAACTTATCGGTGGCCTCTTCTTGGACCTATTATATCAGTAAACCATCAAGTGTCTTTTGGGTTTGGGTTTACTTTTCAATTGTAATACACACACTCTCTCTTTCTCCATATATATTTATATATATTTAAATATGTGTTTCAATATATATTTTAGTAGATATGTTTCAAAGATTTCTCACAGATCCTGGCCCAATAAAGCTTTTCATTTCTATTTCTGATTGTGTGTGTATGTGCAAACTGAATCAGATTTTGACACTGAACAGGAAGCTAACAGGTTTCAATCAATTTGAAATATAATAATAACTTTGGTATTTACTGATCCTTTTCACTATTTGGCAATGTGATGTTAACAGAAAATGAGTTATGTCTAGCCTCATAACCTATTATAGTTACAGGGTATGTTACTTAAATACAAGATAACTTTAATAATTAAAAATCATGTCTCAGCCACTGACTTAACAAATATTAATTTTACAGAAACAAAAAGTTTGATTGAATTGTGATGGTATATGTCAACTAAATGTGGTACAAAATTACTCCAATACTAAAAATCTTTGTCATTAAAGACGAATCTTGCATTTCTTGTGCCTGCAGGAGTAGCTATATTTTATGTGAAACAGCCTTCAAATGTGTGGACACGGTTTGAAAAGATCATTCATAAATACGCACACAAGTTTGTGAACTTGTTTTAGACCATGATTTCTCACCTTTGGCATTATTTACATTTTGGGCTTGGTGATGGTTTTTGTAGTGCAGTATCTGCACTGTGCAATAGCAGCCGTAACCTCTATCTGATAGACGCCAATAGCAGGATGCCGACTGTGACCAGCCATGGTGTCTCCATTTACAAATAGTCTTTGGCAGACCAAAATCACCCAGGTTAAGAATCACTGCTCCAGACCTTTTTATATACATTTTTCAACTGAGCCATAATGGGAAATTATTTTTCTTTGAATCTATCTTCATGCTTTTATCATATGTAAGATGCAGACATAAGCAAAAGAGAGTGATTCAGTAGGGAGAAAATGGCAAAATATTACCATGAAAATTAGATTTCTCATCTCAGAAGGTATTTGTATATATTTTGAAAACATTTCTAATTATTTTAACTGTCACTCATTGTCTGTTGCCCACCATCTATTTCTAGAAATTTGTTGACAATTTTTTAACCCTGAAATAAAATTAAATATATTTTATTAACAAAGATCAAGGGCCTGTGTGCTATTTCAGGTCCTCTGAGTAGTATTTGCCATGTTAACATCAGATGTGCAAGAGGTTTATAGGGAAAAATGTCTGTAAAGGAAAAAGAGAAGGCAGCTGGACGAGGCAAAGAGAATCCCCATCTGACTCTTGCAAAGCAAAGAGGAAATAAAGGAGGCTTGGTAAGAATATTCTCAATACAGATCTTGGTTTTCTGCTAAGTAATAGTCAAAGTTACCATTTAGAGGAGCCCTGCATCTTACAGAAATAGACCTGTCTCAGTATACCCACTAAGCTCAGGCAGGGGCTGAGAGGTGCCTTAGAGAAAAGTGTAGCCTGAGCACAGCATGGAGGAAGATTCAGAAGACAGCACTTGCTGCCATTTGTCTGTGATGCTGCTTAGGCCTCATCAATTTCTCTCTCAAGCTCCTCTATGCAGATTGAAGTGCTATCTTTTTTTTTTTTTTTCTAAGAAAAGTTGTATCTTATTTTTGGAGGACAAGACGAACAAGAATGTTGAAAAATTAAATACTTTAAAAAATAATTATAGAGGTAAATATCCAGAGTTGCACTATCTCATGCAATAGCCATTAGAAATGGGTGACTATTTAAATTAATTAGGATTAAATACTATGAAAAACTCAGTTCAGCAGTTTCCGTAATCACATTTCAAGTACTGAATCACCACGTGTGGCTAGCAGATACAGTATTAGAAAATACTGACTGATAATGCTTCCATCACGGTAGAATTTTCTATTAGACAGCAGTGATCTAGAGAAATAGAAGTCAGATGGTCTACCTGCCTCAGCCTTCCAAAGTGCTGGGATTACAGGCATAAGCCACAGCACCCAGCCTATAAATGTTTTTAAATTGTTGTATTTTCTTGCTACGTGAAAACTTTTATTGATATATAACATCCTTTGTCTTTTGAAAGTTTTTTGATTTAAAGTCTATTTTGTCTGATATTAATATATCTCTTAGCTACCTTTGCATAAAATATTCTTTTATATTTTTAAACTTTCAAACTTTATGTATCTTTGGATCTAAACTAAATCTCTTGTACACAGCATAGTTGGATTATGTTTTTTTTGTTGTTGTTGTTAATTCATTCTGCTAATGTGTATCTTTTAACTGGAGAGTTTAATCAATTTACATTTAAAGTTCACTGATTAGAATGGACTTTTGCCACATTGCTATTAGTTTTATACATACTTTACAGTTTTTTACTCCTTCATTTCTTGCATTACTGTCTTCTAAATTTAGCTATTTTTTTGCTGTAAAATGTTTAAATCTCTTTTTTATTTCCTTTTGTGTATATTTCTTAGCTAGTTTACTTATGGCTACCATGGACATTACATATAATATCATAAAGTTTTAACACTTCAATTTGAATTTATATCAGTTTAACTTAAATTAAAAATTATGTGTTTACATATTTAGTTTTCAAGAACATAAGCTTATAATTTCATAAAGCTTTAATCTCTTAAAATACATATATATTAAAATATGGAATTACTAACCAAAGTTTCAATAATACTAAGTTTTAGACTTTTTTTTTTTTTTTGAAAAAAAAATGCACGTCTTTTAAATTAGGTAGAAAACCAAAGGCATATTTACACACCACTGTTATAGTAACACTAGATTTTACAATTGCGCTTGTATTTTCCTTTACTGGGATCCGTATTTCATCATATGGCTTTGAATTACTTTCTAATATTCTTTCATTTCAAACTGTAAGATTCCCTTTGCAGTTTCTCACAGACAAGTCTATTGAAAATGAACTCTATCAGCTTTTGTCTATTTAGAAATGTCTTTATTTCTCCTTTACTTTTAAAGGACCATTTTTTTCTAAACATAGGATTTTTGCTTGTCAGATTCTTGTTGTTTTTTCTTTTAGAACATTTAATATATCAGCTCCCTCCCTTTTAGCTTCTAAAGATATTGATGTAAAATCTGCTTATGTTAAAGATCCCTTGTATCTGGTAAGTCCTTTTCTCTCGCTGCTGTTAGGATTCTCTTTGTCTTTTACTTTTGACAGTTTGATTATGTATTTCATTGTGAGTCTCTATGAGTTCGTCTCAATGGAGTCATGGAGCTTCTTGGATGTTTATATTCATGACTTTCATCAAATTTGGGAAGTTTTCAATTATAATTTCTTCAGATAGTTTGTATGTCCCTTTCACTTTCTCTTCTTTTTCTAGGGCTCTCATAATGCATTCTCTTGATGGTGTTCCACAGATCCCTTAGATTCTGATCACTTTTCTTCAACATTTTGTTTGTTTCTGTTGTTCAAGCTCTGTTATTCCTATTGTCCTATTTCCAAGTTCACTGATTCTTCTGCTTGCTCAAATCTGACTTTGGATCTCTCTAGTAAATTTTTCATTTATATTTTTGTGCTTTTTATCTCCAGAATTTCCGTTTGGTTTGTTTTTAGGTTTTCTATCTGTATGTTGATATTTTCACTGTATTCTTACATCACTTTCTTGATGTACTCCATAGTCTTCTTTTTCTTCTTTGAGCATTTTTAAGAAAGTTATTTTAATTTATTTGACAAATACACTTATAATTAAGTCTTTTTCAGGGACAATTCCTGTTACTTTATTTATTTCATTTGCATAAACCATATATTTTCATTTATTTGTTCACCTGGTGATTTTTTTCTTAGTAGTTGAAATCTGGACATTTGAATCTAATAATGTTGTGACTATATTTTAGATCCTCCTACCTTCCCTAGGGTTTGCTGAGGTTTTGGTTGTTGTTATTGCTGTTTTTTAAATTGTTGCACATTGTCTCTGTGCCAAAGATCAGACTGAGGTATACACTTAAGGCATTTTCAGGTCTTTCTGAGCCTTTGCCTTCCAATAGGCATGTTCAGTGACTTTATCATTTTCCCATTGTATGCAGTTGCTCTTAAAGGTTCTGGTGTTCAAGGTTTGGTTTTCAAAAGGGGTATAAGAAAAAATAGAGATGGAAACAAACCAACAAATATATAGGTCCTTTAAATACCCTGAAAAGCATTTCAGATGGAATGGGTGAAACTTGTAACAATGCAGAGAGATGCAATACAACAAATGCCCCTTTTTGTCTAGACCTCTGTGAGCTCTGTGTAAAATAGAGCACAGATCTCTGGTATTTGGAAGACAGGGTCTTTTTCCCCCCACCCTGACTCTGGCAAGATTTATGTAACCTTCTGCAAAAAAAAAATGTTCACAGCTGATCCTGGGGCTAAAAGGTGGGGGATGGATGGCGGCTACTATGCTAAAAGGTAATGCTGACTGAAATTAACTTCAATTTATTACCTATTCTTTTCTAGGAAACTGCAAGCCTTCTATGAACTCCAGAGTTCTGAAACAGTTACATCATACTGATTCTGCCTGTACAGTTATTGTTTAGGTAGGGACATAGATTTTAGGTGCTTTCTATTCCACATCTTCCATGAATTCTTGACAGTCCATTTTTTGTTAAGAAAATATAATGGAATTATTAGATTTAAGAACATTAATAATTGCCACTCTTTTACACGTGTACTAGATATCCAGTATTTTACTTAGTACATAGATTACTGTATAGAAGCCTTAAAAAAGAATCTATGAGACTGACTATAGTTTTATCATTACTTTAGAGATAAAACATTAAGAAAATAAAATAGAAGATCCAGTTTTAAAATCAAGGTGAACTTTTTTTCCAAAGTCTGTACTCTTATTTTGGATATAGTGTAGACATCCTGGCTCAGACCTTGCAGACTGGATGATATTTATCAGTAAGTTTCTGACCTGCTTATACTAAATACATTAACTGAATTGGGTGCCATGTTGGTTATTTTCAAGAAATGCAACAGTAGACCATAGTGAATAATGTCAATTAAAGAGTATATTGTCCAAAGCTTCCTTTGACCACTAAGTGTGTGCTAAATGTCCATTACAGAGATTCTGTTTTTCAATGACAGCATTTCTCATCCATATTACAGCAGGATATTTGTATTTTTGTCTCATCCACATCTTCAGACACTAATCTGGCAATAGGGATGAGTGTCACACAGTGCAAAGCACGTAATAAGCAAGAAGCAAATATATATTGATCACAATTGAACTAAGCAAATGAAGTCCTTATTGTTTTTCCAATTATTAGTTAACAGAAACTTTGTGAAGTATATCTTTTTATGTTTGAGAGATATATACTTAGCTTATTCTATTTTGCTACCTCATTAAAACCAGAGATATGAGTTGATTCCTGAACATTCAAAATTCAAAATATTTTGAAGCTAAACACTATTTTTGAAGATATGTATCTGTATTACTGTCTAACTGTCCATTTATTTACCTGTGTTAGTCTGTAGTATTTTGAGGTTTTCTGAAATTAGACCCAAGATTGGATAGTTTTATAACCTTCAGTAACTTCTTATTTGCATATCACACATTGGGGAACAAAATGTAAAACCACCTGTCTTAGTCCATTTTTGCTGCTATAGTTACCACTGACTGCATAATTTACAATAAACATACATTTATTTGGTTCACAGTCTGGAGTCTGGTAAGTCCAAGAGCATGATGCTAGCATCTGGTAAGGGCCTTCATGTTGCTTCATCTCTTAGTGTAAGGTAAAAGAGCAAGTGAGGGCAAGAGCAAGTTAGCAAGAGAGAACATTTGCTTCTGTAACAAATCCGCTCTTGTGATAAAAGAAACTCACTCCTACAATAACGGCTTTCATCCATTCACAGGGGCAGAGCCCTTATGACTTGATCACCTCTTAAAGATCCCACCTCTCAACAGTGTTTCATTGGGGATTAAGTTTCTAACACATTAACTTTCAGGAATACATTCAAACCATAGCACCATCTAATGGTGCAAATTCTGACCCTTAATAAACTGAAGAGTGGAATTGTGTTTAAGGCTAAAGGACTCAAATTTAATTCAGTTTTGCTTAGAGTGATAAGAACACTGATTCAAACTACATAGATGTTTTACTTAGGCAAAGAAAACCCAGTCCTTTGCAGACAAAACAAATAACGATATTTCCTAATTGAATGAACACTGAAAATGCAAACATCCACCTAGTATGCTATTTAATTATAGTTATCTATATTAAAGTATATTCACTATAAACATGAGTGGCAGAAATCTTTTAAAAATGTATGCCACAACAGAATATTCAGATGTCAAATAACAATTGCCTTAAAGTCAGAAAAATGTTTCACACAGCAATGCAATAATAAAATTTCTATTAAAATCAGGAATTTCGTGAAGTATTATAGAGTATAATTATGCAGATACCTAATTTTGTGTTTAATTTCACCACTTGTCACCAATAGCATGAGTCTTTCAACATCATTGTAAAGGAGTACACGTTCCAGAAGACAACAGAACAACAATTTGAAACATGAATATCGAGTGTTATACTAGAAGAAAATGCTGTCAGATTTTAGCAGGGCAGTGAAATGAGCTGGATGAAACACAGACAGGCACAATGACGTCAGAAACATATATTATGAAATAAGAAAGCAAAGAGTTGTAAATTAGATGAGACTGTAAAAATGCATGAAGGATAATAAAGTCAGAAATTCAGAAAACGAACAATGCAAGGGAATTAAGATACACAAAATTAATGTAGATAATATGTAAAGTCGAAAGACTATTTAAAAATTCTGCAATAAGAGTCAAGATGGAAGTACTATGCACATTTTTCCCTCAAAATAATATTACTAGTTAGAAATCACAAGAAAATTCTTTCTATCTAGGAGGGAGAAGATGCGATTTTTTTAATGAGGAGGAAAAAGACTTCAAGAAAGATTATTACTTCATGAAGTGCACAGAAACATCTTCGTTCAAATACTGATGCAGATATCTTTTAAGAAAAAGAGAGAAGAAATTGGTCATTGGAGGGTTTGCTGTGGGAAAAATCATTCTATTTTTTCTACTAAATGATAATTCAAGTTCACTTACAGAGAACAATGAAACCTCTACTGAAATATATCTTCCAGAAATAAAGATTGCTTTGATATAAGCAAGAAATCCTGTAAATAAAGTATTTTGCTTTCTCTACTTTTATTTCAATGCATGATTGACAAAAATTGGTCTTTTTTTTTCTGGCAGAAAAAAAGTTGTTTACAGATGATGAATCTTCACCTTTAAAGTATATGGAAACTTTACATTTATGATTGTATTATGATATACATTAAAATGCTTAAGAAAAATGTAAGGACTAAATAAATGAAATGATGTTTTCGAATGACAAATTGTTAGGCATTTATTAAGACAAACTTTAGATTAAAATTCATAATATGGGATTTCTCCCTTGGATCCCCTCCCACGGCAGCGTGGGAGGTCTTTCGCTCCGTTTCTCTTCCTGTCTAATAAATTGCTTTCTGCTAAAAAGAAAAACAGAAAATGTGCAATAGGTATTAGGTTAACTAAATCTTAGACTATGGTCCGCAGGTAACTTAAGAATTTAAAGTTACAAAATAGAAGAAAGTGAAATCAATGCCCTTACTTTTCTAGAGGACTTTCATAGAGAGAAAAGGACTTTCATAGAGAGAGGTTGGTTTTAATCTGCGTTTATAAATGTCCTATTTATAAAGGTGTCTTAGGAAGTTCTGACTACCGTAACAAAGTACCCTAGACTGAGTGGCTTATAAACAAATGTATTTCTCACAATTCTGGAGGCTGGATGTCCGAGATGCTGGTGTTAGCCTGGTTAAATTCTTGTGAAGTCAGGTTTTTTGGGTTATAGACTGCCAGCTTTTTGTAACCTTTCATGGGAGAAAGATGGCAACAGCACTCTCTGGGGTCTTATTTATTTATTATTTGTTGCATTTACTTTTCCAATTTAAGAATATTTGACAATCGATGATGGTATATATTTAAAGTTTACAATTTGATGAAATATATATACGTACGTATATATGTATTTTCATATGTAGTAAAATAATCACCATAACCAAGTTAATTAACACCCGTCACCTCAGATCGTATCACATTCTTTGTTACTCCTTTACTGTTTTTTTAAAATATATTTCTTATTTTGATGTGGTGAGAACACTTCAGATATGCTCTCTTAAGCTCAGAATGGTGGCTCACGCCTGCAATCGCAGCACTTTGGGAGGCTGAGGCTGGTGGACTGCCTGAGCCCAGGAGTTTGAGACAACTCTGGGCAACATGGCAAAGTCCCATCTCTACAAACAATACAAACATTAGCCGGGAGTGGTGACAAGCACCTGTAGTCCCAGTGACTCAGGAGGCTCTGAGGTGGGAGGATCACTTGAGCCCAGGAAGTCAAAGCTACAGTGAACTTTAAATGTGCCACTGAACTCTAGCCTGGCCAAGGAAAGTAAGAACTTGCCTCAAATAAATAAATAAAAAGATATATTCTTATAACAAATTTCAATAATAGAGCAAAATATTATTAATGATATTCACATCGTTTTACACTATATATTAAAAATGAGTAAAATATATGAGTAGACAGTTCTCAAAAGGAGACATACAAATGGCCACCAGGACTATGAAAAAGTTTTCAACTCAGTTATTATTCAGGAGATTAAATGAAAAGCACAGTGAGGTATCACCTTACATGTGTTAGAATGGCTATTATTAGAAAAAGAAAAGACAGCATGTGTTGGTGAGGATGTGGAGAAATGAGAAACCTTGTCCGCTGTTGGAAGAAATATAAATTAATACAGTCATGAAAAACAGTATGGAGGGTCCTCAAAAATTTGAAAGTAGAACTAGCTTGTGATCCAGCCATTCCACTTCTGGCTACATAGCCAAAGAAAATAAAATCAGTATGCTGAAAAGACACTTGCACTCTTATCCCGTCTTATTGCAGCTTAATTTACAACATCCAAGCCATGGAAAAACTCTAAATTTCTGTTGGTAGATGAATAAAGAAACTGTGGTATATACTTAAAATGGAATATTATTTTACCTTAAAAAAGAAAGACATTTTGACATTTGTACCATATATAAAACTATAAATATTATGTTAGGTGAGATAGGCCAGACACAGAAAGATAAATATCACGTGATCTCACATATATGCAAATCTAAGTGAGTTGAACTCATAGTAACAAAGAGTAGAAGAGTGATTACCAGGGACTGAAGCGGGGAGTAATAGGGAGATATTGGTCTAGGGTTCCTTTTGTAAGGGCACGAAGACCATTCATAAGGGCTCCACCCTCATGACCTAATTTCCTGGGAAAGTTTCTACCTCTTAATATTGTGGGATTAGGATTTCATCATATGAATATTAAGGGGACACAAATATTTATTGTATTATAAAAGTTAATGTTTAAATATTAAGGTTAACTGAATAACTGTGATAATTTTCACAATAATAGGGAAAATATAAGTAGAAAAATAAAAATTGAATTAAAACCTCAGTTATTATCCATATAAAAGGTTAAAACTGGTTTGAATTGGGACAGTGGACATTCTGTTTGGTCAGCACAATGTTATTGAATGGTTTTAAATGAGTTGAAAATATTTAAAGTAGGGAGATTTTTACATAAAATCCAGAATAGAAAATTTTTAAAGAAAAAAAATAAAAAAATAAACGGAACATATGGGAGCAGTGACTGAATTTGAACATGTCATGGAGTAGCTAGGGTCAAGCGGTCACTGGCTCAGTTAAATGATGCATGTACTTGCCAGCGTGTCACGGTCGCTCCAGTAAATATTGTCTCATTATACCAACAAACCACCTGTTTTGCACAGCAATGTTAATGACCTGGCTCTGTCGATTTAATGCAAAGCAGAGACATATATATTTTAAAGACCTTACTAAAAGTTTTTGAGCGGGTTTTTGACATTATAAACAATAACAATCAAAGCGATTTAATAAAAATTGAGTTTCTCATAGTAGAAAACTTAGAAACAAAATACACACAGACAAAAAATGAATCATAAAAATTGATTAATGATGCTGTCACCTAGAAATAGGCATCAGAGAGAATTCTGGATTTAACAGTTTCTAGTTGTGTCATCTCAGATAATTTATTTTATTTCTCTAAGTCTTTATACTCTCATCTACAAAAGTAGAAATTAGCAGCATCAACCTCACACATTTATTCTTCATATTAAATGAAACAAGTGCTTAGCTTTTTGCCTTGCAAACATTAAATGTTTCCATTAGAGTACTATTAAATAATTCTTTGTTAATTTTTTATTTTAATGTGTTTATCATATTCAAGAACTTTAGAAATTAATTGAAAACAGGGAATCTCTTACCATCTATAGTGTCCTGGATGTTTTTCTCTCCTCTTCGAGAAAACGAAGCACATATTATTTAATATGAGATTATTGACATTTGACATCTTTTGTCAAATGGAGAAAGACATTCCAATGAGCAGATATTTTACTCCGTAAAAAGAAAAAAATAAGATTCTCTTCACTCTGAATGTGTTCATGTGTTTTGTACAGAATCTTCTAAGTGTGTTTTAGGAGGAAATAAGCAGATTTCTCTATCAAAGGAAAGTGCAAAACCTTTATATTATGAAAAATATCTAGGAGTCCTTCCATATAGCATAGTAGAATTTTCAAAAGTGTAAATAGAATAACAGAATGGCAGAATCTCACAGTCTATACAGAAGGCTTTGGGGATATTATATGGGATCTCTGTTCCATAGAGTTATCAGTAAATCCACGGCTATATAAAAAAGACTGTCCTTTTGAACTTAATACAGCAAATTTGAGGATAATTCACATAAGCAAGAGATCTTGGTAGCCTGGTTATCTGGTAATACAGGGTCTTGTCCAGTCCTGAGTTATCCAGTAGGAAGGTCACGCTCATGAAAGTGCAAATACACACACACACACACACATACACACACACACACACAGGCACACACACAAATACCCCAAACAAGATAAACCAGCACGATTTTCTGTGAAATTCAAGACTATCTCAGTCTCTGTACTGTATCATAACAGAACTGAAAGTTGACATAGAGCTTAGTTAAGACAGTGAACTGTGCTGCTACCACTGTAAGATGAAAGTAAACTCCTAGTATTTTTCTCATTCATTGGTACACAGATACAACAGTTTCCTGAGCAATAGCTGCATATCAGATAACCCAGTATACAAAAGTTTGCTCCAAAATGTCTGGTTTGAGAAATGCAGTTTGAAATACCACCTGGTGACAATTTAAAATGGTCAATATTTTTTGAAAAGCTCTGACTTCTCTGCACAAGGGAAACACACAAGTTAAATGGTCATCTGATAGAAATCACCACCATCTACCTTTCTCGGATGTAGGTGACACTAATCTCTTCAATTCCCTCAGAAATGAAATACTATTTCTGCTTTTTATAATGTGGATGTCAAGGAACTCATAGAGCCTTCATTTATCCATTCTTATCATAATAACACTTATTGCAAGGGTCAGCAAGAAAATATAGGAATTCTGCCAGTTGCCAAATATGTACTGCAATTATTCATCTTGAAGTGATGGAAATATATTCAGAGTGAAACCACGGTAACACTAATTCCATTGTGTGGCAGCCTCTATTTAACATTTTATTTTATACCTGACAATCCCCAGTCCTTATCTATGGACAAGAGTGAGAAATTGGGTCTCCAGAGAATATCTTCAAAATATTACCAGTATCTAATAATTTCTGAAATATCATTGTATTTTCCTTTCCCCAGAGCACAGCCACCATGGTGAGTGGTTTCATGTTCCTCTGAGTGATTTATAATACACATGATGGCACTGTTTAAGGGCTTTTATTCAAGGAGATATAACCTTCCCTTTAGTAAAGAAGATGTGCCTCTGTGAATATGCCTGAACTGGAGAGTGTGCACTTTGCCATTGTGGTGACTTAAGCCAAGTTGCTTCTGAACAGATGTAGAATTTTTTCAGTTATATAGATCAAATAATGTTTTACTAGCCTGACAATTCTTTTATACCTAGGAACCTAACAACTAATTAACAGCCACCAAACATACCTGAATGTCCAAACATTTTATTTGCCAATCCACTCCAGCTGCCCATTTGATGGCCACTTTTATGAAGATAATTACATTTTACTACCTAAACTTTGTCACTCCAGGATCAGCAGTCCCATGGAAACTGAGGAGCTCATTTCAGTGTAGGCAGATTTCAACACTAACCTTGGCTTTCTAAGGGAAAACACTACAGAGATTTCACAAATAATGGAGTCCAGTTCCTTAAGGAAGTTAACAGTACCTTGGTAAAGGAACTGTAATTTCAGCCTTTATGGGGACGCTATTGGATATACATCACAAATATAATCTCACATTTTCTTCTCCCTAAATCTAGATTTTTTCTTCCTTCTTCCAGGGATGTTCTGCCATTTGAATCTCATTGAATGTGATTTGTGTGTAATATTCAGTAAATTACCAAAGTGTAACAGCCACCTCCAGCTGCTGGAAATTGCACATTAAAGTCATAATGCAAACATATAGAAAAATTAGAGTAAATTTCCTCTTGCATCAAACTTTGCCTTAGTCCCTAGGAGCACGCTGGAATCTGTTTCTGTTATGGGTCTATGGACAAAGAAGAGTAATGAACATGGGCCTTGTGGAACGTAGATACCTAATTGTGAAGTGAGGTCACTATGAGGCGTTTAAGCAGTAAGAGGTAGCTCCTCAGAAAAAGAAAGATCAGGCTTCTTTCACGGCTGGCAGAAGACTCAGCGCAACTTAATTGTTCACGTTTCTCTGGTTCTTCTGACTCCAATTAAAGGTCTCAATCCAAACTCAGAAACTCACTTTTCAGCGTCTTGACTTTAATTTTAAGAAACTCGGTAACACGTTTTATTCAACTTGCATCACTATTCCCCAACTAGCATTATTAAATTTAGAGTTTAATTCTTAGCCATGTCTGCCCTGTGGCTATAAGAAATACGATATTATTTCAGGGCCACAATAGAAGCTTTCTGGCACTCTGTGTCTTAAGCTGAGACTTGTGAGTGCTTATCATTTTCTCAGTACAGCCTAAAGTAGCTGTATCATATTATAAGCTTCGTAGTCATCATTTCTATCAAATGACTAAAAGCAACAGCAATTTAATCTCCAGAATAAACAATCCACAGATGATAGTTTCTGTAATAATGATATAACTTATGTCATGGATTTGTGGTATACTTTTCTCACTGGCAAGAAAGTCCCCACTATGTTTCAGCTTAAGTAAGTGTGTAATCTAATTACACAGACCCCAACTTAAATGTTTCTTAAGACTCTTCTAGTAAAATGAACTATATTACATTAATGACAGGAAAATAGAATCCATATTAAATAATTTAATATAAGTAGCATAGTACATGGAATTAGCATCAGAGACACTGAAATATGAGCAAAGGAGAGTATCAGGCAACCAGAAGCCAATTGCAGAAAGTCACTTAACTAAAGAAAATGTTACCAGTTATCACATAACGTTACCAGAGTCCAGGAACAGTGAACACTAGGGAGGCGCTTAAACCATGGAGCTAAAGACACCCTGAAGGCCGAACTCTAGGACTTGAGACACAGAAGGAGGAGAAACTTCACAGAAAAGCTGAAGCATGAAACTGTGCCGGAGCTATTACTGGAGTGTTGAATGGATTTACCATGGCTTTTCTCAACTCCGTCTCCAGTTTCTCATCAGCACAGCTCATTGACTGAACCCAGTGGAAATTAGTGGGGAAAGAAGCCTGAGAAACATAATGTGCAAGAGCCAATGCTCTGATTTGCAGGAGAAGGGAAGTGAGTAGATCTGAGAGCAGAGAAATGACTGGCAAAAATATTTTTATGCATTCATGCCCAAAACAGGTCATAGAGTCTAAATTAAAAAAAAAAAAGTCATGTGTTAATTTGTAACAGTCATACTTAAGCTATTTACCTAATATTGAGACAATTTTTAAAAAGTGATAATTTTTTTCTCAGAATGTCAACAAGTCTAGATAAAAAGACTCTTCAGCATAAAAAGAACATGTATTCTACTTTGTTTTCTATTACTGTTGTAATAAATTAATATAAATTTAGTAATTGTAATGTGCATTTAATGGTGTGAAGTTTAAAAATATTATCTCCGTGTTAGTGTTCTATTACTGCATGAAAAATAATCACAAACTCAGCAGCTTAAAACCACATCCACTTATATCTTACATTTCTGCAGTTCAAAAGTCTGGGCTGACTCACCTGGGCTATCTGTTGTTCTCACAGGCTGATTTTGGTGTCTGCCAGGTTAGGCATTAGGAAATAATTCACTACCAATTTCATTCATTGTTGGCTGAGTTCATTCAAAACTTTTGTGGTTTTAGGATGGAGATACCTATTCATTCGCTTGCTGGCTTTAGGCCAGGGGTGCCTGCTTTCCTTGGCACGTGACTCTCTTCGTGTTCAAACTATCGAGGGCACATCAAATCCTTCTTGTCTTTCAGAGCTCTTCCTATTTTACTACAAGTCACAAAAAAGTTGGCTTTGAAGGGCTCATATGCCCACCGGAATAATCTCCCTATCAATGTCAATTGTTAATATAATGTACTGTAATGAACGGAGTGAGGTCTTATCCTATTGACAAATTCCAGTGATTAGGATGAAACCTCACTGAGGGGCCATTTTAGAAATTTCGCCTGCCACAGTGGCACGTCTCCAACAAAGGCAGTGATGAAAAGCATTTTTATGTCAACATCTGCTTTGAGCTTTGAGAGTAATAGCATTGATTACCATTGATGTTTGATAATAAAATTAATATTTTAAACTAATATTGGAGTTCTACTTGAGGACATTTTAAATTAAATCCTGAAATAGAGAATTGTGAAGGTGAGAAAAGTTCCATTGGTTTATACTAAACAAAATGTTTGCATTTTTTGAATAAAGATGATTTTTTTTAAAGCAAAATAACACCATAAAAAAGGAAATAGTATTATAAAAATATCTAAATCCCAAGGCTTCCTTAGGCATATGACTTTCTGGATCATTTCCTTTTTCATAAGGAAGGAGCTATTCGAGTGTCATGTAACTTACCACCTTTAATTCTCTCAAAGCATGGAATTGTTGTCTTTGTGCATCAGTTGTGCTGCATTTAGATAGCAAGCCAAGAATTTATCTATTAATTCAGAGTCTTTCTTAGCCGAAAACATCATGGACCAATTTTTAAAATCTAGAACTTGTTATGTGCATCCTGTGATATTTTCCCAATTATTTTAAAATTATCATTTTATTCTTTAGAAATAGACTGTGTTGATTTTACAAGGAACTATACATTCTTAAGGAATGATCAGTCAACGATTAGCTTTGCATTATTTCAAGAAAATGACAATAATATATGGTAATATACATATATTATTATATATTATTTTATTTGACAGGTGCATAAAACAGACTCTTCACTGTTGAAAACCCAAGTGATTGCCTTTAGTCGCTTTAGTTTCACAGCGGTTTACATAAATTATTATTACATTTAATTAGCATTCTGACAAGTAGAGGAATTCTTTATCTGAATTCAGATAACACAAAGACAGTGATTTGAAAGTATTTCCTGCCTTAAAATCATCAGCAAATCAAAGAAAACAACTTCAGTTTTATTCTTACTATCAAATACCTAGGAATCATTAAATCAAATGACCGAGGAAGAAATATCAATTATAAATACTGTTTTAAGATATTTGATTTTTCCATACAAATAGATTACTACTAACTGAATAGTATAATTCGACAAGATTATTTTACTGTGATATAATGTCAGTGATACCTTTGTTTGCCTCCCTTTTTAAACAAGTAAAATGGTATAAAATATACCATCATTTAATATTTAATATAGAGTTAGGACTCTAGCACTTCTTTTTGTGCCTATATTTCCTTAGATATAATTAAAAATAATGATAAAAGTAGTATCAACTGCTATAGATAATATGCTTATTTTGTGTCAGGCGCACTGTAGTAAAAACTTTACAGATGTTGTAGGCATCTGTAGAACATTGTTAGATCTTTCATTTTTATTCTGATTGAGACCAGAAGCTCCTAGAGGATTTTAGGCAGAGGAATGCTGTGCTCTGACTGTGTTTTATCGACACTGACTACTGGGGAACAATTGATCAAGGGAGTGCAAAAACAAAAGCAGGAAGACTATGCATCTGGGAAGTTATTTCAAAAAGACATTCTTTGCAAATGATGGTGATTCGGACCAGGCACTGGCAGTGCAGATAGGAAGAACAGTTCAGATTCTGAAAATAACTTTCCATATTTGATCACAGATTTTATATATATGTCTGGTATAAGAAATGTGAGAGATCAATGAAGAGTTCTGGTTTTCTGGATTAAATGAGGGAAAGAAAAGACCTGAGATTTATTGTGATGGGATATTTTAAGTTAAATTCAATTTTGTGGTGAAATAAGAAATTTGGTTATGGTTGTAGGGGAGGCAAAATTTTACCTCTACACTCTTAGAAGTTTGAACTGGGCCTAAGAATTAAATTGACAAAAGGCAGATTAACAGGAGAAAAGTATACAAATTTATGTAATAAAAGTTTACATGACACAAAAGCTTTATATGGAAATGGAAGATCCAAAAGAGCAGTTAGAACCAAACATTTATGTACTGAATTGGACAAAGAGTTATGCACTGTGAAAACAGGACAAGGCAAGGGGCCTAGGGCAGGGTAATCAATCATGGAGAAGTGACTAAGAAGATAAAAGTGACTTTACAAGGTTTGTTGGTACAGACTTATCTCAGCCTCAACCACCCATCCCTGGTGATAAGAATGTGACTTCCCTCCTGACATTCAAAGCACATCTTCCTTATAGGGATTTATTTACCATTTTGGGGAAGAAAAAGGAGAAGTTGGAGTGCCATTCTTGTACCTGCTGTTTTTCAAGTACCTTTAGCTCAAAATAATTCTTATGCCATGGTGTCACGTTTTAAGGTGGCAAATTCTGCTACTCTTTATGACATTGTTATTTTGGGGGACTTGTTAGAATATGAATGTGTAAGAAAAACATATACAGTTAAAAAATTGTATTCTGTTAGTAAATGTCAAGTCAATATGTTATTCTGGAAAACTAAATTTTTAAACTTCAACAAGGTGATAAATGCATATTTTTAATATATATAGAAATTTCTTAAAGGAATAAAATTTGTTAATGATTGCAACAAAGTAGGCAGAATGTAAAGGTCTTTTTATTACAGAAATGCCACTCTTATAGGTAGTACTCAGCCAGGAAGATATTTCTAAAAGTCAAGAAAATCTACACAGTCCATCCCATAGGAATAACACATAAAAAAGGCATATTTTAACAGATGCCTTTTCAGAAAAATTTATTTTCTATAATGTTATAAATCTGCAGAGAGGCATCACTCTGAAGCTGAAATAGCTGAAGTTCTAGAAATACATGCTTTAAAGGATACAGTTTGAACAGTTTCAAATAGAAAATGTGAGAATGCAATACTAGCGTTATTTGACTATATCAGTAAGATACTTTAAGTTTATAGAGTAAAAATCTCACTCAGGTGAGTTGGAAAAATACATCTAGTAACTTATAAAGAGGATTCACAAGTGATTCATGAAGCCAAGAGCAAGACAAAAAGAGCCTTATCACAAGAGCCACTAGAGCTTCAGGGCATCTGCCTCATTATTACCTTTCTGTTTTCACAGACAACTGTTTCTTTTTCTCCATCATGAAATAATAGCTGTCTATCATTTCAGAATTTCCTCACGCAGAGAGGCTGGCCCTTTCTCTGTCCTAATTACAATTATTAGAAGAGAGGATATGATCAGCCCTACTTCAGTCAAGCACCCATTCAATTAGATTAGGAAGTGTAGTACAAACATAACAGCCAGATGCTCATCCATGCATTGTGTCTGGATCATTCACAGAGAAAGGTGTTCGACAAATGGCACACTTACAAAAGGAACATGGAAGGCTGGCGAGGACTTAAATAGGAAATAAACTTGCAATGAAAACAGAAGTCTAAAAGCAGATTATACAGAAGAGGGATTAACACAGTAGAAAAACTCAATCCATAACAAAAAGAATATATGATCCTAGCTGTTCTTGGCTGAGAGATTTGTCTGTAATCAAATGAGAAACATTTGACAGTAAAACTTACAATTGCGTTGTAATTTTGCCTATGTATTATTTTCAGATTGAAAAGATCCATATGCACATATATATATAGATATATATAAACTTTATTCTGTGTATGTGTTCGTTATATGCATAATGTATGCCTGTTTACATATCTATCATTTCTATATATACACATATGAAAATATAGACATATGTAAATCAAATTATCTCCTCCCAGACTAATTTCATTGTTATGTTAAAAAACTAAGTTTACTGCAGCTGCTTAGATAAATATTTAAATCTAGTGGAACTAATCAACTTAAGAAATCAAAATCTTGATGCTTGGAGTTTGCGGCAGACAAGATAAGCAACACTATCTGCAAAATAGGGCCTAACGGGTCCTGTTTCACTAGAAAATGACTAATGAACTTGATTTATAGTTCCTTTATCATGTAGCTTCTAGTTCCTATGAAGAGCATTCTGCAAATATAATGCAGATATTCTGCAAATATAAAGATTTTGGGTAGAGTGAACATTCTCTGAATTCTTGTTCCTTGAGAACCAGAGTATTCGTTTTCCTCATTTTATTACATTTTTTAAACCTATTGTCTGTCTTCAATGAGTACAAAATAGAGATATAAAAAAGAAAAAAATTAGCTTTATTATTTGATGAGGCAATACTCTGGCAAGATGCTTGCTACGTTTTGAATATTCCTTCCAAAACTCATGTTAAAACTTCCTTTTCATTTTGAGTTTTAAAAAGTGGGACCGATAACAGGTGATTAGGTTGTGAAGACTCCACCCTTCTGAATAGATTAACGATGTTATTTCAAGAAAGGGTATTTTGTCAAGAGAGTATGTTGTTGCAAAAGTGGGTTTGGCCCCATCTTCTTCCCTTGTTCCCCCCTTCTTTCCTCCTTTCACCCTCTGCCATGGAATAGCACAGCACGAAGGCTCTTGTCAGATGCTAGTGCCATGTACTTGGACTTCTCAGCTCCAGAATTGTGAGCAATATCAACTTCTTTTCTTTATAAATTATCCAGGCTGTGATATTTCTAGTACTTAATCAATGATATCCTGAACTTAAGATTTACTAAAATACAGCTTAGAATGTACCAATTAGGATAACTGATCCAGGAAATACGATTTTATTTTTAGCATGTTTAAATACTACTCTATTACTCTTAGAAAATATAAATATTTGTTAAATTTTATTTAAAAATGGACAACTGTGATTATATATAATGAATTTTTACTTTATAATATAGATAATATTCAAGTTTTATATTGATGATGGTACAACATATTAAGCTTATGTATCTTCAAGTATATTTATAGATACAGTGCTGTTCCCTGTAGCTTATGTATTTCCAAAAAGTGAACTGGGCACCAAAATAAGAGTAATTAACATTTGGGAATTAAAAGGACTCACAATTGATTAAAAAATAAATTATTTGTCATTTTGAATTGAATCTGCATATTAATAGCTTTCATTATTATCACCATTCAGGCTTTATGTACTATTCATTTCCAACTGCCTACATTCTTTTTATGATCTAAAAAATGCAAAACTACTTTTGAGATTCTGTATGTGTCTGATTGCTTTGAAAACTATGAGAGATTCTTTAAAATGTAAAGCATGAATCATTAAAGGGTTTATTTTGCATCTTGTATATTCAAAAGGTTTGGAATTCATTTCCAAATGTTGAAAAGCACACTCGTATCTCATGGGTTTTTACTCTCTAAACTCACATTCTCGATGAATGATTTCTCACTCACAATACCGTACCTGAGCATGAGGCATACAAGATAGGAGAGGAGGCAAATTCCTCTTCAGCATATCTTTAAATCACGTTGAAGAAGAAGCCAATATTTATGTTTAAAAAAAGAAGTCAGAAGCTTGGCCTATCTGCTTTAATAGAAGAAACGTTAACTTAGCACCTCTTCTTGTATGAAGTTTTACCTGAATTTTCTCTGTATTGCTGTAAACCTTGAAACTACAGGCAAACTAATACACAATAACTTCTAAAATTAATACTTGTCCATTGGATTATGAGTTTCTAGAAGCCAGAATTATTTGCTGTATATTACTATATTACCAGGACCAAACAGGGTGTTGAGGCACACACTCTGAACCCAACATTTTTGTTGTTATTAATGAGTGAAGGAAGCAGGGCGTTGAGAAGTAATGTCTTGTTTGAGTCATAGTGTCAGAGGGATGTGAACTAGAACAACTCCATCTTGAATAGGAGCTGGGTAAACTGAGGCTGAAACCTTCCAGGCTGCATTCTCAGATGGTCAAGGCATTCTAAGTCACAGGCAGAGATAGGAGGTCAGCACAAGATGAATGTCATGAAG
Source organism: Saimiri boliviensis (assembly GCF_048565385.1). Classification (NCBI taxonomy): domain Eukaryota; kingdom Metazoa; phylum Chordata; class Mammalia; order Primates; family Cebidae; genus Saimiri; species Saimiri boliviensis. Next base: position 152,435,060 of record NC_133451.1, read on the forward strand.
ACCTTGCTGATAAAACAGCTTGCAGTAAAGAAGCCAGCCAAAACCCAACAAAACCAAGATGGCCACGAGAGTGCTCTCTGATTGTCTTCACTGCTACGCTTCCACCAGCACTGCTGAAAGCGGAAAAGCTCCCTTGTCTCTTTCACAGGGTGTGCGATGGGGGTGTGACTGGCTTCTTCAGTGTCTTACTGCTCAAACCTCCAGGGGAGCATACAGACGAGCAGGCTGTGGGAATCTGACCCCGTGGCTGTGTCTAGAGACGAAAGTTTATAGCTGAAGCCCCAGTGGGCATGTGCTATAGGGTGCTCTTTAGTTTAGCCGTCCATGGGCAGCTTGTGTTAATCAGTTCAATTAGGCCCTTTACCGCAAGGACAGAGGGCTTTCTGTATCCCAGGTTCTTGCCTTGGTATATGGGAAGAATCAGCTAATAGTTGCGTTTGGAAAACAAGTACATGGTCTTATTGAGTGGAGGCAGCTCTCAGCAGATGGGGGAAGCCAGAAGGCCGATGGAGTGGGAAGGTTTTTCCGGGGAGACAGGCTGCTCAGTGGCCAGGGCTCTCCTCCGACTGCCCCACGCAGACTCCACATGGTGTCTGCTAGTCGGTGGCCCACTGGTGTGCCAGTGCCTGTGGGTGCACCCCTCTCTACACCCAGCCACCTGTGTGTTCCTCTGCTGATGGGCTCCTCTTGGAGTTCAGCAGCCTGTGTCTCTGCCTTTTAGGGTCTTGGGGGATTTTACAGGCACAGGATGGATGTGTGGCCTTGGGATGTGCAACATTTGGGCAAGAAAACAAAAATGTCTGTCCTCACCCAGGTCTGTATACACAGTTCCAGGGGTGGAGCCCCAGCCAGGGACCACACCCTCCTCTACCCAGCACTTCCCTTCCCCCTTCCGCATAATTTAAAGGGACCACACCCTTCCCATCACTTCCCTTCTGTATCATTTCTCTGCTCTGAAAAGCTACATCTAAGTACCATTGGAATATGGATGATGACTGGTCTGAGCTGCTTCCTGCTCACGGGAGCAGGAGAGGGGCATTGTTTTGGGGAATACTGTAGTTAGATCCCCCCATCCCAGAGGACTATCTAAGGGTTCCTAGCAAAAGGTAGCCATCCCCTGAGGCTCTGGTGGCCTGGCCATTTGGAGTTTGATGGCTTCTAGGCACAAGAGAAGAAAACAAATTTTATAAATTTAAGTATGCATGGTTTAAACCTGTGCACTACACAAGGAAATAATTTAGTATCAAAGATTACAGAGACAGGAAGTAAAATATTCTGACAGCAACATTGTACCCTGAGCTGTTTCACCCTAGCGAAAAGAGATTAAACCTTGCATGAAAGAAGATAAACTTTTAGAAGAGAGATAACCATTCTTACCATATCTGTGACAGTTAACAGGTGCACCCTGGGAATTCTGGGGTTTGTGGCCGTGCAAGTGACCAAGAAAGCTTTTGCCCCTTTCCAGTATTTTCTCTCTCTTTCTTGGGCCTCCCTGTCTCTATTATGAAAGACCGAGGTAGCCACTTTCAGGAGGCCCTCTAATTTACTATCTGGTCCCAGGGCTCCTTTCTGCCACTTCCTACTGATATGAGCAGAGGCATGAGCCATACATTTATCTTTTAGGATTATCTGTTCCTTGATTGAATATGGAGATAAAGATGTGTGCTTTACCAAGGCCTCTCTTAGCCTTTCCAGGGAGGCAGTGGGACTTTCACCAAATCCCTAGTCGATCGCGAACAGCTTAGTATAATTGAGAGGCTTGGTCTTAGTTCTAGGTAAGCCCTTCATTATGCACTGAAACCTGAACATGTCTCCTTTTCTAATCTTCCGTCTCATCGTCGGGATCCCACTTAGGGTCATTCACTGGTACTGCTTCTCCTTCAGTTGGAAAATATTCACCCCCTTCCGTGATGCTGTACGTCATACGAAGCTCATCCCCAAATGTCTCTGCTGCTTGCAGAGTGGGCTGTTTCTCAGTGTCCATCAGGGTCTGATTCAACAGTAACATAACATCTCTGCAGGAGGGTTGAACTATTTGGGTGAAATTCTGGAAAGCCGCTATATATCTATCAGAGTCATCGGAAAACTTGCCAAGATCCCCCTTAATTCGCTTCAAATACTGTAGGGAAAAGGGGATCTGGAGCTTATTGGGTCTAAATTCACTGGGCAAGAGGGAGACGGGGGCTGATTTCAGGTGAGGATTTCTAGGAGGAGGCAAGTGAGAGGCTGTAGCTGGATAGGAACGTTGGGGTGGACATGGAAGAACAGAGCTTGAAGGAACTGGCTTCTCTGCTGGGAGTGCTTCTGGGACTCATATCTTTAATTCCCTGGGCTTGCCCCTTGCAGCCTTCCCTGAGATGGCAAACAGGAAGGCTGGATCAATCCTACATTGTCAGCAAAGGTCTGGATTGCCTTGCAAGGAAAGAAAGCCTGTAAATATGGGGCCTCAGACCATGTGTCCTCACGTCTACAAAAAATTTCGAATTGCTGGATGGTATCAAAATGAATGATCCCTTCCTGAGGCAAAGCCAGCCCTTCCTGTAAGGCATAATTTGGCCAAACCTTTGTGCAAAGGGCTATGAGGCATTTTTCCTCCAGATTCTGAGGGTGAAAACAGTCTCAATAATTCAGGATATATTCCAGAAGTGTATAAACTGGGAGTGGTGAAGAGAACTGGTTGCCAGTTCTGAAAGACAAGAAATACAGGCATCTCTCATTTTCCTTCCTTCTTTCAGCAAAAAACTCAGAGTGTGATGGAAAGCAAAAGTAAGCATCTGCCCTTCACTTTGCACCTCTTGTCCCTGAGCCCCAGTGACCTTGGCAGGTGCCAGCCATAGGTACAATGTGGAAGGTACTCAGAAAGCAGGGAAAATCTGGAGAATAGGAATCAGCCGCCCTCACCTATGCCTCCCTTTCTCCCTGCTGTCAGTAAACTTTGAGTTCCCTGTGCCTGTTTATGCCATGAAGCATGGCCTTCTTCTGTGGAGTCGGGGGTTTAGTTGGCAGGAATTGGTCCTGGCCATTTACATTGTGCTAATGGCCTGGCTTTGGATCTTTGAGACCTGGTTTTTCTATGGCCTCAACCTGAAGCTTGGAATTGAGTTTGGGACTGAAAAGGCATTTCAGAGGCTGTTTGTATCCATAGTGTGTCAAATAAGCCCTGCAGTTATCAGCCAGCAGGGGTCGCTCTTCTGTTAACATCCCTATTAGAAACCAAGTGGGGACAGGGGAGGGTCTCTCACTTGAGAAAAGAGACATACACTTAAAGGGGCAAAAAACGGGGGGGGGGGGATGCTGTGGGAAGAACCCCTTGCTTAGTGCAAGTGGGACCCTCTAACCTTCTAACTTTCCCATCCTTCCCTCAGTTTGGACTAGGTCGAATTCCTTGGCCAGGAGAGGAAAGTTCCATTGGTGTGTAGGGTAAGAAGCATCCTGTAGGGTTCTGGCTACTGCCTCAGCTCTCTTCTGCCCCTCTCCCCACCTGGTGGCTGTTGGGCTCGGCCTTTGCCTGCAGCCCAAGCTGGGAGGAAAAAGGATAAGGAGAGGTGACCTGAGCCATGGGTGCCTGCCGCTGTCAAGGTGAAGGCATTCATGGGACCTCCAGGGAAAACGAGTCTGATTTCCACCTTTGGTTGTTGAGCCAAATGCTTATTTTAGTTAGTAACGTTGATGTAGCCTGTGGCAAAACTCTTAACATTATAAAGGAAGGGATAAGAGGCATTTCAAACTGTGTGAGAGAGAGAAAAGAGATGACATGAAAATGGAGACTCTTATCCAGAGGAAAGAGAGGGAGGTGGCAGGGTTTTGGAAGAAAGGCAGACCTGACAGTTTTGCATTTGCTCACACTTACCTTCCAAGATCCTGGATGAGCCCCCAGTTGAAACAGAGAAAGTTCCCTTGTCCCCTTCACAAAGTGTGTGATGGGGGAGAGACTGACTTCTTCAGTCCCCTGCTACTGAAACCTCCCGGGGAGCATACAGGCAGTAGACTATAGGGCTCTGACCCCATGGCAGAGTCTATGGGTGAATGTTTACACCTGAAGTCCCAGTGGACATGTGTTACAGGGTGCTCTTTTAGTTTACCTGTCCATAGGTGGCTTGTGTTAGCTAGCTGAATTAAACCCTCTGCCTTGCCACAAAGACAGAAGGCTTTTTGTATCCCAGGTTCTTGCTTTGGTATACCAGAAGAATTGGATAACACCTGGGCCTGGAGAATGAGTGCGATGTTTTATTGAGTGGAGGTAGCTTTCAGCAGATGGGGGAAGCCAGAAGGAGGATGAAGTGGGAAGGTTTTCCCCTGGAGTCTGGCCATTCAGCAGCCCAGGCTGTCCTCTGACTGCCCCAGCAAAACTCCACGTAGTTCTACTGGTGGGTGGCCTGTTGGTGTGTCAATGCCTGTCGGGGCACTCTGCTTGATGTCCAGCTACCTGTGTGTTCCCCTGCTGATGAGCTCCTCTTCAAGTCTATGCGTCTGCCTGCTGGGGTCTCAGGGGGTTCTATAGGCACAGGATGGGGGCATGGCAGGCCAGTGGAGTTCTTGGGAAATACAACATTTGGACAGGAAAACAAAAATGCCTGTCCTCAGCTAGGTCCATGGGCACAGGCCTGGGGGTGAAGCCCTAGCTGGGGACCATGCTCTCCTCTACCCAGCACCTCCCTACCCGCTTCTTTATCATTTAAAGAGACCACATCCTTCCCAGCACTTCACTTCCATGTCACCATGACAGTTTACAAATGCCATGGAAACATCAGGAAGTTACCTTAGGCAGTCTAAAAAGGGGAGGCATAAATAACCCATCCCTTGTTGAGCATATTATCAATAAATAACCATAAAAGTAGGCAACATCAACCCTCAGTGCTGCTCTGTTTTTGAAGTAGCCATTCTTTTATTCCTTTACTATTTTAGTAAACTGGCTTTCACCTTACTCTAAAGACTTGCCCTGAATTATTTCTTGTGCCAGATCCAGGAACCCTTTCTGGGTGTCTGGATCAGGACTCTTTTTCTGTAACAATAGAAGTAATGGTTAAATGGAATGTACCTAAAGAGATGGGAACCCAAATTTATATTATTCTATTGAGGTTAGTTTTGGAAATTTCTCAACTCAGTAAGTATCTAAATCAGTTCGATCACTTCTTTCTATAAATAAGCTTTATTTGAAATTATTATTATGATTTTTTGTAATGGATACTTGCTCTGTCACCCAGGCTGGAGTGCAATCACTTGAATCATGGTTTCAAGCAATTCTTCTGTCTCAGTCTCCCAAATAGCTGGGACTACAGGCATGCACCACCACACCCAGATAATTTTTGTATTTGTAGTAGAAACAAGATTTTACCGTATTGGCCAGGCTGGTCTCCAACTCCTGACTTTGTGACTTGCCACCCTCAGCCTCCCAAAGTGTTGGGATTACAGGGGCATTGTTGAATATTTACTTCATAAGCCATTCCATAGTTTTATTGATGGCAGTATCATTGTTCTATTGAATATGCAAATAGTCTCTTTCATCACTCATATTTAAGTAAGAAATACATTTGGAGATCAGTTACTGAAAACTAATAATATATTAATATAATGAAAAAATTAAAAAAAAAACTCAAATTCTGGCGTACAAATTTAACATTGAAATGCCAATGCAGCATATCTGAATATCAGTACTTATTCAGTCTTTCTAACTCTCCTTAAAATTCCAATGAGAAAATAGAAAACAACAGACAAACATGATACAAAGCAAAGACTGATGTCCAGGCCAACGTAAGAAGAAATTTATCATTTCTGCAATCCCTGCATAGTTGGATGAAAAATCCTAGTCAATGGCAAGATGCCTGTTGGTCTAATGTTAGAAAGACTCTTCATTCATTCTTCTCTCCAGTGATGTAAATTTGGAAGAATAAACAGTGTCTTATTAGCCAGCTATAGGGATACATTGGATTGGAGGAAGGATGGCCTTGCAAGAATTATATTTTCATCCTAGTATGAAATTCCATCAAGTTAACTCATGCTTGGGCACAAACAGGAAGAATCATAAGAGAGTGAAATCTGAACCCCATTATTTTTGCTGTTGATGTTTTTCATTAGCGCTCTTTCTATACAAAAAAGAATTTGATTGGCACACAAGGGTACAGAGAAGAGAATACTGTACACTCCAGACATGGAGAGTAGTTTGCAGAGTTTAATTTTAGGTATATATGTGCTTTTTAGAGGATGAATAATGGGTAAGAAAATAAAGTTGGACTCATGGAAATATACTACAATCTGATAAAGGGAAACTATCTTGAAAGTGAAAGAAAAAAATGTACCTTTTAAAAATGATTTATTATAGTAATATTTTAGAAATCTATTTGGTATTTTAATAAGATTCAAGAAGGATCAGTGAATAGTAGCACAAAGCCATAAGGAAGAACATCTTTGCTATTTTATAAAAAAGATCACAGATATTAAGCACAGAAACGAGCTAAAAGAAAGAAGTTTGGATTTACAGTAGAATGCAGAAATTGAAGTGTCTAAGGAGAAGCTATAGAAAAGTAAACAAAATTATTCAGAGGGAAGGGAAAAAAAACCTCAGCAGTAGGAGTTTGGGACCTTGTTATTAGGTTTGTTCCTTAAATATGATTCAGTCACTCAGTCTCTAGCTCTAGAGATCAAATTCTTAGTTGATAATTAGATGAGCTCCCCTAAGCCTGTGATTTTATCTTCCTTGTGTCCCGTACTCTCTCTAGTTCAATCAGTTAAGGTTGAGGTGAATGTGATCCTGTGAATTATTAAAAAAAAACTGTAGGCAGTGACAAATAATCTTAAAGGATGTTGACTGAAATGAAAGAGCAGTTGTTCTCGTTTGTCCCAATTCATTTGCAATGGGACACACTGGAGACAGAAGTGGCGAGAATTTGCCTTGCAGTCAAAACAGTGATGCGGAGGAGTGATATACCATGAAGCAAAGAAATGATTTTCAAAAAATACTAGAAAGATAAGAAACAGGAAAAATGGTGATAGATGTCTATCCAAAGAAAGTTACATATTCCTGAGGAAGAAAGAATATTTTGAAGAGAAGCAATAATAATACTTCTTTGAAGAGACTTCTGCTAAGTTTAAATAAAAATAATAAAAAAACAATTCAATAAACTTATAGGGAAAATTAATGAAATTAGATTCAAACCTAGAAGCAACTGAGTAGTATTTTTAAAATTTTAAGGATAAGGAATAAAATAATGCCTATGCAATTTAGGCAGAAAGAGGAGGTGACCTAGAAAGAAATAAAAAGTTGTCGGACTCTGATTTCTCCAACTTAATTCTAATGGCTGGAACTCGACAGAGGAAAACGTATTTGAGTTTTAAAAGACAAAGTTTGCGATGCTATATTTATTCCTAGGAACTAATCTTGTTTGCCAAGTTCACATTGTTTGAACATATAAATCAGAAAATGCACATTGCAAAAACAATGACAATAAAGCAATAAACAAAAAAAGTGACAGATGTAAAGTCGAAATATCAGCTATGACAATGAATATAAATGTTACAGCTCCTCTGCTAAACAGCAAAGATTCCCACATTGTATTAAAATTCTGAACAAACACAACTTTTTCCCAATACCCCTAAAACAAAATAGCCTGAAGTACTGATGTGGTTAATCAATAAAAGCTGAGCTGCAAGTTGCCTGCTTCATCACCTTTTATGTCCAGGCCATTTTCACTGGCAAATAACACTATGGCAAAACTGTTTGCCTTGTTACACATAGTAAAATCACTTCTTTTTTTTTTTTTTTTTTGGTAAAATCACTTCTTGGGAACCATTTTTATCTTCCTTCTCACCATTTCTATCAAAGTCTTATTGAGATGCCATACCTCTGATGACATGGTATTTTTTCCTGCATTTATGAAAACTCTTTTTGAGATAGAGTCTCTGTCACCAGGCGCCAGGCTGGAGTACAGTGGCACGATTTTGGCTCACTGCAACCTTGGCCTCCTGGGTTCAAGCAATTCTCCTGCCTTAGCCTCCCGCATAGCTGGGACTGCAGACACACGCCACCACACCCAGCTAATTTTTTAATATTTTTTAGTAGTGACGGGGTTTCACTATGTTGGCCAAGATGGTCTCGATCTCTTGACCTCCTGATCCACCCGCCTCAGCCTCCCAAAGTGGTGGGATTACCGGCGTGAGCCACTGCGCCGGGCCATTTATAACTCTTAGTACAAAGCATTTAATCTTCTTTTGTAGTGACCACGTACTTTATTTAGTGCCTCTTCTCTTATCCCATGGTTACAGCGGTGGCTTCATTGGCAGCTATGTTTATGCAGTAGGACCGGCCTTCTGACCATGATTGAAAACACTTTCTGGAACACCGTTTGGTGGCAACAGAGTTCTAAATGCTTTCTTAAGGAACTTTGATCTGTGGAAGGCTTGGAACTTATTTTTCTCTAACTAATGAATCAAGGAGGAAGGGATAGAAAATCTGGAGAGAGCCAACGTGCAAAGAGAAACATAGATGAGGAGTCAGGGGAAAGCTTTGCTGATGTTTTTTCATCTGGTTTTCCTCTCTCTGGCTTAGCTTGAATGGCTTTTTGGGTTCTGTGAGATCTGCTTTACTTTATAGCAAAGTTCCATTTTATTTAGTTGTTCAAAGTGATTTTTTTTCTAAGTAATCATATGTCGTGTAAATAAAATCATGATAATTTAAATAATTTACATATGCTTTTATATTTACTGCCACTTTAAATCAGTTTTGTAGAGCAATTTGTTTGCCCTCTGTCTAGTACTCATGGGCATAAAGATGGCAAAAATAGAAACTAGGTTGGGGAAGGAAGGAGGTTAAAGGTTAAAATCTGACTGCTGGTTACTGTGCTTAGTTTCTGGATGACAGGATCAACTCTACCCCAAGCCTCAGTATCACACTCTGTACGCAGGAAGCAAACTTGCACTGTACCCCTTGAATCTAAAATAAAAGTTGAATTTCTTTTTTTTTTTTTTTTTTAAGAAAGAGACTTCTCTCCCAACCTTTTCTTAGAGAATTTGCTTTAGAAAACTTGTAAGTTCTTTATCTGTCTCTTTGAGTATGTGTAAACTTTAAAGACTCTAAATAAGGTCCTTACAAGTGTTATTTTATTTTCAGAGTTTTTTATTTTTAATTTTTATTGGTACACGGTAGGTGTATATATTTGGGCTACATTAAATATTCTGATACAGACATATAATGTGTAATCTCCAAGTCAGGGTTATTGGGATATCTGTCACTCCAAGCATACATATCATTTCTTTGTGTTACAAATATTATAATTATACTCTTTTAGTTATTTTTAAAATGTATAAAAAACTATTACTGACTGTAGTCACCCTGTTGCACTATCAAATACTAGATCTTACCTATTAACAGTCCCATCCCTCCACTCCTCAGTTACACTTCCCAGCCTCTGGTAACCATATTCTACTGCCTATTTCCATGAGTTCAACTGTTTTAATTTATAGATCCCACAAACAAGTGAGAACACAGAACATGGAAAGTTTACCTTTCTGTACCTTGCCAGCTTTATTATTATTATTGTTTTTATTATCATTTTGAAATGATAAAGTCTGCCTCTATTGCCTAGGCTGGAGTATAGTGGCATAATCGTGAATCACTGCAACCTCAAACTCCTGGGCTCAGGTGATCCTCCCACCTCAGCCTCCTTAGTAGCTGGGACTATCAGTGTGAACCACCATGCCTGACTAATTGTGTGTGTGTGTGTGTGTGTGCGTGTGTGTGTGTGTGTGTGTGTGTGTGTGTGTGTGTGTATGTGTGTAGAGACAGAGTTTTGATGTTTTGCCCAGGCTGGTCTCAAAACTCCTGTCTATGGTTGATCCTGTGCCTCAGCTTCACGTGGTGCTCGGATTGCTGCCGTGAGCCACTGTGCTTGGCCCGTGCCAGCTTTATGACCCAGAAATCTCATTCTGAAGCACCTGGAAGCCATTTCTTTGAAATTTTAACAAACATCAAGTGAGATAGTGCCTCTATATACCAGTTTCTGTGCGAGAGTAGGAGCTCACCTTTGGTGGATGACTTGCTTCCAGTTATAAAACTACCTATGTCATAAAGACAGGAGAGGTTTATTTTTCCTTTATATAAAACCATTCAACTAACACAGACAATCACCTCAATTTCCAGGTAAATTTAAGATGCACTATGTGTAATAAATGGTTCTGCCAAGCCCTGTTACTTGAAGACTAGTTATGGTGTATCTTAAGCACATGTATATAATGGGTTTTATCTGTTTGGTTATATAAAATAGTCAGATTTCTTTCTGTCTCATCAAATTGCCTGTGCTCTGCATCCCATTTTGGTTTAATTCTTATGCAAGAATAAATCTGTTTTCGTTCTCTAAAAAAATTAAATTAAATTGAAAAAATTCTTTACCATCACTTTAGAGGAAATCTAGAACAACTGTCATAACTTCCTAGGTATTATTCTTAGGTAATAACAGGCCATATGGCTACTTTAAATTAGCAAAATTCAGTTTTAATTGTGTAATTAAAATATCCAGCCCCATATAAGAATCAAATATTCAAAGCTTCTATTAATGTGAAGTTTCTCTCTTCCCACAGCTAATTCTTATTTCGGGAAGAAATCAACAGTTGTAGAGAGAGATGCGATCAACTTTTCCAGGCTTTCTTAGCCTGCAAGCTTTTTCTTCCTCCATTTTGTTAACCATAATTCTGACCATTCTCAGATGGGGGAGAAGAATTGTGACCAGGGACATTAAGTTTATGGTTTTAGTAGAACTATGATACTAACAGGAATTAGCAGATACTGAAAGTTGTTTGTGCCATAAACACATTTGCGGATTACGATTTGCCTCTCTTTGAATCTTTCATCAATAGTTCCCAAGATGCAGTCACTTTCTCCTTTATCTTCCTGTAGATACGTTCTTCTGAGCTAGCTCTGTTCCTCCAGGCTGTACTCTTGAACACCAGCTAAGATGACTCCAAGGCAGCCCTATTTTGCCTGCCATCCACATATTCTTATTTTGCCTGAGAAAATGTGTACACTGATTCCAGTCAAGTCCTCTGCCCATAGTTTTACTTTTAACTCAGGTAATCAGCCAAAACTTACTCCTCTAAACTTTCTGGGCTGGTCTATCATGTTTCTCCAAATTCTAGACACCTGTTAGCCTATATTTCATCCAACTTTCTTTTCTTGGTTTGGAATTAAGAGAAAACATATAGTCCTAGAACCCTTCTTTGTGTGTAGGGGTGGGAGGGCATAAAACACAGCTAATGCTGTAAAAATCGTCCTTCGAATTTTTCCTCAAATTCCCTGTGCTTCAAGGAGGGCTAATAATTTAATAATCACAAATAGATTGTTTCCCTTTTCATATATATATATTTTTGGAAATTCCAGTGTTGAAGGATATTTCACCTAACTTTAGAATATAGGTTTGATAATACAAAATTGATTTAAAAGTTCTGTTTTCACAACAGATATAACTGTAACTAATATTTATTTACTATGTATAAGAGCAGGACCCAAGTATTTGAGTTAACTTGCGTGTTCTCAGCACCTATAGTATATCTTGCACATATTAAAGTTAAATAAAAATAATTTTTGAAATAAAGCTGAAAGTGAGATAAAAATCCTAATTTAAAAAGTTATTCTGATGACAGGACAATGATCGACTTTGACAACACAAATTTGACAAAATGAAATTCATTCCTGCTTAGGGATAAGAGTTTAAGGAACAGATTTCGATTTCAAAATAGAACCCCCAAATGACCACAGTAAAAAGCTTTCTCAATTTTGAGTCATCTTTGATACAGACTGCTCTACAGTGGTTTTTCTGTGAAATTTGAAGAATCAACTAAATATTGTGAAGAGATATTTACTCAGAATAAGTGATTTTAATCTTGCTGATTTATTTAAAATAATGCCGATACCAAGATTCTAACTTTGGGATGCATAAGAGAGGATGTTTCTTGAAAAGAAAGAAAAAGTAACTGGGAGACAATAGAACCATCACTAACAAACAAAGGCTTCTCCTTTTCCTTTTTTTGGTAAAATTGGAAACTCTAAAGTCACACATTCATAGCATATTCATCTATTAGTTTGGGGCCCAAGGTATTCAGCAACCTAACTTGTCCTCTACTTATTATTTCATTATTTCTTCTTCATTTTCCTTGAGAGAATGCAGATTTCCATACAAGAAGAAAATCTGCCACCACCCAGCCAGGGGATCTTTGAATCAAGGTATTACCTTATTTCTTTTGGTTAGGTTTTTCAGGTAAATTTTTAAAGTTCTAAATGGCTCTTGTTAGGATTGTTGTTTCAGAAGTACTCTCCTCAGCACTTCTTTTTTGACTTGCGTTTTGAGTGCCGTATTGTTCTGACGATCCAGGCAAATAAAAAGTACCTCACTGACAGATCGAATTGCTTGTTGTCTTTTTTCGTGCTCTGAACTTAATGCCAACTGTGGAATGCAATTTAAGAACAGATGCAAGAACAATTCTTCATAAACATTTTGCATTTTGCTTCTTGCCAGTTCAGAGACGGTCTACTCCATTCCCAGCTATACTCATAAACAGATCAGCCAAGCAGTATAGGATCAAATGTCAAACAAAAGATAGTGTTAAAAAATATGGTATAAAATAAGTAGGAGTTTGGGAAAAAAAGGTTTATTTTTATTTTTTTGCTCAAATACTGCATAGTATTATAGAAACTTCATGCAGATCTTTCCTTGAACCTTTATAATAACACTGTGAGTGAGGTATCTTTGTGTGTGTGTGTGTGTGTGTGTGTGTGTGTGCGTGTGAGTGCATGCACGCGTGCATTTAATGAACAAGTAAACTATGCTTAGTGAGTTACAATTGCTGAATAAAGATTTCCCAAGTATTAAGTATATCTTTGTAATTGCAAAGTGTATGAGTTTACATCTTCAATAAGTAAATTAAATGAACTTATTTTAGGCTATATTTTTTCGGAAGGGACCAACTTCATGAGAATGTTTTGTTCATCCGTTTTGTTGTTGTTGTTGTTGTTGTTGTTGTTTGACATCTAGTAGAGCCTGAAGGAAAATATTTGATGTATAAGACAAATCGGTGTTTTTAAATTTTTACTTAGATTGACATTAAAATCAAATAAATAAAATGAATGCTATTTAAATGAGAAATACAAAATTTTATGTCTGAGAAATAATAGTAAGACTTCAAACTTTTTAACACAGTTAATAGTTTGATTGCTTATTTTCCATTAAAAAATGACCAAAAATTCATGCAATTATTATTTTAGCATTTTTTTCAAATTACTCTCACCTTATCTCATCAGAAGAATAGACTCTATTAACCAAGCTCTATAAAATGAACTCTATTTCTCTAACAGTAGATATTTTATTAATCTACTGTTGTTGAAATCTCACAGTTGCTAGTCTTTAAAAGTACTAAGTTTTAAATGGACGCAACTTTTAAAACTTGTTTTAAAACACAATGGGTTTTTTATTTCTGCGTGCATTTTTGAACATTCATTGATTTAATATATATTTAATGTAATGAAGAAATCAACTGCTCAGTAAGTTTCCAAGGTTATTACTGAAAAAATGTTATTACACATCTATGTTAGATTTATTCTTTCCTTCACTAATTTTCTCAAATATAGATATTGAATAATTTTATTTGCAGAATTCTGTGCCACGTGCTGGAGTATAATGGAACATGAGAAAAAAGTAACGAAATCAATGCCCTCATTTGATTTATATTCTAACTGGGGTAGGCAAATTGAAGAATCACACTATATGGATACAAATATACACTTTGAAAACGTGTCAAAGAGGAACCTAATCAAGCTATTAGAAAACTTTCTTCTTGAATAACAGGGATTAAATTATAGTATAAAAGAGGGGTTTATAGCTTACTACTCATTAAGGAAAAGGATGTAGAAAAATGTAATTCCAGAATGAGTATATAAAAGGAGAGACTGTATACATTACAGGAAGAAATAGAAAGTCAGGGTAGGTAGTGAAATACACAGAAAAGTGGGACAGCTACAGTACGAAGCTGGAGAGAAGACATTTTGTAGAACAGGAGGCCTGGAGGCTTATGTGAAGAGTTTAATTCTATAAGGAAGAGGAAGTTCTTTAAAAAAATGTGACTTAATTAGAGTAAAATATTGAAAAGATTCAGCTGGTTACAGTTTAAAGAATGGCTTATAAAGGAGCTATGTCTGACAGAGAAAAGCAATTAACAGGCTATTGTTACAGACAAGACCAAATATGAAGGTGGTGTTGGCAAAGCTAGTGGAGCACAGATGGAGTGATGTGGACAGATTTAAGAAACATTCAGGATGTAAGAGGACTTGGTAATAGATTTTATATTTACTTCAGAAAAACATTTCACAAACTACCGTGAAAAATATAAGGAAGAAAATGATACATTTTTTGCACTTAAAATAATGGATGAAATTTAGATTATAAGGCATTAACTTAAAAATCAATGTATCTGTACAAAAGACTGATAAGTACATGAAAAAGTGCTCAATAGCGTTAGTCCTTTACAACTTCTGATTCAGAGATAAGTGAATTATAAATAAAGTAGCATTCCATTTTCAGTATGGTACAGGAGTAGGAAATAACATTGCAGGAAATGCCTCACTTAAGACTGAAAAAAAGAGAAAACATTTGAAGAAGTACTTGAGAATTTGGGGTAAGTTCTTAATCATGAAATACGGTTCCAGATTTTACAGTGAAAGATGTTTTACAGGAGAAATGAAGAAAAGCATTCAGAAAGTAGAAAATAGTAGTGAAATGAGAGTTCATAATATATCAATTATACCAATGGTACCCATATCAGATATTAACAAGGAAACCAGTAATATGATTTCAGTCCCATTAATCATTGGATAAGGATGTGAATGTATGTGAGCCTAACACTATTCAGGGTACAGCTCTGTCTTATAAGAAAGACACAAATGCTTTTGTTTAAGATCCCGTGATCTATTTTGCATTTAATTGGTGTTGGAAGGTAAAGCAAGTTCAGCAGTAGCTTGAACCTCGGAGCGAGTAAGTTGGAGCCACATGGACTTCAAGTAGAAGATTTTCAGTGATCTGAAGCACTCCCGTGTTCTATATGACGTTAGCATGACCAACGTTAGTATGATTTCTCCACTGGATGAAATAGCCAAGGGGGCGGGGGAGACACCATTTTTTTCCTCACCTCTGATTCCCAATCTAGAGAATGTATGGAGAATGTTCTCTCAAATAATTGGTTTATAAATTATATCCTTATATTCCTCAAGCAATATCCTAATTGGGAGTATAAACCCAAATATTCCTCTTGAGGTGATTTCAAGCAAAGAAATGTTATCCCTCCCCACCCTCCCTACCCCTAGCTGTCCCCCCCCAGCCCTCCTTCAACTGCCCCCAGTATGTGATGCTCCTCTCCCTGAGTCCACGTGTTCTCATAGTTCAACACCCGCCTATAAGTGAGAACATGCAGTGTTTGGTTTTCTGTTCTTGTGTCAGTTTGCTGAGAATGATGGTTTCCAGATTCATCCAAGTTCCTACAAAGGACATGAGCTCATTGTTTTTTATGACTGCATAGTATTCCATGGTGTATATGTACCATATTTTCTTTTTCCAGTCTATCACTCATGGGCATTTGAGTTGGTTCTAGGTCTTTGCTATTGTACACAGGGCCACAGTGAACATACCTGTGCATGTGTCTTTATAATAGAATGATTTATGATCTTTTGGGTATATACCCAGTAATGGGATTGCTGGATCAAATGGAATTTCTATTTCGAGGTCCTTGAGGAAGCACCACACTGTCTTCCACAATAGTTGAACTAATTTACACTCCCACCAACAGTGTAAAAGTGTTCCTATTTCTCCACATCCTCTCCAGCATCTGTTGTCTCCAGATTTTTTAGTGATCACCATTCTAACTGGCGTGAGATGATACCTCAGTGATCCTGATACCAAAACCAGGCAGAAACTCAACTAAAAAAGAAAACTTCAGGCCAATATCCATGGTGAACATAGATGAAAACACTCTTCTTTAATCTGATTTTTGAAAATTGAAAGATGCAATAAAAACTATGAGCAGTTTGGCTGTGCACAGGGACTCATGCTTGTAATCCAACACTTTGGAAGCCCAAAGAAGGTGGATCACTTGAGGCTTGGAGCTTGAAATCACTGGCAAACACGGTGAACCTCCCTTTCTATTAAAAATACTAAAAATTAGCCAGGTATGGTGGTGGGCTCCTGTAGTCCCAGGCTCCTGTAGTCTACTCGAGAGGATGAGGCAGAAGAATTGCTTAAAAATCCGGGAGGCAGATGTTGCAGTGAGCCAAGATTGTGCCATTGCACTCCATCCTGGGCAGGCAACAAGAGCGAAACTCCTTCTCAAAACAAACAAACAAATACAACAACAACAACAAACTAATGAGCAGTTCATTAAAGGTAAAAATATCTTCTTTGATTATTTTTCTTTGTGCAGCTTAAAATACTTATAAGTTTCAAAGAACATTAATACATAACAGAGAACAAAACAGTATTTACTGTTAAAAAAAATAACACTATATAGGATTCATGACTGAAGTAGAATACTTTCATTCTCCAAGGCTATGGTGGATGTTTTAGTGAAGAATTACGTGGTGGGATTGTAGATCTAATTATTAAAAAAAGAACAATCCTGGTTATTTGTGCTAGCCTGTTAGGGAAGTGGTTAATATTTTTCGGTAAAATTTCCCTAAATGTGTTTTAATGACTTTTTTTCACACACACCACATTTTCCTTATCCTGTTTCCCTGTTTCAGAATGTACAGACATACCCAAGGGAAGAAACAATAAAGAAATGAATGAGAAGACAGCAGACATATAGGTAAGGCAGAGCAGCAAAAATGCCTGTTGCAAGATAATAAGTCCAAATGGAGATGTGATCAATCCATACCATCTCTAAGCAGACAAAAGCATCAAGGAGCTCCTTAAGCCAACTACGGCATTCCAGTACTAATAAAACTGAATTATCTTTGATGTTCCACGAAGCTCTTAAATATCTTGTAGAATCCAATTTAAAGTATCAATATTTTTAAGAGGGAGACGATGTATCCCATGCTGGAGGCTTGCTTTCATTCCACATTTAAGTCACTCTGTCTTGTTCTCTGACATTTTATAGGAGAAATGAAGAAAAGCCATCAGAAAGTAGAAAATCGTACTGAAATGAGAGTTCACTATATATCCACAGCGATGGAAGGTGATGCAGTGAATGACTATTGGTCAGAATGTGGGCACCGACTTGTTTCTTGAATGTGTTTCCTGGTATGACTTTCTGAAGTTTTGTTCCATTTGTACTCACATCCTGGCTATATTGCCTAAACAAAATATATCTAATTTGACACCCCCTCATCTTAGCCATAGGCTCTTTTTGCTGGCCTGTGTGAGCAACACCAGCTCGCAAAAATTCCATGAGAAAGTTAGGGAAATGTCTGCAGTCCTCCTGGGCTAGACACATAACACCACTGCTCTGTTCTGCAACCACCACATAATGATGCCAAGAGTCTTGCCTTTTAAACTCCCTGGATTCTTGTACTTCATCCAGGGTTTAAAGTGTGGGCAATGTCCACTGTAATTCCGTAAAAGTCAAAGTCCCTTTTTCAGGATTCATTTCTAGGAAGCAGGAGGAAGGTGCAGTATCCCCTGTAATATTTAATGGTCCTGTTTTCTTTATTCCCAATCTCTCTCTTCTTCAATTTGGTGGATCTTAATCCATTTATGCCTGAGGCTGCATTTTTTTTTTTTTTTTTTCATGAAAAATCAGGCCTTGGTGATGACCTTGAGCGGGAGGAGATAAGTAACTCCCACAGCTTAGCATCCCAATAATGAGGCATAAATGGGTTTTAATATAATAATAAAAAAAAGAGAACAGTAATCATCCTAAGATGTTTTCTCTATTTAGTTTATTTCTTAAATATATCAGACTTAAATGTAGATCCATAAACTTTGAGCTCGGTAAAGTACTTCTCACAAATATTCTCAGACGCCTTTCTGACAACTTCCATTGACTTCATGCCTAGTGACAAAAATGAGAGGTGATAGATAAGGGGAGTAGTGTTGGAGAGAAAAGAACACTTCAATTAATATATCACCAAATTGTAGTAACATATCGTTATTTCTTTTCTTCTGTATAAAGTACGACATATGTAAATGTGTAATTCCATAGGCTATCTCTTCTGCAAATGATTGATTTAACAATGAGGATTATTAATAAGGCTCACCGGAAGACCTGTGCATTTTGAAAAGCATTTTAAAGCTTAGAGAGAAAGCATTTTTGCTTTTTTGGATAAACTTTTAAATGGTATTATGCTAAATCCTCCTGGCAAGAATCTAGCTCTTGACTGGAAGTGAGTACCCCAAGGGAAACAGATTTGTGTGCCTGTGGGTCCCCAGCAAGAAACTCTGTGGCGTCATTTAAGGTCTGGCAAACATCTCTCAGCATAGCCTGGGACGGAAAGTGAGACCAAAGATGAATATAATGGTCATGGTATCTCCTTATACTTTCCAGAGGACTTCAGGCCAAAGAAGACAAAGCAGAGCCCTTTGATTTCCAAAGGACAGTTGTCTGTGTAATCTTCTTAACACATTTAGGGATTTACCGCTCAGCACACAAATGCATGCTTGTGTTAAACTTTGGAACTTGTAGTGCTGTGTATTTTCTTTCTTTTATTCCAGTTAGCACTTGATGCCCTAGTTTATTCTCCTTTTATTATTTAAATGCATTTAAAATTTTTCTGCATATTTTATCTTTCTCTTTTAATCTTTTAGTCCTTTTGTTTTACAATCTCACAGTTAATTGTTCTTAGTCGATTTATCTTTTCTTACTCTTTTATAAGACTTTTCTTTTATCTCATGTTTACTTTGTTCTTATATTCCTTATTTACCTAGTTTCTTCTTATCACCTTAGGCTTTGTTTTAATTATTTCCTTTTTGTGTTATCTATTTTTCATTTTAGTTTTTAATTTTGTATTATCTTCTTTCCTCTTTCTTATCTTTGTTTTAGTTTATCTTAATATAACAACCAGAGAGTACTAAAACACCTAAGAAGAGAGGTGAGCAGAGCCTGCCTCTGCCTTAGGCAAGGGGGATTGCTCTCTTTCTTTCGTCCATTTGATTTTTCCTGTCTCTTACCAGGAAGGATCATCCTCTCTCTAAATTCTCCTGGCTCTATATCTTCATTTTAGAAAGATACTTTTGGGCAGTAGTTAAGCGCACAGTCTTAGGAATAAAACAAATCTTGACTCACGTTAGAACTGTGCTCTTGAGAATGTTACCTAGCCTTTTACACTTAAAGCTAAAAGTGTTCTATAATAATAACAATAACTTGCAAATGATGTGTGGATTAATTCATATGAAAAATGTTTACTTGTTTCTGCCTACTTCACTCATGGAAGGACTAGGATATAAATAATATTCAATTATGTTTCTAGAGGGATGGCAGCCATTCTTTTCAAGTTACTCCACACCATCCTAAATCTAATCTTTATTAAGCAGCAGACACGGATTTCCTGGTCTATCGTTTCTGGGCCAAATAAACTGTCATGCCAATTTTGTTCCTTTCCACTTTTTTTTTTTTTTTCATTTTACTTCTGCATCCTTTTCTTCACCTTGCCAAAGAAGAGACATGTCCTTTAAGTGAGGTTTGCAACCCTTAATTTCTTTTAAAATAGCCTAAAGTAGCCAAAATATTACCTATAAGTTGATTCCTCTTGTGATATTTGTCCACTTAAATTGCTCACTGATTCCAAATAATGGCAATGAAGATCAATGGTCCACTGACAGATTTTAACACTGTTCTCCAGTAACTGATCATGTTTTATTTACTTGGTTTCAAATTTCTGTCCGGGAAAGTTGTGAAATGAACTATTGGAAGTCTAAATTTAAAGTGTCTAATCTACAATTTTAGAAGTTGTCCAGATCTCCCTTTTCTGATTTTGTGTCTCTGAAAATTAGGATAACATAATTATTAGGATAGTAGATAATATTGTATATGCATTTAACATTGGTTTCCCAAGAAAATAGTGCTTGCATGGGTTTCACTGAAATCTGTTATATGTCAAAAGCTGTGCCAGTTCTCACAATGGAAATACGGTCAATGTAAATATAGACTAAACAAATTACTATCAATTATTTTTAGGTCATTTAGTTTCAACATGAACTTGTTTCAACACATGTTGACTAGTTTCATCAAAATGAAGACTGTATCTTAATGTCTTCTATTTCAAGATACATTCATATTGCCTAAAATGTAATTCTCTGTAAAAAGCATTAAGTCATATTTACATAGCTTAAGAAAGACTGTCTTTTGCAAAAACTCAACAGATCATCTATTTGCACACATTGTCAATTGACTCATATTCTAAACTGTATTGTTTTATTTAACGTTTTTTTTTTCACTTTTGTCAAACAACTTTTGAGAATAATTTAGGTATTTTGCATATGTCTATATTTGAAATTATAAATCAAGAGTTTGGATTTTTCAGACAAGGATGATATCCATTTCATTTTTCTCCAGATGTCAAAATATGAGAATAGTAACATTTGAATATTAAATAACCGGCTGTGTAAAAATGCACCTGTTTCTTTCAATCACGGTCAGGTTTCTTGCATATAGGGAAATTCAGGATTTTGAGATACCACAAAGAAATCCACTTTTGTCTTTCAGTTCTTATCTCAGACATCATTAAAAATCTTCTAATAGTCAAATAACATAAATAGTTTCTATTAACTGCTTTCTAATCATATTTGTCAACTTTCATTAGACTTTTTAAAATTTATTCTAATATGTTGTTGTTTTTGTCCTCTGACTTTTCCACATTCAAGACAATTATTTCTCCATCAGTAGCACTCTTCGCCATGTCAAGTGACTCACCATTTACAGACAGCTTTTAACAATACATGCTAGCACATTTTTGAGACATTAGAGTTAAAGTTTTTAAAGTTGTCTTTCAAAAAACATTGCTCTGTAAACATAATAGAAAAAATGCAGTTTGGCATTCTCTTGAACTGCATTCCAGACACAAATAACATTAACAGTTTTTTACAATAATATATAATGTACCTTATTATGTCACTATGATATGTAAATTTTCTTGAGCTATTTATTTTCTAATTATATGTTTTACACTTAATATACTCCCTTTACCTGATTTAATTAAGAATGGGGTACAAAAAAACAGCCAAAGCGTTTCAAGGTATTTGTATATTTTACTGTGATATAGAACCAAAGTGGAATAAATCAAAAGATTTATTTGCACTTTCTGAAGTTATCATAAGATTTGTAGATCCTTGATAAATAAAACTTGAAAAAGCCTCTCTAACAATGCTTTCCAACAATAACTAACATTTTTACTATGTAAGCTTATATTTAACCAAATGTAAGATTAATGCAGCCTACCTTAATTTTTCAAATATGACAAAATCAGATCAGATTTATTAGCATTTGAAAATCATTCACAGTTATTTATATTTAGAGATTCAGTCTTTATTATTACCATATTTGCGAATGCAAACTGATAAAACTAATTGTTTTATTTCCACATCTTAATTCCATATCAAATTTGAAATGTGAAAGGCACCATTCAATAGAAGACTAATACTTATTAATCTTTATTTGCTCATAAAATCATTTACCATTCATATTTGCTTTAGGCTGGAAGACTCATATTTATTGTGTTAAAAACTATTCATTTACAAATAATGCCATCTGATTGTCCTTATTTAGGCAGATCCTGACCATAAAATTTTTCAACAATGTCATATAAATTTGAATGACTAAATGTTTCAGCCACAGTTCTTTCAGAAATTTTGAGACAGATAAATGGAACAGTTGATTATTGTCTTCTCAAAAACGCTTTAACTCTTCTTATTTTTTTGTATAATATTCAAAGATTTCTATTTCCACTTTTAATGATGCCTGAGTTTTCTTTCTCTCTGTGTTTCTGCAGATATCTGAAAAGCTCATGTAAGGTGGCTCATGCTGCTAAATATATATATATATATATATATATATATATATATATTTATGTATATGTGTGTATAAAATGATACATACGTATTTACTTCTGTATCAATGTGAAGATTGTTTATTTTCTTCTACTACCTTGATTTCCTTGCATTTCACATCAGGCAGCATCTTTCCTATTTTCCGTCAGTCTTGATGATTTTTTTCACTTTCACTTTCTTTTTCCTCTACCTACCACTTCTGGCATTAGAAGCTTATAGGTTTTGTTGTTGTTGTTGTTGTTGCTGCTGTTGCTGTTGTTGTTGTTGTTGTTTTTAATTGTTCCTTGCAGAACAGGCCTATCCCGTAGGCAGTGTGCCCAGAGTAGTCAGAAGAACTTAGTTTTAATATTCTTGTTTTTGCTGTTGTGGTGGTGGTAGAACCTGGTTTATCAGGTAAGATTAAATATGTCTTGAGTGAGCAGAAATGACAGTTTTAACCCAGTGATTTTGTTATTTGCATATAAGAAGTCTAGAGGTATTCATACTGGGTCTGGAATAGCAGCACTAAATTATCCTTGTGAATCCTGGTTTTTCCTATCTTTTCATTTAGCTGTTTGAGCATACAGTATTGACCTCACACACCATGCTTCATGGTAACTGGCTGGCTGTTTCACCTATGGCTTCAAATCTCAGTCTTAGGTAAGAGGAAATAGAGTAAATGACAAAAGTTTATACAACCTGAGTCTCCTCATTTAAAGAGCTTCACAGGCATAAATTCTGTTCATATCTAATTGCTCTAAAGTTGTTCAAATGAACACTTTAACTGCAATAGAAGTAGAAAAACATCATTTCTTTAAAAAGCGCTTTCAATGACAGAATCATATTTTTTAAAGAGAAAAATAAATGTTGCAAAGACCGCAATGGAACATTTTGAAATAATTAGCCTCTTCCTCCTAACTTTGCGTAAAGTGCTTTAAATTCTCCCCAAAATGAACAGTTATTGTTTGTTTCTTTCAGTTAATCTAAAGTTTAAAGTGCTGATTATTTGTTTAAAAAAATAGACAAATGAAACAATAACAACAAAAACACTTTTTGGAAATAGGTTCACCATAGGGTGCTAAGAACAAAACAAAACACTAACCTGGGAAAATATATAAAACTCAGTATTTGCAGATTTTCACCATAAAATGGTTTTTTAAAGAGAACAAAAATAACTAATATACATTGTATATTATTGTACTATATATCTAGTTATACTAATAGTACTAGTGTTATTAATACTATACCATATAATTAGTATAATATATTATTATATTGTGCTAATATTAATATGCTTATATGAGATTAATATAGCTAATTATATAGTACTATCATATATAATGTATATGTTATTTTTATAAAGTATAATCTCCACTAGTCTCACAAGAAACAGATGTTTTTCAAAATGTTAACCATCATCAGACTGAAAGACATTTAATATGATAATAAAATTCTGAAATTGAAGTTCAAAAACATAAAGCAAACAGAAAATATGCTCCCTATAGTAATTGAGAAAAGAAATTCTATTCCAAAGAATTTTAATCAAAAACAAAATCAAACAATAATTTAAAAACCAGAACAAAATTTTGGTAATGGTCTAATACAGTGACACATCAGTTAAAAAATAAATAAATAAATAAATAAAAACCTTCAGCAACAGCAATACAAAGTTTTCAATTCTGTGGATGTGTTTTTCTCCTGTGCCCATAGAAGTTTACACAAGTTAACACCAAAGCTAGTGCACATTCTTTCCATTTTGGGGGACTCCGTTATCTCCTAATGCCTTGGAGTGCTCTCAATTAAGCCAGTCAAAGGAAAAACAGCTTATATGGAGGAGCCAATATTGTTAGCGAAAAAAACATAAGGATTGTTATCACTTCCACTGCTGTGTTGTTGTAGCCTAAGCCTGGATGGGAGGATGGATTTGGACGTCAGTTATGTAGTAAGGTGTCTCTGGAGAAGAAGCACTGCTAATTGTAGGTAGGTCTGTGACTCTGTGAAAGTGATTCTCTTGGGTAAACATACCTTACCGATTTTTAGCATTTGAGGACTAAAACCAAACAAAACATTTAAAAAACGTTTCAAGTGGTGTAATGCATGGCTGTCAGAAACTTCGATTTCCTTACTCTATTTATGAAAAAAACTCTTCAAAGTTAATTATAATTTACAAATTAAATGTACTTTTCTTCAATGTCTCTTTTTATTTATTTATTTATTTATTTATATTTATTTATTTATTTATTTTTTGAGAGAAAGTTTAGTTCTTGTTGTCCAGGCTGCAGTGCAAAGGCAGGATCTTGGTTCACCACAACCTCCCCTTCCCAGGTTCAAGTGATTCTCCTTTTCAGCCTCCCAGGGAGCTGGAATTACAGGCGTGCACCACCACACCTGGCTCATTTTGTATTTTTAGTAGAGACGGGCTTTCTCCGTGTTGATCAGACTGATGTCGAGCTCCCGACCTCAGGTAATCTGCCCGCCTCAGCCTCCCAAACTGCTGGGATTACAGGCATGAGCCCCTGCACCTGGCTCTTCAATAGCTCTTAAACCCTCTGCAGTATTTAAATTTTTCAATAACAACTTTCTTATTAATGTACACTTTTTCTTTTTATTTGTCTTAAATAACTCTTCTCCTAATTCTCTTTATTTCACAGACTGCTTCTTTTCTATTCTATGTCTTATCCCTCTTCTTTTATCTTCCCCTTCTGACAGATGCATTTTAAATTCTTATTTTTGGCCTTCTTTTGTTTATATTTACAGTTAATTCTATCTTTTCCACAAATTTATCATAGTGCCTCTATAGAAGACCCTTTTAACAAATTGTAAAACTCCTTTCCTTGCCTGCAAGGTTCCAGATAACCTGGCACCTGCCCTCCCCTCTGGTCTCACTCCTACGACCACACTCTCCTTCACTCATTATGTCACAGCTACTTCGAGTTCGTTCTCTGAATGTGTCAAGTTTATTACTGTTTTAAGACATTTGAATTAATTTCCTCCGCCTGAATTTTTCTGCCCACAGTGTCTTATTGTCAAAACTGTGATAATTAATATGTTATGATACACATCTCTTATGATCACTCTTCTTTTTCAAAGTTTCTGGGCTAATGTCACTATATAGCCTATGGGCTATGAAATCAACTTGTATAATTCTAAGTAATAAGAACAAATTTTATCAGTTATTTTCATTAAGTTTATGTAAATGTTGTATAGTAATAGATGAGTCTAGGAAGAAGTAGCATCCTTAGGGTATGGAGAAGCCTTTCTGTTGGTTCAGATTTGGCGTGTCTGTGTGTGTGTGTGTGTGTGTGTGTGTGTGTGCACATTTCTTCCTCAATGGTATTTTAACATTTAATTATGTGGATCTCACGTATTTCTAAAGGTTAATGTTAGGTTACTTACCCTGTTGTGGTAGTTGGCGCTGCTATTGTAATTTGTTCACCATATTGTAAACTTCGGTGATTTTATGAAGAATATTGATTTTTGTTTACATGGAATTTTTAAAAAGTTATCGTTCTTTCCGAAAACTGCTCTTACCGATGGGCTGAATTATTCTAACTTATTTTGGTATTCTCTTCCATAACGCTATTTTTCTTCATACAATGCACAAACACATTAATTAATTTAATTCTTACACACTCTATGAGACAGGCAATAGTACCATCCATACTTTGTAGACGATGTGAGGAAACAGAGGCAGAAAGAGGATAAATATATTTTCAAGGCTACCAGCTATTAATAGTAAGTAGAATATACAGGATTTTAACTCAGTCAGTCTGACTCTAGAAACAACTCTGCCACTCTAGACAGCATTTTAAATATGTATTTCTGTTTCTTAACTGGCTTCCTTCCATACACTGGGAAGCTGATGAAACAGACATTTTAAGTATATGAGCAAAGCATCATGTGTTTTACTTATGAGCTAACTAGTACAAAGCAAGCGAAAAGCATTTAGATTGGAAAAAGAAATCCACAAGCCAGAATATAAAGGACTTTTTAAAAAAGCAAATCCACTATTTCAGTAGATTTAGTTTTTCCCAAAAAAGAAAGTTACTTTCCTTGGAGTTGATGACAAATGATGTTTCTACCTGAGGATAAATTGCAGGAAGTTGTTAAAGATGGAGTCAGATGATTAAGGAAAAAGTATGGAGACAAGAAATGCAATAGTTCAATGTATAAAATTTGAACTACTTCCAACTCTCTTGTGTTTTTAGACTTCCTGTTTCCAACCTCCATTAAATGGGTGAAGCCTGACATTTTCTTAGGATTGCACGTAAGCTTGCATGTAGTGTCTATTTTCTGTTATTAATCTGCTTTATGCACTTAATAATTGTTTAGCCTGCTTATATTTTAAAATCTAGTTATTGTTGTCATTTTATTCTTGAAGGTTTATATCAGATATTTTAATGGATTTTAAGAGGTGAGAGACTTTTTTCCTCATTGTTACATCTTCGTTGTGGTTTGGGTGTTTATTTACATGAGTATTTAAAATTACTTTGTGTCCATGATTGACTTTTCACCTTATAATTTTCCTCCATTAGACATCGATATTTCCACATTGCATTCATTTTGTTGTAGTTAGTTTTGTTGTTTAGTATTTTTTTCTCACACATTTTCTGATCCCTATAATCATGTCCTTTGACTTCTCATGTAGATATGTGAGAACTATATTTTGATGCTTTTGTTTTACGGCCCACTTTGAGATCATTCTTCTTCAAACAGTACAGTTTAACCTTAACACTTACAGTAATATATTTTAGTAATAAACAATAAGTTTTATTTCAGTCATAATTTTATCCTTCTCTTCTTTTAAAAATGCTTGCTTTTTATTCTTATATTTTCTGTCATTTGCAGTACTAAACATTCTGTTTCTAAAATTTTTGTGTGGATTTGGATATAGATTCTAATGAAATTGTAATGAAAATTTAATAATGCCTCATTTGTTTATACATGTGAAAAGATATTTCTCTAAAATACCAAGATGATTTTGCCATTTTATTAACGAATATATTAATATTTTAGGCACCTAAAAAGTGTTTATTTTTACAACTTTTTTGTTTTTGTTATTTAAACTCTGATTTTCTTTCCCTTAGCTACAGATTATTATTACTAATTTAGTTTGCAGTATCTGTTATTGATTACATTTAATTTTTAACATTTTGTTTAGATAAAACACTTGTTTTCCCAGTTTTCATGCTCAGTTTGCTTTGTCTTAGTTTTCAACCCTCTAGTTTAAGTTTGGCTTTAACATGAAATGTGCATGGTGAAGACTTGACCCACATATCCAAGTCAATGTTACACTTTTCTGCTAAGTATCTTTCCTTAAACTGCCTGAAGCCACATCAAGCACAAGGAACCCTTAACTGAATTCCTGGTCATACCTACAAATCTGCTTCTCCTTTTTTACCCACCCTGTCTCTGTTGACTTATATTGGCATAATGTAGCTGCTAAGTTCATCTTGATATTACTGATCGTTCTCCTCACGATCCCCATTGGTTGGCCTCAACTGCTATTGATTCTATCTATAAAACGTCGTTGAATTATATTCCTTTCTCTGTAAACCTACTATCACTTCTTTTAGCAAAGACTTTATTTTCCCTCTCATTAACTGCTTTTTAGTTGCCTGATATCCCCAGTCAAATTCTTGAGTTTCCTTCCCCCAAATAGTTCTCTCAACTATCACCAGAAGCTATTTCTAGCATGCAAGTTGATTATATAACACTTCTCTGCAATTCTTTAATTATTCTCTGTCACTTCCTAACTCAACCCTGTTAGGACAGCGTAAATGTTCTTCATGCCCCAATTTGTGCTTAACTTTATTTATAGTCTTAGCAGTTGCCATCCCTTCCGCTGCTCCTGTCTGCGATAGGCATTCTCAGTTTCAGTCGCATGCAGTATTTCTATTTCCCACTTTTATGCCTTTATATATATTCTCCTACCAGTGATAGAGAAATTTAAATTTCCCTTAAAGATTAAAGACCTTGAATTCAATTCCCAAACCTTCAACATTTATAAATGTTGCTTTTTCATAAATATTTCAGTCACATTAAGATAATGATTATTTTCATGCTTAATTGTATATATACATGAAATTACAATTAAACATTACAAAGTATATTTGATAACTCATAACAGTAGTTTTGAATTTTATTCTTTCTCCCATTTTATACATGAAGAACTGTAATTTTATTTGTGGAATGAACTAAACATTGCCCATGCAGTGAAGAAACCCTGCCACCCCACACACTTGACACAGTCATTCCACACCTTTCATTTACATACCGTTTGGTTACACGATGTAACTGTTTCTCAGGATTACATTCATTGATTGTATATTTATCTCTCTGATTAGGTAATCACTTCCCTAAATAAAATTACTTTTTCTTTTTTTTACTAGTTTTCTTTTGTATCATTTAGTATAAGTCTAGTATAAGTCTGACATTAAACAGAAAAGAGGCACTTATTAAATTATTGATTTTTAAAATAAAAACCCCCACATATTAAGCAAATAAAGTGTATGTTTTAAATATTTGTTATATAATCTTCAAATTATTAGCAAATTGTGATTACTTTTATAGTGTTCACTCACATATGTAAAGAGCCTTTTCTTGCTGACATTTGATAAATGTGTTAACAATTATTTAAAATATAGAGACTGTGTTGAATAATTCATTCTGCCCTATTCACCTGCCAAAAGCTAATTACCTAATTTCCATGACCTTTGTGTGTTTTTCAATTTGATATCATAGTCAAATCAACAAATGCTTACTTAGCGACCAGTATGTGTAAAGTAATGTGGTTATTTAATTAAAGTTAAATTTTAGCTTATATTAATTATATCTTCAGCCAGCATTTGATGGAAGCAAAAAAGGAAGTTTTTGTGTCATGTCGTTATTTAGACACAAGTTCAATCCAACAAATATTTAGTAAGTGCTTATAATCTGGTAGCACATATGCTAAGTGATGGAAATAAAATAGCTGAATATAACTTTATCCTTGCCCTTGAGAAAATTACAGTGTTTTATGGAGCCTCTTTTTTCATTCATTTTGTTTTAATGTTCAATTATAATTCATACCATGTGGATTTTGTCACATAATTTTAATGTTAAACTTAAATTCAGTTTTAAACTATTCAAAAACAATTCAGAAAAAGTTTGAACATTGTTCCAAAAGAACAAGAAAATAAGAATACAAGAGTTTATTCTGAATTTACCATATATCAACTACTCTGCTATGGTTTGATGTATTATCACGCTCAAGTCTCAAAACAACTCAATTAGGTCGATACTTTGTTGTCCTTATTATTGTGACAAATAAACATGAAGAATTTGAAACTTTGTCTATCATCTTAAGGAATTATTTGGGAGAGTAAGGACTCAAACAAGATCTGTAAGACCACAGAGCCTGAATGACTGTTTTCACAAGACTGAATGGCCTCAATAGAAATACCTGGCATTAATTATGTGTTATATTACAATGTTGGAAACAAATAACCACAAAACTTTAGTGACAAACAGTAACAAGTATTTATTTTTCTCAGCAGTCTATGGATCAGCAGACAGTTTCTGCTGATCTCAGTTTACTTCGGCAGGGCTTCCTCAAACACCTGAAGTGAGCTGCCAGTCAGCTGCCATTGTGTATTCTCAAGTATCTGGAGCCTCAGCTGGGTCAGTTCTCACCTATGCACACCATTTATTTCCCTACCCTTTGAATCTCAGCGGGCCTAGACTGGTTATGAATCCCTGGTCAGAGGGGTAGTTTGCAAATATGTTCTTCCATTCTGTTGGTTGTCTCTTCGATTTGTTTATTGTTTTCATTGTTATGCCAATGTTTTTTTTAAATTGATGTAATCTCGTCTGTTCATTTTTGCTTTAGATGCCTGTGTTTATGGGGTATTTCTCAAGAAAACTTTGCCCAGTTCAACATCCTGAAGCGTTTTTGCAATGTTTTTGTTTAGTAGTTTCACAGACTGAAGCCTTAGATTTAAGTTTTTAATTCATTTTAATATTATTTTTATATGGCAAGAGACAGGAAACTAATTTCATTATTTTGCATTTAGATATCCAGTTTATGCAGCACCATTTACTGATGTGACAGTACTTTCTCCAATATATGTTCTAGGTGCCTTTGTCAAAAGGTGTTCACTGAAGATGTGGAAATTTGTTTTGGGGAGCTTTATTCTGTTCTGTTAGCCTATGCGTTTGTTTTCCTACCAGTAGCATGCTGTTTTGGTTGCCATAGCTCTGTAATTTAATTTGGAGTAAGGTGATATGATTCCTTTAGGTTTTGTTCTTTTTGTTCAGATAGCTTTGGCTATTCTGGGTCTTCAGTGGTTCCATATAAAACTTAGGTTTCCTTTTTAATATATGAGAAGAATGTCATTGATATTTTGATAGAGATTGCATTGAATCTGTAGATCACTTTGGGATTTGTGGACATTTAGACAATATTTACTAATCCATGAACATGGATTATTTTCTCTTCAATTGTTGGCATCAACACTTATTTTTCATTGTAGTGATCATTCACTTTTACATTTAGGCATTTTATTTTATTTGTAGCTATTGTAAATGGGGTTACTTTCAAGATTTCTTTGTTAGATTGTCTGCTATTGTCATATAAAAATGCTACTGATTTTTGTACATTGATTTTATATTCTGCAGCTTTATTGAATTTAAAAGTTCGAATAGTTTTTAGTAGTGTCTTTAGGTATTTTCAAATATAAGATTATATCATCCCAAAACAAGATTAATTTGATTTTTTATTTCCCAATTTGAAAGCATTTTATTTTATTTTTTTTGTCTGATGGCTCTAAGACTTCTAGTACCATGTGGAATAACAGTGGTAAAAATATGAGTCCTTATTGTGTTCCAGATCTTAGAGAATAGGCTTTCAGTTTTTACAGATTCAATGTAATACTAGCTGTGAGTCTATTGTATATCAGTTTTATTATATTAAGGGATATTTCTTCCAGGTCCAGTTTTTTGAGGGTTTTTATATTGAAAGGATGTTGAATTTTATAAAATGTCTTTTTCTGCATCAATTCAAATGATCATTTTTTTTTCTTTATTCTGTTGATGTAATGTATCACATTGATTCATTTGTGTATGTTGAACCATCTTGGCATTCCTAGGATAAATCCTACTTGTTTATGATGAGTGATTTATTAAAAAACTTTAAGTTCAAGGGTACATGTGCAGGTTTGTTCTGTAGGTAAATTTGTGTCATGTGGGTTTTTTATACAGATTATTTCACCACCCAGTTTTTAAGCCTAGTATCCATTAGTTATTTTTTTCTGATCTTCTCTCTCCTCTCAACTTCCATCCTTTGATAGCCCTAGTGTCTGCTGTTCCTCTATATGCACCTATGTGATTTTATCATTTTGCTCCCACTTATAAATGATAACATGTGGTTTGGTTTTCTGTTCCTGCATTAGTTTGCTAAACATAATGTCTTCCAGCTCCATCACATTCCTGCAAAGGACATGATCTCTTTTTTTTTTTTTTTTTTTTTTTTTTTTTTTTTTTTTTTAAAGACAGAGTTTCATTCTGTCTCCAGGTTAGAGTGCAGTGGGGCAATCTCAGCTATCTACAACCTCTGCCTCCTGGGTTCAAGTGATTTTTCTGCCTCAGCCTCCTGAGTAGCTGGGACTACAGGTGCATGCCACCATACCCAGCTAATTTTTTGTAGTTTTAGTAGAGACGGGGTTTCACCATGTTGGCCAGCATATTTTTGATCTCTTGACCTCTTGATCTGCCTGCCTTGGCCTCCCACAGTGCTGGGATTACAGGTGTGAGCCTCTGTGCTGGGCCAATCTCATTCTTTTTAAGGCTACATGGTATTCTATAGCGTATATGTA
Organism: Saimiri boliviensis; assembly: GCF_048565385.1. Taxonomy (NCBI): domain Eukaryota; kingdom Metazoa; phylum Chordata; class Mammalia; order Primates; family Cebidae; genus Saimiri; species Saimiri boliviensis. The sequence goes on from NC_133451.1 coordinate 152,466,900, forward strand.
CCACAATTTAAAAAATCCAGTCTACGATTGATGAGAATTTAGGTTGATTACAAGTCTTTGCTGTTGTAAATAGCAAGTCAAAATGCTTATCCCACATGATCAAGTAGGGCTTATTTCTGGGTTGCAAATTTGGTTCAACATATGCAAATCAATTAATGTGATTCATCACATAAACAGAGCTAAAGACAAAAACCACATGATTATATCAATAGATGTAGAAAATGCCTTTTGTAAAATTCAATACCACTTCAGGTTAAAAACTCTTAAGAAACTAGATACTGAAGGCACATATGTCAAAATACTAAGAGCCATCTATGACACACCCACAGCCAACATCATACTGAATGGGCAAATTCTGGAAGCATTTTCCCAAATGATATTTTTAATGTGTCATTGAATTCAGTTTGCTAGTGTTTTGCTGAGAATTTTTGTGTCAATATTGACTAAGGAAATTGGCCTGTTGGTTTCTTTCATGTGTCTTTGTCTGGTTTTGTTATCAGGGTAATACTAAGCTTGTAGAATGAATTTGGAAGTATTCCATTTTTTTTCTATTTATTGGAATAATTTGAGTAGAATTAGCATTAGTTCTTTAAATTTTTCATATAACTGAGCAGAAGCCATCGGGTCTCAGAATTTTCTTTGTTAGGACTCTTGTTCGTTACATCTTTAATCATATTATTTGTTGCTGGTCTATTCATGTTTGTATTTTTTCATAGTTCAATTGTAGTACATTGTGCATGTCTAGGAATTTATGTATTTCTTCTAGGTTTCCCAATGCATTGGCGTATAGTTGCTTAGAGTAACCACTAATAATCCTATGAATTTCTTCAGTATCGTTTGTAATGTCTCCTTTTTCATCTCTAATATTATTTGTTTAGGTATTTCCTCTTTGTTCTCAGTGTGGCTAAAGGTTTGTCTATTTTGCTTATCTCTTCAAAAAAAAAAAAAAACAACTTTCATTGATCTTTGTTTTCTTCATTTCAAATTAATGTATTTCTGCTCTAATCTTTACTATTTCTTTTCTTCTATTAAATTTGGGTTTAGCTTACTCTTACTTTTCTAGTTCTTTAAGATGCATCATTAGATTGTTTATTTGAAGTTTTTATCTTTTTCTTGCATGTAGGCCCTTACAGCTAATAACTTATGTCAGTATTGGTTTCACTGTATCCCATAGATTTTGGTATGTTGTGTTTCCATTATTTTTTATTTCAAGAAATGTTTCAATTTTCTTCTTAATCTCTTCAATGACCCAATGGCCATTTAGGAACATATAGTTTAATTTTTCTGTGTTTGTGTAGTTTCCAAAATTTTTATTAATATTGATTTCTTGTCTTATTCCATCATGGTCAGAAAACATAATTGATATAATTTTGTTTTATTTTTTAATTTTTTTAAGACTTGATTTTTGGGCTAACATATATAATCTATTTTTGAGAATAATCCATGTGCTGAGGGAAAGAATGTATATTCTGCAGCTATTGGATGAAGTGTTCTGTAATTATTTATTAAGTCAGTTTGGTCTATAGTGCAGATTAAGTATGAAGTGTCTTTGCAGATTTTTCTGTCTGGATGATATATCCAATGATGCATAAAGGATGTTGAAGTCTCCTCCTATTATTGTATTGGAGCCTATCTCTCTCTTTAGCACTAATAATACTTGTCTTATATCCGAGTGGCCAAGTGTTGAGTCTATATATGTTTAGAATTATTATATCCTATTGTTGAATTAACCCCTTTATAATTACGTAATAACCTCTTCATCTCTTTTTATGTTGTTTTTCCTTGTAATCTATTTAGTCTGATGTAAGTATAGCTACTCATGATCCTTTTTGGTTTCCACTGGAATGAAATATCTTTTCCCAACCTTTTATTTTCAGTCTATATGTGTCTTTTTAGGTGAAATATGTTTCTTGTAGACAACAGATTATTGACACTAGTCTTTTTAATTTAATTCAGCCACTCTATGTCTTTTATTTGGAGAGTTTAGTCCCCGTGCTTTCGGTGTTTTATTAGTAGGTATGGATTTATTTCTGCCATTTTATTGCTTGTTTTCTGGTTGTTTTGTGGTTTTCTCTTGTTTCTTTTCTTCCTGTATTCCTTTTAGTGAAGATGATATTATCTGGTGACATATTTTAATCTCTTGCTTTTTAATTTTTGTGTGTTTCTTGTATGTTTTTTGATTTGAGATTACCAAGAGGCTTGCAAATAATGTCTTATAATCCATTATTTTAACATTATTGCAAACTGATTGCATAAACAAACAAGCAAAGAGAAAACTAATAAAAAGTCTACACTTCAACTTTTCCTCGTTTTTGAACTGTTTTTGTTTCTATTTATATCTTATTGTAGTGTCTATGTCTTGAAAAACTGTTTTAGTTATTATTTTTGATAAGTTCTTTTAGTCTCTCTACTAAAACATGACTAATTTACAGACTACAAATAATTACACTATGCTATAATAGTTTTTTTTTTGTGTGTGTATTTACTATTACCACAGAGTTTTGTGTCTTCAGCTTATTTATTATTGCTCATTAACATCCTTTTCTTTAAGACTGAAGAACTTCCTTTAGCATTTCTTGTAGGTCAGGCCTGGTCTAGATGAAATTCCTCAGCTTTAGTTTGACTGAGAAACTCTTTGTTTCTCTTTCATGTTTGGGAATAATTTTTCTAGATATACTATTCTAATATAAAAGTACTTTTGTTGTTGTTGCTTCAGTTTTTTCTCTGGCACTTGAAATATAACATGCTACTCTCTCCTGGCATAAAATGTTTCTAATGAAAATTTGGCTGACAGACGTATTAGAGTTTCATTGTATGTTATTTGATTTTTTTTTTTCTCCTGCTGCTTTTAGATTCCTTTTGTTTTGTCTTTAACTTTTGGGAATTTGATTATTAAATGTACTGAGGTAGTCTTTTTAGAGTTAAATCTGCTTGCTGTTCTATAACCTTCTTATTCTAGAATAATGATATCTTTCTCTTGGTTTTGGTAGTTCTCTGTTATTATCCCTCTGAATAAACATTCTACCACTGTCTCTTTCTCTCCTCTTCTTTAAGATCAGTAACTGTTAAACTTGCCTTTTTGAGGCTATTTTGTATATTTTAGTAGCATATCTCATTGCTATTTATTATTTTGTCTCCTCTGACTGTGTATTTTCAAATAATCTGGCTTCAAGCTCACTAATTCTTTCTTCTGCTTGATCCATTCCACTAGTAAGAGAATCTGATGCATTCTTCAGTACGTCACTTGAATATTTAACTCCAGAATTTCTGCTTAATTCTTTTTAATTATTTCCATCTCTTTGTTAAGTTTACCTCAAGATTCTGAATTTCTTCTCTGTATTATCCTTCATTTCATTGAATTTCATCAAAACAGCTATTTTGTGTTCTGTGCCTGAAAGGCTACATAGCTCTGTCTCTCCAGGATTGGTCCCTGACTACATACTTCTTTTGTTTGGTAAGCTGACATTTTCTTGTTTGGTCCTTATGCATGTGAATGATCATTGGGGTTTAGGCATAGATGAATTAAGTGTTTGTTTCAATCTTTGCATTCTGTCCTTCTTCAGAAGGCTCTTCAGGTAACTGAATGAATTTGGGTATAATAAATCTAAGTTTTCAGTCTTTGTAGCTATATCTGCTTTAGGGGCACCCCAAACCAAGTAATGCTATTGCTCTTGCAGACTTGTAGAAATACCACCTTGGTGGTCTTAGATAAGATCTGGAAACATTCTCTGGATTATCAGGCAGAATTTTGTTATCTTCCCTTACCTCCTACCAAATAAATGGTGTGTGTGTGTGTGTGTGTGTGTGTGTGTGTGTGTGTTAAATTGTCTGAACCTGGGGGAGGGGTGACACAAATACCCATGTGGCCACCAACAGTAGGTCTTCCCTGGGTCAAACCTGAACTCAGCATAGTAGTGGGTCTTGCCCAAGGCCCATGGTAATCAGTACTTAACTACTGCCTATGTTCACTCAAGATTTAGGGCTCTCCAATCAGCAGGTGGCAAAGCCAGCCAGGCTGTGTCCTTCCCTTCAGGGTAGCAAGTTCTTCTTAGCCCCAGGAAGGTCCAGAGTTGCCATCCAGGAGCCAGGGCCTGGAGTTAGAAGCCTTAGGAATCTGACATTTAATTCTACTGCAGAATTCTATCATATACTATTCTACTTTTGACACCCAAGCCACAAGACAATGTCCTTCCTACTCATCTCTCATTTCCACAAGCAGAGGAGTCACTACCCATGGCTACTATCTTAGGCCTACAGTGAGTACTGCCGGACTATGGCTATGCCAATATTCATTCAAGGCCCAAAGGCTCTTCAGTCATCTTGTGATGACTGCTGCCAGCCTGAGATTCTCCTTCTAGGGTTGTGGGCTCCTTTCTGGTTCAAGGGAGGTCCATAAACACCATCTAAGAGTCCAGGCTAGAATTGTGGACCCCATGGGCCCTCTTGGTTCTGCAACCACTGTGGCTGAGCTCATACCTAAGCTGCAGGACTAATTTCCCTTACTCTTCCCCCTCCATTCCTCAAAAAGAAAGTAGTTCATCCCTGTAGCCACCACAGTTGAGGATGTACGGGGTCACACTTAAAGCCAGAGCATCTCTGAGTCTCATCTAAGGCCCATCGCGAATACTACCTGGATATTGCTGCTGACTTTTCAGAGCCCAAGGACTTTTTAGTCACAGTTGATAAAACCTGGCAGGACTGGTTTCTTCTCTTCAAGGCAGCAGGTTCCCTTATGGCCCAGGGTGGGTCTAAATATGTCATCCAGGAGCTTGGGCGTGGAATGTGGGCCTCAGGATTCTGCCCAATGCCCTACCATACTGTTACTGAACTGGTATCCAAGTTGAAAGACAAAGTCCTTCTTACTCTTCTCTCTTCTCTCTTGAAGTGAAAATAATGAGTCTCTGTAGGAGCTGTGCACTGTGCTGTCTAGGCTTGGGGAAGAAGTGGTGTAAACACTCTTTTGGCTGCCACAGCTGGTATCTTACTACATCATGTGTGTTCCAAATACCTTGACTCTGAGCCCAGCACAGCATCAGGACTTGTTCAAGAATTGCAGTCCTTGTGGTGTAGGCTGCCTTTCAAGTTTATTTAGGACCCCAGTGCACTTTAGTCCACAGTGGCAAGACTTGCCAGAAGTCATGTTCTTACCACTGGGATGGGTGATTCCCTTCTGGCTATGGCTGGTCTAAATGCTCCTTCATGGGTGTCTGCTGAGTTTTACTCTATGTTGCCTTCTGCTGTTACAGGCAGCCCTGCGTTCCAATGAAAAATCCCATAATCATTGTGCTCTTGTTCCCCTAAATGTACAGATTCTCCCACCATGCCATACAGTGGCTCCAGGGGATGGAAGAGAGGTGGCACCATCCATTCAAGACTGTCTTTTCTATGATCTCCAGTGATTTTTTTCTGTGACAAGAAATTCAAACCAGTTACTGCGATTGCTCACCTTTTTGTTTCTTAAGAAAGGTGTTTTTTTTTTTTTTTTTTTTTTTTTTTTGTATAGATAGTTGTTCAATTTGGTGTTCCTCTGGGAAGGAGAATTAATGAAGGTTTCTATGTGACCATTTTGCTCTGCACCCTCTATGGTTCTTTTTGAGATCAGCTATCACAGAACACCTGTGGGGCAGAATATTTACATCCCTCCCATTTGTCAAATTCTCTTACACCCTCAAAACCACCAAATTTTCATTTCGTCATATCATCACACTCAGAATCTATATAGATCTTATAATCTATGTTAGGTCTGGATGTTGATACTTGGTTGAAGTTTGTTTTATTCTGAAGAACTATGAAGTAAGAAGATAAGTTTTCTGCACTCCCATTCCAAATGCCTAGCATGTAATGACAGCACACAGATTAACTGCTATGGATCCTCCCATTTGAAAAGAGGAGGAATGAGAGGCACACAGCAATCTCTGACAATTCTGAAATTCAGGTTTTTCTAGAATTGCGATTGAGATTGTTTATATTCCTTAGGTAGGTTCTAGTTCCGCAACTTGAGAATGTCTCTTTAGTCCATTGTTCTCTATTGGGACTTGGTTTCATAAGAAGTTCTTTCTTTTCTATTGTTTTGTTTGTCCACTCTTTTTTTTTTTTTTTTTTTTTTAAAGAAACAGGGTCTCACTCTATCACCCAGACCAAAATGCAGTGGTGCAATCATAGCTCTCTGCAGCCTAGAACTCTTGAGCTCTAGTTCTATCTCATCCTCCCAAATAGCTGGGACTAGAAGTGCACAGCACCATACCTGGCTCTATTTGGACTTTTCTGAAGCAAGAATTGTATACATGTCTTTTGAACTACTTCTGCCTTCTCAGCCTAATTCATGCAGTTTCAAAGTGAGATCAGAGTGACCTTTTTGTATTTTGAAAAATCTGAGTTCCTTTTAGGCCACACTGCTGGTACATTTACTGATTATAATACTCTATCTACCAAAGTCTGCCAGGCATAACACACAATAGTCTATATCAAGGCAGGTCTTTATACTCAAGCAGTTCAGTGCCACCATGGACATGTCAGTCTGATGTAAGACAAAACCATAGTGATTTCTTGAATCCCTTTTATCCACTTGAAAATATGCCCCGTGAAGTGCCTTCATTTTTTTCTGTGGCCTTTCAAAATATGGCACAGCAGACAATATGATTGGATTTTTACCCTGATGTCACTGTGTACAATGGCAATCTTTTTATGGCTTAAGAATCTAGGTATACTACATAGTTGTATTTTCTAACTATCAAGTTCTGACCCCTTTTCATTTCCTCTAAACTCTGCTTGTCAATGCTGGGCCAGGTATTTTTTCATCTCAGCTGGGCCAGTTGGTACCTTATGTGTAACACAGAAGTACTATTGACACATTCATTATTCTGCCCAGAAATCTCGTAATTTGAGGTATAGGTATAGCGAAGTCCAATTTAACAATTATTTCTTTCATGGACTGAATTGTACAACATGTTTACATGGGCCTTTTCCAAACTCACCTTATTGGGAAATGCCCCTACATCTTCTGGTATGTTTATGACTTTATTTTCTGCTTTTAAATATTTGATCAATTTGGCATCTTTTCAGTGTGTAGTATCAGGAGTCTCCTTCTCCTTCTTCTTCCCTCTTTCTTCTTCTCCTCATCCTTGTCCTGCTCTTCTCAGTCCTCTTCCTCCTCCTTCTCATGCACTTCCTCCTTCTCCTTCTAAGTGGCTGTAGTTGTCAGAACACCATTCCTTAGTTTATATTTTTTCCCTGATTTGAGATGGCTCCAGAAAAACTAACAGTGCATACTCCTACAAACCATTTTGGACTTTCTCTTCTGTTCTATGCATCTGTCTCTGCAGGCACGCTCTGTAACATTGCTTTAATGTTGAAGCTTTATAATATGTTTAGTACTGGTAGGGCTAGCATCCACTCTTGGCACTTCTTTATTAGTTTCCTCCTTTATATTTGTATGCTTATAAATCCATGTAATTTTATATTTAAAAACTCCCCTATTTTATAAAAATGGTATTTTGTAGACGAATTAATTTGTAGACAATTGAAATCATTATAATATCCAATAATACAATACAGTTTTGCATTTGCAAGAGCATCATTTGTTCCCACCAGTAGTTTCCAAAATTTTTCTTTATATAGATATTAGGTATTTCCTGTTTAATATAATTCCTAGGTATATTTAACTTTTGTTTTTTAATGTAGATTATTTTTCATAGTTAGACTTTCAAAATTATAATTTACTATATAAGGAACACTCATTATTTCTGCTTATAAGTTTTATTACTAATTTATCTTATTATTTGGGCTTAATTGTAGTTTATTCCAGCATGTTTTATAGATATGGCATCTCATTGTCTGCAAACATAGATAATCCTATTTTCTTTGTTTATTGTACTTCTTGTGCCCCGTGCAGTTTACCTATCTTTTCATGTTGTTTTTATTTGAACTCAAGTACAAAGTTTAACCTATTAAAAGGGGAACTGAGGTTGTAATGTCCTTTTTATTATTAAAAAATATTTATTTTCTTATTTTCTTGAATTTTCATTTTCAAAATATCTGTTCAATTTAGTCAAATAATTTTTATTATATTAAAAATTCCATATTTTTCTAGAAATATTGGTTTGAAAAATTATAAAAATCAATTTAACAACATTGAAACATTCTTGAATTTCTAGAATAAATCCAACTTAGTCATGTTGATATATTTCTTTAAATATGTTGTTAATATATGTTCATTAAGAGTTTTAGAACCATATGCATAAATAATATTGTGATTTTATTTTCTATAAAACTATTGTCACCTATTGCTATTAACATATAATCAATTCATAATATGAATGTAACAACTCTATTTTTTATGCATTTTGGAAAAATTTACATAGTATTGCAATTATCTGCATTTTAGCAATTTGCTAAAATTAGCCACCAAAAAACTCAGTGGTATTCTAAGGCTTTGATTCAATTTGTTTCATTTAGTTTTGTTATTATTTCATTGTTTGAGAGCAATATTCTCTATGGATATCATTATACACAGATTTTATTTTCTTCTGGGTCACTTTGAATCATATTTTTCTAAAAATAATCTATCTTTACAGTATTTGAAAATTATTTGCATATTTCAAAGCAAATCTATTTTATTACAATTTGCCATTTACATAATACTTTTTCTATTACTTTATATTTTATATGTGTGTTGATATTTTTTCTCTTTTTTCTTTGATTAGGTTAGGTAGAGATTTTGCTGGTTGGTTAATTTTTTTTCAAATAACAATCTTTGGCATTTGTATGTGAATTAAAATATTCTGCATTTCACCTCATTGGTTTGTGTTTAGAATGTTTGTATGTCTGCAATTTCTGCTTTATTAATGTTGCTGTTGTATTATTCTGCACAAAGATATGCAAAACTTTTATCTTAAATGTAAACAGTATACTTTCAGCAAGTGTTCTTTCATTGCATGTAGTACTTTTTGCTATTAAGGTCACAATCCTGCTTTCTTTTTTGTTTTCATTTGCAATGTGTACATTTTCCCATTGTATTATTTTTCAGCTTTATGAATAACATTTTACATACATCTCTTTTATAAAACATAGGCCCAAAGAAAAGATATTTTTAAAAGATGAGTTAACCGTGCTAACATTTATTCATATCAAATTACTGTTATAAACTTCTGTCATAATTTTGTTCTGTTTTTAGTTACTCACTATACAATTAGTTTTCTTTGTTCCTGTGGGTAGTTCTGATATTAACAAAACATTTGAATTTTTATTCTACTAACTTTTATAACTAAAATTTTACTTATCACTCCTTCTTAAAGACATTTTCTATTTGTTTCTTATTGTTAACAAATTAAAAATTAGCAAAACTTTATTATTATCTACTTTCTAAATTTTCAATTGATAATTTTACCATTCTTCCTGTCTTTTATTACAGCTTCCTTTCAAATTGCGTAGTTTGAACGAGTTCTTTTTTGGCCTTGCCTTCCACATGTCTCTGAATCATAATATTTAATACAGGACTGTGCTCATCAGTGGTACTGAAATTACTGAACGTTTGCATTATTATGTGTTCAGAATTGCTCCGGCAAGAAGTATAATTTTTGCCTTTCTATGTGAGCCTCCCACCTTCATAAAGGATACTTTTGCTGATACTTTCTGGTATCTGATGCCTTTTACTGTCTCTCTGCATTTATTTGACTAAATCTCTTCTCTCATTCAAAATGGAGTCTGTGTGTGTGTGATTCCTAAATGAGAAATGGAGCATGATTCTTGCAAGAAGTCCTATGTAATTCTGGAAAGTAGACACCAGAAGTACTGTAATCCAATTCTAATCAGAAAGAAAAATAATGAAGGATATATAAATACATATATATATGTCAAAATATATCTGTTAGTATCAAACTACCCACAAAAACAAAAAAAAAAAACAAATTATGCGTGTGTGTTTGTGTATATATGTATATGTGTATATATACATCTATATATATATATCTATATATATAGATATATATACATGCACACAATTTATACATATATGTGTGTATGCAATTTACATATATATCTGGATATATGCATACACATGGATATATATATTCATTTATATATCTATTCATTTATATATTCATTTATTACACACTATCCATATAGTGTGTATATATATACATGAATATATATATATACACACACACACACCATATATATATGTGTGTGTGTGTGTATACCTGGATGGCAAATTTATGCAGCCATCATACTAGAAGGCTAGAACTAGAAACCAATGCCTTTTTCCATAACCAGAGGAGTATTCCTGAAAGATGCTCTGATTAGATACGATTATCTCTCAGATATCCCTATGTAAACCTAAATTCTATTAATATGAATCATGTCATGTCCCAAAGTGGATTTATTTGCCCGTGCAACAAAAAGCCCAACAGCAAAGCACTGGGTGTTTGTAGAAAGAAAATTTTATTGCAAGTCAGTTGTCAAGGAGACGTGTGGCAATGCTCAAATTGGTCTCCTTGAGCTGGGAGATGGGGCTGGTTTTATAGGCAGAGGGGATAAGAGGCATGATCTGATTGAATCTTGCAATTAAATTATGCCAGGAGGTATGGTACCAGGGCTCAATCTGATTGGACCATGGATCCATGGATCATGCCATGAGGTGCTCACTTTTTTGGTTCAGTCTCCATTCCTTGGTCCAAGCACTTAGGTCTTGCCCATTGTTGCACACTTGGTTCATCTGAGCATGCCTTGTTATATAATTGCAACTTGGGTTCCATGGCCACTGGAAAACAGTTCAATGTTTTACTACACGAAGAAGCTAAATTGAGCTGGTCCTGCCATTACAATAAAAAATATGTATTTGTAATGATGAACCACTGCCAGAAAATATGATCCTTAGACAAATTTCTTATTTAACTTTCCAGTTCTGATTAAGGTTTTATTTATTGAGTTTACTTGTTTAAATCATGGTTAAATCTCTGGTTTATCCCTTTTGTTTTGGTTCAGAGAAATCCAAAGCTCTGCTTAGTCAGTCACATGCACTTGATTGATGACATTCTATAATACATATTAATAATATTATGTTAACAGTGCTGCATAATGTTTATGGAATATTCAATTATCCTCTCCAATTTGAGCAACTCTGATTGTGCTTCCAGTGATTTGCTGAAAGAAATTGGACAAAAAAGGAAAGAGTCATGCTAAAAAATGAGTTTCAGTTTTGTGTTTAGGTAGAGTGCTATTAATACTTTAATTGGTGGTAGCTACCCTGATAACCTTACAACTGGGTTAGAAAAGCAGATATAGAGTGGAGGACAATACAATGTAGAACCCAAGCAGGATGCATAAGAGACATAAGATTTTTTGCTTTGAAAATCTCCTGTTGCAACCTCACAGCTGATAAATGATAATCTGTATAGAGGAAAAACTCTAAAAACAAACAGGCCAAGAATGGGCAAATTCTATGCTTATATACCATATGTCTTCTCCATGTGTTTCTGTGTTTCAACATCACAGAACAGAAAAAGAATAAAAACTGTAAACACTTTCGACTTTCTCAAAAAGTTTTTCTCTGGGAATGAAATCACAAATATGACAGATTATTTGAAGACTATGGGATAGAACTAATACATTCTACTTTGAATCACTGAACAGACTACATTAAGGCACCTGAGAATGTATTGAACAATCCTACAATAAAATAAACAAGGTATTGGATTTGAGTAGCATTATATAAAAATAAAATAAATAGTCTTCTTCCATCTGCAGACTGAGTAATGATTTGGGGAGTCATAATTTCACATAAATTATTTAATTTGTGTCTAAAATTCATATACTGTCCATTATCCTAAGTTGCAGATCACTGATTTAAAATTAGAATGTGACATTTTAAATAACATCCTAAAGATGTTATAGTAAGTAAACTAATATGTCTTTATTAGTCCTCGAGAATCAATTTCAAAAGCCTTTAGATTCTGATGAAAATTATGCAAATTCCAGCATACTGTCATCCTTATAGTTTATGTTAATTTGACATTAATGTTAGCTGTCTATCACACTAACAATAATCTATCTGAACTAGCAGGCTGGAATACCAATTACTGAAATGAGTGGAGCTCATCCTTGAAGTTTCTTCTCTCTGTTGCAAGTAGACATATGTCAGCACACAGGGAATAGCACAGATGTATCAAAGTCTTTCAAGTAACCAGGCATCTTTCTGTAATGGAGAAGGCTGTGGTTGACATACTAAATCTTAAAAAGAAAGAGAAGTCACTTTGTATTGAGAACAAAAAGGGCCGAAAGAGAGAAAAATTGATGTGAAGATATTCTTACATATTTAGAGTCATTATTAGAGAATGTTGGCCAAGTAGAATTGCTAGTTTTGAAATCTTTATTTTACAATGAACTACTATGTATCTTATTCAATTTGCTTGTGAAGAATTCAAGATATTAATTGATTTTTTTAAAATGAGGGCTTTTCTTCCTCCCTTTTGATTCTGGCTGCCGAGTGTGAATTACCTCTTTTGACTTACAATTAGAGTAAAAATTTAAAAAAAGAAAATGACTTTTGCCATTCAAGGCATATTGTTATTTGTCTTCAAAGAAGGAGTATGCTGGAATCTATGAATTTTTGTGCATGTATTTTTTTATAGTGATGATTTTTTTTTTTATGGTAGACTTAAGTTGAATTACGGGAAAGTCCCTGAATAATTCCCCTGAGTTTTCTGCCATCTTGTACTGTGAGAAAAATCAGTACAAACCATTTCAAGAATATATGCCAAATACCAGATATTTTTGTAATTATTTTAACATCCATAATATGATAGTTAATAGGTTACCTAAACACAATATCCATTTGGGGTAGTTACACATTTTGTTGCATCATTAGCTAAGTATTTATGTGCATGTTTATTTTCATTTTCTTTGTTTTTCCAGATAGGTGCTTAAGATTTAAGACAAGTTCTAATTCTTTTTGTTCTCTTCACAGTGCTTCAGGTAATAAAAATTCAAGTATTTTCTATGCAAATTGTGACACATTATGTAAGTGAGCAAGGAACAATTGTTATAACTCACCTGACCCATTCCCCAAGAAAGTATAGTAACATATTGACAAATGTTATCACGAACGTATATGATGAGTGCATATTTAGGGCAGACATAAGAAGATTAAAATGGCACATTAGGGGAGATACTTCAAGAAAGTGTTTGGACTGAAAAATTGATCTTGCTGTAATCAAAGATTAACAAGGAGCTACCCATTAGGAAAATATGTACCAAGATGATAAGAACACCAAGGATAAGGAATATTCTTGACACCACAATCATTTTTTTCTCCAGTGACTGGGTTGTATAAAGCTTCACAGTGATTGTACAACAATGGGTATTAACTTAAAATCCATTTGTAACATTAGATATAGAGATTCAAGATAATTGCAAAGCAAACATCCATATACCTTTCATCTAGCATAACAACAATTTACATTTGCCACATTGCTTGAAATACATTTTGCTGAAGTATTTTAGCATAATTGCAGACATCATGATAATTCATCTCTAAATATTTTAGTATGCATCACTAAAACTAAGTACATTTTCCTATATAGCAACAATGCCATTTTCACAGCTAGCAAGACAAGTAATAATTCTTTACTCTGCCCATATCAAAATTTCAGAATAAAGAGTATAGGGTCATTGCATTTCATTGTGTAATAGCGAAAATTGTGTCCAACCATTTTTCTCCACTTATAAAGAAAGCAAGCCAGCCAGGCACAGTAGCTCATGTGTGCAATCCTGGCATTTCGGGAAGCCGAGGTAGGCAGACCACTTGAGGGCAGGAGTTCAAGACCAGCATGAGCAACATGGCAATGGGTAAATCTCTACTAAACATAAAAAATTTATCTGGGCACACCTGTTTTGCAACCTGAGATTACATGGTGGTGCATGGTCTCAGGTACCCCAAAGGCTAAGGTATGAAAATCTCTTGAACCTGGGAGGCGGAGTTTGCAGTGAGCTGAGGCTGCACCACTGTACTCCAGCTTGGGTGACAGAGCGAGACTCTGTCTCAAAAAGAAAGAAAGAAAGAAAGAAAAAGCAAGAAAGGAAAGCAAGTAAACAAGCAAGAAAGCCCATTTTTGAATGGACGGCTCTGAAAATGCTCCCTCAAAACACTGATTTAGCAAGTAGAGATGAAAGGCCTTAGGTTGAAATCTGTGTTGACATAAATGCACCTGACACCTTCAGTGATGTCAGGAAACAGGCTGTAGCCTCTACTGCCCGGCCCTGGGGCTTGCAACATGGCCAGATGATTTCTACTGACATTCATTTCCTCCATAAATTTGTACAGTGGCAGAAAATTTAATTCCTTTGCCAGATGATATGTCCAACCACACACCGGCGTAGAATAGTGACATATTAGAGACTTAAGACAACTTGCACTTACTGGGCTTCTGCCGGTAAGTTCCTTTAATATATCATCTTGCAACACACATTTTCTGTCTTTTGACATTTATATATGACTGTTTCACCGTGGATAAGTCTATGCAAATCTACCCCAAAGTCTGAGAAACCTGAGAGATTGAAGAAATAGCTCACAAATTCTTTCTTTCTTTTTCTTTCTTTTTTTTTTTTTGAAACATTTAATAGAGACAAACAGAAGCCATGTCTGTGTCTCTTGTAGACATGAGACAAGACGGTAGATGCCTGTGCCCATATCCCCAGACTCAGGGTTTATCTACCATGTAAAATGGAGTGATTTAGAAGGGATTTGTAGGAAAATCTAAGTATGATAACATCAAGGTGCTTGATCTAAGAGTAGGATTTTTGCTAAGTACCTACTCTCAGAAAAGGGGTAATAGGTAACCTGGAAATCTTAGAGGAACAAGGGCTAATCAGAGGCCAGTATGGTAGACTGGCATCCAAGATGGGGTTGCTTTGGCCTCTACAATGACTATTGCTCAAATATTTAACATCCGTAGGAGTGGAGAAAAGGAGAAGAAGTGTAGAGATGAATACACACCAGCTGTTATTGGAAGTATTTCCAGGGATATATGCCAGGAACTGTAAGATTGAAAAAGTTATTGCTATTTCTGCAGAGGGTTTTAGGAATAAAATAAAGATGTATGGATTTTTTCAATCATAAAATTGATTTCAAATGACAATACAAGAAAAGCAGACGTTCTAAGTGCTCAGATAATATCCAGGCATACTAGCCGCAAAGTGGTTTTGAAGTGTAATATAAAAATATTACAAGAGAGACGTATGGTAATTAATGCATAATTGATCTTCATGGTTCCCTTGGAAAACAAAGACGGTTTGATGGAAAGATTCTGGCACTGTTTTTGGCTTCCTGAATAAATGTAAGATTCTTAAAGACACGCTCAGAGACAGCCGAATGAACTCATCTGCCTTTATCCTTTGCCTAAGTAACTGGCATCTTCCAACTTTCTGAAAAAGATGAATGGGAAAGGAAAAAGATATAAACATCAATGTTATCCATACCATTATTTAAATTACATCATTTCTGTAGAAGAAAGAAGAAAATGTTGGCTGCTAATCCAAGATATTTTGGTTGTCTCATCTGGGTTCTTCTGAGATTACATTTGCCTCTGCCTGTTTGCAGTACGATGGGATAGGTTTATGGAGAGCATTACAGTACATACAAGTTGTTCATATATAATTAGTTCTAGAATCACAATGCAGCAGTTTTCTATATTGCTCTAATTCTTGCCCTCTGGTTATTTGTCACTCACTCCCCACCCCCAATATCACCACTTCCATTTTCTTGGGTTTGGTTACCAGCCCGGTAGCCCAGTGGCTGTTACCCCTGACCTTTGGTTGTACACCCTGGACCATACATACAGCCCTTCTTTCTTCACTGCTTAATCACAGAACTGATTCCAGCTTTGTAAGACCTTCTTGAATAATTTTTAAGATATTTAACTAGTCAGTCGACCTGAGATTTAGGTTTGAATGCTACTCCTCTGAATTCATGAGCTACAGTGTCCCCAGATGTGTGTATCATATTTTCATATTTTTTGCCCATACTTTTATCAACTACATTATCTGTGAGCTTTACAAAGTTGTGTACAAGAGGGAATGTTTCTACTCTTCAGCCTTGATATACAATCTGGCCATTTAGTATCAATAATATATTTTATTAATACAGTACAGTTTGGGTTTCTATTTATACCTTATTTAGTTCTAAGAATAAGTAAAAATAGTTTACAAAAAATCTGAAAATTAAGACAAGATAAAACAAATTAAAAATAAGAGAGAATAATTTAATGAGCTTTATACCTAACATCTGGGCACCTGCATGCTATTATTTAATAGGCAGTATATATAGATAAGATAAAAGATCAACCAATTAAATGTTACAAAAATTGGAATTGTTTGTGAGTAAGGGATACCTAACACACAAAAATAGATTACAATATATCTCCATATGTAACAAATAGCATATTCCAATCAGGTGATTATCAGCTACACATATTCATCATGGGGTCAGGACAAATTTTTTACTGCAACTGCCCAGTTGATCACTTCAGGACTATGGTAAGCAGAATTCTAAGATGAGCTTATAATCTTCATCCCTTGGTGTTGTGCTCATGAATATATTTTACATTACATTACATGGCAAATGGAATTGGCAGATGTAATTAATGTTACTAATCAGTTGAGTTGCTGTTTGGAGATTATCTGGGTGGACCTAACCTAATAACATGAACCCTACAAAAGAAGATATGTATTTTTTTTCTTACTGAGTTCATGTGCAGAAGTCAGAGAGGTTCTATGTGATTTGAGGAAACATTGCTGGCTTGAAATGGAGAGGGTCAAGTGACAAAGAATGTGAACAGGCTCTAGGAGGTGAGACGGTCCCCATCAAAACGGAGACCTTCATCTTATATCCACAAGAAACTGGATACTTCCGACACTGAAAGTGCTTGCAAGTGGAATCTTCTTCAGAGACTTTTAGTAAGCGCCCAGCCCATTTGACCTTAATTTTAGTCTTGTGAAACCCTCCACAGAGAACCCAGTTGAGCCTGTCTGTACTTCTGACCTATGGAACTGAAAGATAAGAAGTGGGTTGTTTTAAGCCACTAAGTTCATGGTGATTTTTTTATACAGTAAAAGGAAACTAATACACGTCGCAACAAATCCTTTTGTCCAGCTCTTGGGATGGTTAGAGGCTAATGGCTTCAAGCAGAGCCCTCTATAGAAATTACCTTTGCCCACAGAGACCTGACTTGACCATGGTCATGCCTTTTTCTGCAGGGTTACCCACATGCAGCGTGTGGTTGATGGAAGGTACAAAAGTGCAGTCCTTTGTCTCATGTAAGACTGCTCTGAAGGGGCATCTTAGATTCAACTCTCTCTACAAGCCAGACTGAAAAACTCCTTGTCAGCATCTATTTCCAAAGCATGTAGTGAAAGACATCTTATATTCAGTAGAAAAAGAGAGATTAAAATTATAATATTGTTTTAATTTATTTAATCTACTGATAGGTCTATGATAGACACACACACACACACACACACACACATACAGTTTTTATAGACTCTGAGAACAAATCAATGGTGTTTCTAAGTGTTGTGATTGTTTCAGAGAAAGCTAAATAACATCTGCATCATGTTTAGTCTTCCTCTTTTTGGGAACAGAATTCCTATACTTTAGCATAATACATGATCATCTAACTAGGGTTTACATTTCCCTGCCTTCCTTGTAACTGGGTTCAGCCATATGTCTATCTTGTCAACAAAGGAACGTGAACAAAATGGATATATGTTATTACCATGTTACATGCTTGAAGGAAAATTGCTCATTCTCCATTTCCTCTCTTTACCCCTTACATTACCAGAAAATGCTAATAACTGCAACAAATTCACAAGTTATGTATAAAGGACAGCCGTGCCACAGTGCCACTAGAAACACTTAATAGAGCCTATTATTTCAGAAAATAATGCATTTTTCATCATATAAAGCCACTGTATTTTGGGAGTCTCCACTGACAGAAACTTTACCTGTACTTCTTACAGTGCTAAATGTAGGACTTTTGAAGAAAAAGATTTTGCCCTTTATACTTTAATATGTCTTAATCAATGAAATTATGTCAAGTATGTAATTTAAGTAGATATTACTACTATTTTGAACAATATGGCCTGAAAATACGACACTGGAATTTGCTAAGTCAATATTTCTATTTGCTTATAAATGTTCAAATAGCACTCTGTAAATCAAACATTTATAAGAATTGAGGACTCTACCAGAAAAAAATGTACTAACATGGACTTTTAGGCATATCTACGGGGTGATGCTTCCATTATGTTTTGATAATGTGAGTGTATATTGGACTGCTGCTGTCCACGTCCACAGATTATATTAAGACTGTGGGAGTAATGACTGTGAAGAGAAGGTCTACCTTAAAATATTTGTGTATGAAGAAGAGACTTCATTGGAAGATGGAGCTCTAATGACATGGAGAACAGATAAAACGTTTGCAGGTTTGACCTAACATCAAGAAAGAGCGTTTAAGAAGCTTTCAAAGGTGATAGAGAAAAGATAGTTTTATGCAATAATGCAACATTTTGTAAACCGCATAGTTGCTACATTTTACCTGTGTGTTTTTCATAATAAAACCTTTGGTGGTGTATTTGACACTGCTATTGCTTTTGCTTTTGAGTCCTGTGTGTGTGTGTTTGTGTGTATGTGTACGAATGTATTTAAGGTAAGAATCGGGAAAAGTGTGGCAATCTGGTTTAATTTCACAGGTAGAATTTATAGTACCCAAATTTTCCCAAGCATATTTTTTAAGAAAAGCAAAGTAGAGTGAATCACTGGAATTCGTAAACAAATAAGAATAGGTTAGGTATAAAGCCAGCCTAGGAAGGTGTAGTGATTCTTGGGTTTACATGGTAGGAGTTTAATTCCTTCATATCTACATGGTATTAAATGAGATTTTGCTGCAAATTGTTTTGATCATCACCTGTTTCAAGTGTTTCATTGGAAATTCATTAGTAACTAAATGATTGAATTTTTTCCCAATGTCAACATGATTCTTTTATTCATTTTGAAGTTGCCAGAAGAGATACTCTACTGAAATTATGAGAAAATCATTTCAGCCCAAGTGAGTCAAGAAGGGAAATCTCAAGTGGAGAAATCAAGTCAGTCCAAGTGGAAAAGGCAAGAAGGGAAAGCAAAAATAATATTGATAACTGCAGTAATCCTAGATAATAAATCTGAACCTATTCCTAAATGATCATGTCATTCATTTAATATTGATTTTCCACTTTTCCCTTTTGGAGAAAGAATGAGACCCTAAATGCAACATCAGTAGGGAGCAGTGTTATATTCTATTCTTGACTCTATTGTTAAGAAGAATTACTCCCATTTATTGAGAGCCTACTATATGCCAGACTTTGTTTGGGTTCCTTCTTCATGTATCACAAAGAGCTTCATGATGTATTTATCATTGAAATCATTTGATAGCTCATAAAGACATGTATAAATAGGTTGAAACAGTTGAGAAAATTCATACAACTAAAAAAACGACAAGGATGATATTTAAATCCAGATCTTCTCAATTCCAGCACTCACTATTTTATCCTGTTTTATTTTGGATGAAACTGCCTTTTCCTTTAATTTGTTACCACAAAATAGTTGCCTCATAAATATCTTCTGTTTGGATAATTATTTAACTATGACCAGTATTACATGACATGCCAAAACTTTCCACACTGCATTCTGGGAAAATTCCAGTTTTGCTATTTAAATATGAGCTTGGCATTACATAGTAACCATTTCTCAAAAGGTTTAAAGCAGTGATTTTGAAGTGTATTTATTTCAACTAGAATGATCACTCAAATATTAGCAACACACATATGATAAGGGACTGTCTATATCTCCACAGGCAATGTCACTTAGTTATAAAAGGATCAATGTTTATGGAAGCTGTTAATGAAAAGTCAGTTTCATCAAAAATAAAATAAAGTAAAATAGTGAGACAATTCTATTTTCTTATAAATATTCTCAGCTCTAATAAACTTTGTAAAAGTGATAAAAAATCTTTTTTTTAAAAAGAAACCTGGAGATTTATAGTTCTACTGTTAGCAGAATGATACCTGGTTGATAAACAAACTGAGATTTTCAGTATCTAAAATTTCACATCTCACATTATACTCCACGTTGTCTTTACATCAAGTTCAAGCAACTTTTATTTTTAAAACATCCCCCACTTTCCCCCTCCTACAGCTCTTCTCACATTTCAGCCCACCCCTTATCTCACTCTCTCTGCTTTATGAAAGTGTATTTTTATTGTGTTTTTCCACTGTCAAAAGTGAGCATTCTCACTTCATTAACTCATTTTCACTGATAATTCATTTACATGTTTGCCCCGATAACTACTTTCTCTCATGAACCTCTCCTCAAACATCTGAATTTTTTTTTTTCCTGTGGCTATGCAATATTCATGGTGTATATTTACCACATTTTCTTTCTTTTTTTTTTTTTTAGAAGAGGAAGAAAGAGAAAGAGGAAGAGGGAGAGAGGATGGGGGTATTGCTTTATTGCCCGGGCTAGAATGCAGTCTAAATATGGGTATGCCTATAATTGTCCTTAATAATGGAGACATGAAAGAAAATGAGGGAAGAGAATAGCAAACAAGGAGCCAACCAAGATTTCTTTTAAACTTCTAAGTTGATATGATGTGGTACTGATAAGAGTGTATATTTTGTATATTTAAAATGGAGAGTTCTATAAATGTTAATTACATTTACTTGTTCCAGATCTGAGTTCAAGTCCTGAATATCGTTGTTAGTTTTCTGTCTCATTGATTTGTCTAATATTAATGTTGAAGTCTCCCAATATTATTATGTGGGAGTCTAAGTCTCTTTATGAGTCTTATATGTCTGCGTATTCCTGTATTGGGTGCGTATATATTTAGGATCTTTAGCTCTTCTTGTTGTTGCATTGATCCTTTTATCATTATATAATGTCCTTCTTTGCTTCTTTTGATCTTTGTTGCTTAATTGTAACTTCTGCTTTTTATTTATTTATTTTAGCTCTCTGTTTGGTTGGTAAATCTTTCTCCATCCCTTGTTTGGAGTCTTTGTGTATCCTTGAATGTGAGATGGATCTGGATGCAGCATACTGATGGGTTTTAGTTTTTTATTCAATTGCCTGTCTTTGGATTGGGGGATTTAGTCAATTTAAATTTAGAATTAATAATAATATATGTGAGTTTAATACTGCCATTAGCTGGCTATTTTGTCCATTAGTTGATGTAAATTCTTCATTATATTGATGCTCTTTTTGATAACTTTTTTAGAAAGGCTGATACTGTTTGTTCCTTTCATATGTGTAGTGGTTCTTTCAGAAGCTCTTGTAAAGCAGGCCTGGTGGTGATGAAATCTCTGAGTGCTTGCTTATTCACAAAAAACTTTATTTTTCCTTCACTTGTGAAGCTTAGTTTGGCTGGATGTAAAATTCTGGGTTGAAAGTTCTTTTCTTTAAGGATGTTGAATATTGGCCCCCACTCTCTTCTGGCTTGTAGGGTTTCTGCTGAGAGATCTGCTGTAAGTCTGATAGGTTTCCCTTTGTGGGTAACCTGACCTTTCTCTCTGGCTGCCCTTAGTATTTTCTCCTTCATTTCAACCCTGGTGAATCTGACGATTATGTGCCTTGGAGTTGCTCTTCTTGAGGAATATCTCTGTGGTGTTCTCTGTATTACCTGGAGTTGAATATTATCCTGCCTTACTAGGCTGGGAAAATTTTCCTGAATAATGTCCTGAAGCGTATTTTCCAGCTTGGATTCATTCTCTTCGTCACATTCAGGTACACCTATCAAGCGTAGATTAGGTCTTTTCACATAGTCCCATATTTCTTGGAGACTTTGCTCGTTCCTTTTTATCCTTTTTTCTCTAATCTTGTCTTCTAGTTTTATTTCATTGAGTTGGTCTTCGACCTCTGATATCCTTTCTTCTTCTTGATCAATTCGGCTGTTAAAACTTGTGCATACTTCACGAAGTTCTTCTATTGTGTTTTTCAACTCCATCAATTCACTTATATTCCTCTCTAAATTGTGTATTCTTGTTAACATTTCGTCGAATCTTTTTTCAAAGTTCTTAGTTGCTTTAGATTGGGTTAAGGCAAGTTCTTTTAATTCACAGAAGTTTCTCATTATCCACATTTTGAAGCCTGCTTCTGTAATTGGAACACACTGGTTCTCCATCAAGCCTTGTTCCGTTGCTGATGAGGAACTGTGATACCCCGCTGAGGGAGAGGCGTTCTGATCTTGGGCATTCTCAGCCTTTTTTGGCCGTTTTCCTCCCTTCGTTATAAATTTATCCATCTGTGGTCTTTGAATTCACCATCTTTGTAATTAGGTTTCTGAGTGGACGTCCAACTTACTGATTCTCAGTGCCGAAATCTGAGCAACCCACTGCACCGACCAAATCAGCGGCGTTAAGATTGATGGTGCTTTTCCGACTCTGCACCAAGAACTGTCGCTCCAAGGCGCCGGCAAAACCACCTCGCTGGTCACAAGAGTCGCGCTGGCGACCCGTGGGGCTCCGCTGGGAATCTCCTGGTGCGTGAGCAACAAGAATTCATGTGAAGGTGTGGCGTCCTCTCATTCTTTGCGCTTTCAATGGGAGCTACAATCTCGAGCTGTTAGTGATCAGCCATCTTGGATCTCTCTCTCCACATCTGAATTATTGTGACATTTTGCACTACTCCAAAACATTAAGAAATTGTATGTTTCATAGTGACTCTAAATTGCACTCAATATTAAACTCCATTTGTAATTGGATATGATAACATTTTCTTAATAACAATGCTTAGTGAGCCAATAATTATAAAATGTATGATATATAGTTCTTAGAATCTTTGTAATTTGCTCATGTAAAATGGAGGTTAAATCATTAACCTTGGTGTTACCTCGAGATTGTAAATGGACTTGCTGAGGTTGTGAAGAGAATCAAATGAGATAATGTACAGGAAAGTTATTTGTGAAGTGTATAATTCTGTGTATGGTATTAATAATAACATCAAATACTTAATCAGGTTTTCTAAAAGAAAACTACATTTCATAAAATAGCCAAACATTCAGAGTTGATAGCTAATTTCAGTCCTAGCTTAGCTGTGAATTTTCTTGTGCTGAGAAGCCTGCTTGACTTTCTTTTTACTCATGAAACTCTTTTATTCAATTTCCTGATATACTGCTGCTAATTTATAACTGCTCAAAAGATTACTCCTCCAGGGTACTAGCTAGATCTTCCTTCCCCATTCACCTATTCAGATAAATAGATTGATAGATGGATAGATAGGTAGACAGACAGATATAATTCATACCTAACCATAAGATTGTAAATTGGCATCATTTGCATTCCACTAATTAAGCCTAATTGTCCTTTATTTAGTGATTTTTTTAAATTTGGCATTTTAATTAAATAAAATTTTGTTAGCCGAGCTATAGGCCAGATACTTAAGAAGATGCCTTGCCTAGACCCATCAAATCATACCAGCTTGATATATTTTCATTCAAATGTGGCTTTCTAATGAATGCCAATCCAATAAGGAGACCAGTTTAATTTTCTTAAGTGTGGATATATATGTATATTGTGAAAAATGTAATACAGTGTAGCTTATTTTATGAGGTATCTTTTATAAAAGAGGAATTATGGGAAAATTCATGCATAGACAAGACTGAGTGAAAATTTAACTTAAATAGATCTGGCAACAACTTTGAACATTCCTATCAGACTATAACTTAAGTCTTTTCACTTATTTTCTTAAAATTGGCATTTAAGTTAAACAGTGATTACCAATTTAGACTTCATAGAAATATTTGCTTTTAATTACCTATTGTCCTGTTTTGGAGACATATTGTAACCAGCACATGTCTGGGGCTGTGTGTCACTCAGAGGTTAAAAACACAAGAACAGGGATTTGGTGAAAGGAAAGCTCTTCTATTAATCAAATGCTAGCAGATGGGCAACGGCCAGGCTCATGCCTTTACGAGACCATTCCAACTTTTTGGGCTGAGTGAAAGGGTTTAAGAAAGAAAAGATGTGGGAACTATGGGGTGTGGTACAGAAGGGTGAAGGTCTACAAGCCTTGCTCTCATGGTTATCCTTAGTAATTGCCCAGAGAAGGTCTAATTTGTGTTGTCCTGACTTTGGCCCAGCAGTGGTGGGCTGCTGTTTGTAACACTCCCTAAGTGGGAAAATTCTGCAGCTAGGTCTCTCTGCTTGGGTTGTTGGGAATTGGCCCTTGGGATTTCTAAGCAAGCACATAGCTAGATAAGCAAACAGCATTCACCCAAATTCCAAATTTCTGGTGGGAAAGAGAGAAACAAATAGTTTCAAAGTATGTTTCAAGGCTAGAAAGCAAAAAAATAAAGTTTTCCAATGCATTTTGAGGCTGAGTTACTTGGTTAGAACATACTTTCGTTAGTCCATTTTCACACTACTTTAAAAAATATCCACTACGATAAAGAAAAACTATAAAGAAAAGAGGTTTAATTGGCTCATGGTTCTTCAGGCTATGCAAGAATCATGGCAGGGGAGGCCTCAGGAGACTTACAACTATGGCAGAAGGCGAAGAGGAAGAGGCACATCATACATGACCAGAGAAAGGGGAAAAGAGAGAGAGAAGGGAGGTGCCACACACTTTTAAACAACTGGCTTTTATGAGAACTTACTCATTATATGGTGAGTGAATCCCAAGGTACTAAACCAGCCATCCCCAACCTTTTCAGCACCAGGGGTCAGTTTTGTGGAAGACAATTCTTCCATGTGGGAGGGGTGCCGTCGGGATGGTTTCATGATGAAACTGTTCCACCTCAGATCATCAGGCATTAGATTCCCATAATGAGAGCACAACCTAGATCCCTCACATACAAAGTTGACAATAATGTGTGTGCTCCTATGAGAATCTAATGCCACCACTCATCTGACAGGAGGCAGAGCTCAGGAAGTAAGGCTCACTTGCCCACAGCTCACCTCCCACTGTGCACCCAGTTTCTAACAGGCAGGGAACTGGTACCCATCTGTGCCATGGGGGTTGAGGACCCCTGTACTAAACCATGCATGTGAACTCCACTCTATGATCCAATCACCTACCAGGCCCTACCTCTGACACTGGGGATGACAATTCTACATGAGATTTGGGCAGGGACACAGACCCAAATCATTATCAGTGCTGTAATTCAATTCACCTAATATTTGTACAATGTTTTAAAAACTGTATTAGAACAGTACTAAAAATGGCTGAATTGTCTTCCTTCTTTGATTTTGAGTTGGTTTACTGTAAAAGAAGGGCACTGCAATTTGTGTAAGATGCCCTGTCTCAGTGCTTTACCAACTAAGTCAAACTGCCTCATAATATAAATAAGTTGGCCTAACAAACATCACAATCATTTGAGAAGTGCATGTGATTTATTCATGCAATAAAGATTTACTTAGCACCTTTTATTTGTAAGGGATTGTGTGTGCTAGACAATAGCAAAAAGGTAAACTTTATAATATTCATCTTTTTATTTGTCATATGTATTGTATTATCCTAACATTCAATAAATGCTTAAATGAATAAAGAAGTATGTTTAAATAAGTGAAACATTAAGTAAATACAGTATTAATTATTAAATTGCAGCTGAACTTTTAACATTTTGAGTATATAGACTAGAAGAAATTCATAAACAAATAATTGCAACACCGAGTGATATACTGTATTAAATGAATGTGTAAATGGTAGTAAGAGTGTTGAGTAAATAAAGACAACAATTTGGAATTAAGGAGGGAGTACTAATATTAAGTTGTATTGCAGGTAACAGAGGCAAAAAGTCCTGAATATTTTACATGAGAACTTTATTTCTGCCTCACATATATAAAAGTCTGGAGACGGTAGTCTCATGCTAACATGTAGGCTCTGGCTCTCAAGGCTCTCAGAGTCCCAGGCTTATTTCAACTCTTCATTGTAGGAAACAGTGCTTTTGCTCACCCCAGGTCATTACTAGAGTACCAACCATCTCATTTTTTTTTTTACCACCATTATACTGAAGTTTCAGCCATCAAAAAGTCTGAAACTTCACTGAAAGAACAAGGGGCATACATCAATCCAAGAAAGGCTTCCCAAATCTTCCATGAAGTTCATATGATTTATTCATGCAATAAAGATTTACTTAGCACCTTTTATTTATAAGAGATTGTTTGTACTAGACGATAATAAAATTGTAATTGTTGTAATATTCATCTTTTTTATATCTCATATGTACCACGTGTAACATTTAATAAATGCTTAAATGAATACAGAAATATGTGATGTGTTAACTTACATTTTATTTCCTCAAACTTCATCTAAGACCTACAAGTGACTTCAAGGATATCTGGTAGGAAATACAGTATCTATACCAAGCAATCTTATGCCTAGCTAAAACCAAAACAAAACAAAAAACAAAAACAAAACATTGTATGTGTATGGAAGAAGAAAATGATGGGAAGTTTTCCAGTGAATGTAACATTTGACCTGAATTTTGAAGCAAGACTATAAGCTGGAACAATCCATTCATGGAGAGGTATGAGAAGATAACGTACACATAGAAATGGCTTTTATAGAGGTAAAGAGATCAGAGGAAGCAGGCTATGGTGTGTTACGTTAACTTCTGTAGTATTAAACTCAGACTTTTATATTGGTGACAATTTAGAAACAGTATTGGATTTTGCAACTGCATTACATTATCTGGTGTTGACAGACAAGTAATAGACTCAGAATGGTGAGCTAGCACGAGGAGAGACTCGAGGCAAGACGGTTGAAGCTACAGCATGAATCCGGTTTTCAAAATATTGTCCATGCTATGGAGCAGAGGAAAATCTGGAAACAATGAAGAAAGATCTTTTAGGTGAAGCAGAAAAGATTTGATAAGAAATTGGATGTGAGACTAAAGGGGAGAAAAGTGTCAAACATTTATCAGTTTCCATTTCGGTTCCCCAGTTAGAATAACTGAGATAAAAAATGCAACGTGACAAGTGCATTTAACGGAATAGATAGGTCAGTTTTGGAATTAAGTATGAATTGACTATGAACCATATTTTTGAATGAATGTAAGTTTTAAGAGAAATACATGAATTTATTATACTGTTTAGGCAAATATGGAGAGTTAAAACTGTATAATACAGTAAAATACTATATTTGTGGTATGATTCTCTTGCACATTACACACCTCACTACCTCAAATATATCTAAAAAGCCAGATGTAAAATTCTTCCTGCCTTTAATGGAATAAAAGGTGTAATATAACATTTACAATGAAATATTGTGTGCTTTACATCATCTTAGATGTTCAAGTGTCTTCTTAGTTACCATTGTTTAATATTTTAAAGAGTGAAGCAGGAAATGATTATAATTTGCTATTATATAACTGCGAATGATGAGTAAACTCATTTACCTAAAACACAGCAATTAAAAACACTCTAGAAGATTTAGAATGGGTCCCTTAGGGTACTACAACCTCCTTTAAAAATATTGTATATTGAAACATTCTCCGTGAACTATCACTTCTTAATTATGTACTTTTCTTGAGATCGAATATATAAACTGAAGGGAATCTTGTAACTGAAGTGGAGGGAAGATGCTGTGAAAGATATTACCCTGCTAATGAGTCTGTAAAGTAGAAATAAAAAGGCCAAATAAAAGCTTTTAAAATAAAAATCAATAAATATTGTTTCAATAAAGATCTAGCAAATCATACGTCCAAATTTTAGACAGGTGTCATTAAAAAAAAAAAAAAAAAAAACAAAAAAAAAACAAAAAAACAAAACACTTTAAAGTCATTTGACTTAAGAAATTCTGTTTCATTTCTCCAGAATATATTTCCAAATCATCCACCCTATTTAATTTCTAGCTCTTAACATTTCTGTTTTGAGAGGGAGATGATTTATAGACCCTCTTAGGCATGAACAAAATCCCTTAATTCAAAATGCTGAAATTATTTTAAATGAAAAACTTTGTAAGATAAGTCCTCTTCACTTCATTCTCCTGCTACTTTCCTTCTGCTGTTTCAATTTATTATGTTTCTTATGTTAAAATAATGAAAAAATATGTTTAAAGTGTATAAAATATGACAATTTGAAAATATATCTGGGATAGTAAAGAGTTATCTCATATTTAAAAGTTCAAAGTTCAACCTATATTTTAAAAAGCTATTATGAAAAAGAGTAAAAGGAAAAAATCAGAGTAAAATGAGAAAAAAAAATAATATTTTGGGAAAAATAATTTATTGTGTCTTGGTTCCAGATGAACCCCAAACCAAGATTCTCCTTGATATATAGCTAAAATACTGATCTGCATTGTATTTAGTATTAGCAAATATTTAGTAATGTTCAGGCATATATTTTTGAAGTTGATAGAGGAATGCTTTCACACACAGTTTTATTTTTTAACTCTCCTAAAAATGCTGTAATAAATGTAGCAAAGTAACAACGTTCATAAATTCAGTGTAAGAGATGCTTCACTTTTTGTTTAGAAACTGAATTTCCATTCTTGATCATTGACCTCCCACTGTTATCCAATGAAAAGCAATTTATATAAAAGTGAAATTATTTGCTTATTCAGCGAATCTGAAAGGCAAAATATGGTAAGTGACATTTTGATAAGCACGACTCAATTCAGAACAAAATGATTCTTGAGATCTAGTTTTATATTTTATAAATTTTATAATCTATATAATTATTTATTTGATATAAGGATATATGAGAGTCTGCTTCAATGTTAAAATCTTCTGAGGACTTAATACTCTTTCATTTACTTCCCAGTAGAGAGAAAAATGAAGATTTTAGTAAGTAGGCAAATTTTTCTACTTTTCACATATATGGGCAAATGTAAATTGCAGAAATAAATATAAGTTATTTCTTGGGCAGTGCACTCTCAACAATAATAAACAAGTCAATATGAGCACTGAATAAGCTCTTAAAAATTAAGAAATTGTCCATCTAAAAACAGTTTAGTCCAGTTGCTTTTTGTTGTTTTTGTATTTATGTATGTAAATGTGTTTTAATTTTATCCAATGATGGCTGTTTAATCAATGTAATAGGCGTCTTTATAGACCTGAAAACTTAGTAATCATTTTAATAGGAATAACAGCAAAGAAATTCTCTCATATGAAATGCACATTTTAAGACAAATACTAAACTTTATTTTCAACTGTTTGCAGGATGAGGTTCACAGTAAAATTTGGAAGAAGATAGTATAGGTTTTCTTTATCATATAAATTGTGACAATATTCTCAAAATGCTAATAACTTGCTTTTTATTTAAGTCTTCATTGTCTATGTATTTTATCCATGCTTGTAATCATAACCACTACCTCCCACCCCCCCCACCTCAGTTTTGTTAGTTTAAAATGGTGAGCAAGCTACACTTTCCTTCATCCACAATGGGAGGGATCCTGGGAGGGGAAGGGAAGTGTGTGAGAGAAAACATCTTTCCTCTTTTTCCTTTTACGTTGATTTATGTAGATACTAAACAACAGGCCAGCATATTTTCTAAATCTGCTTTTCCTCACTGTACCAAATGGGTGCTTTCAGCTATTCTCCAACTTGCAATGATGTTACAGAATTTGTTCCCATTATATTTCAAGTGTTCTCATCTCATAAAGTATGTGAGATAAAGCACATGATAATTTGCTCTACTGGACCTTCCAAAGTGCTGAGGCTGGGCCCAGTCTGCATTCATTCTATAACAGAGCTCCTGTCAGACAATTTTGTCACTATCTGCCCATTTATTTGCACCTCGCTCTCATATACTCTAGGCTCCCTAATAGAAGAATCTCTGCCTTGTTTACCTTGTAAACAAGGACCTACCACATATAGGACCTACCGCAGTGTTCCATATGATCAATATTGTAAAATACGATAAGGAAACTTAATAGTCCAATATAAAAAAATACAGAAGTAGATTGTGCAGCAAAATTAACTACACTGTATGATCTTGTTTGAAACTATCTGCATTATGTGTGTGTGTATACACGTATATGTGTATTTCAAAAAACACAACCATTTTCTTAATGAATACTTTGTCTAAGTTCTATTTATCAAGCTATCTGCAAATGATCAAAGCCACTAACTGTGAAAGAAAGGTGGGGGGGATATTAAATGCTTTTAGGACTGATTGCAACTGGCAAAAAGGCCAAATTACCTTTTACTAAAACAAGAATTGGTCAGTATATCAGAATTTTATTGTACTTCTTACTTGAAATTGTCCTTCATTGATTTTTATCTTCATATCCTTAAAATTTTCTGAATTGACCATAAAATCATATTTTATAGAGCATTGACATAGATGGGTCAAATTGAATTTTCAGAAAGGCAGATCATAATAGGTTTTTATAGGTCTTAATAAATAACTCGACTTCTTTTTTTCCTTTGTCATCATTCCCTTTATTTCCCTAAGACATTTTTGGGACATTTTGAGAGAGACATTTTGATAATCTACACAGTAACATTTGGTGCCCCGGGAATTCCAATGGCATGAATATTGTCATTATGTGTTACGGTAAACTAAGTTGAGACACAGTGCACTAAAATAATAAAAGCAAAGTATTGACAGTCAGATATATTTGAGATTAACTGTTGGTTGTACCACCCTTTGCCATATGAATCTGGATAATTAGACCATGGTTTTGTGATTCGTTAAATGAAATAATGCTGCCCTATAGAGTGAAATTAATTAAATAAAATTAACTAAATAAAATATTGTATTAGTTATATGGAATTAATTAATAAATTAAAATCTATTATTGATTGATTAAAATACTATAAATCAACCAATATCTTGCATGGCATGTCATCTGGCAAAAACCAGTGAGAAGTTATATAAAGATATATAAATTAAAGATAATACAGCTATTATCTTATTTATTTGGTATTTAAGATCCCTTAGTGTTTTTGAAATGAAGCAAACTTTAGATAGTATCTAGTCTTGTGTTTTCTAAATGCAGATCTGAAGGCCATCTTTGGAGCTTCTAGAAAATTCTCATTCCTGTCCCCTGTAGCCAGATGGTTTCCACTCTGATTTCCACTATGATAATATGAATAAGGCCAAAAATATGTATTTTTTTGAAGCTTTTAAAGTAATACTGAAGCTTACTGACTTGAAAACCACTGATCTTTGTGCAACCTATTTGTTTCATGAATAAGGAACCGAGGAATACGGAGTTAATTTGTGTTTGAACTTAACCGTTGTCAGTTCCTGTTTTTGTTAATGATGTTGCCTCCACACACAGGGCCTATGTACAAGAACTAGGAGGGCTTGTGAATTTAAAGCAATATGACCATGGAGCCGTCATGACTAAGAAAGTCTGTGATGGCTATGCACTGATGAGATCTGGAGGAGTCTTTGTGGCAAGAATAATGTGCTTGGGGACTGGGTATCAGAGTTCTGTGGCTGTTAAGGCTTTTGCCCATTTTACATTCTAGCCAGTTTGCAAAATGAGGGTAACATTTCGGGACTGGGAATGAGTCGTTGCCTTGAATTCATCAATAAAAATATAGCTGCCTTATGCTAAGTCTCAAAGGCAGGATCACATGCAGAAAAGGAGCTTGAATACAGATCTGTGAAAGACAAAAAAGTTACTGATTATTAGATATTCCACTCTAGAGAGTGTCTTGATATAGTTTTTGATTGGACAAAATGATGTTATAATTTATAAGATTTAAATTTAATATATGCTCATTAGTCTTATCCTCACTCTTGGAATTTACCTTACTCTTATTATTTAAGTGTACTGAGTGCTTTTGGAAGAAAGTTATTATCCCTCATTTAATAACCCCCAAATCTTTTATTTTCTCACAACTTGCTATAATGTTGGAGCCTCAGGTTCTTAGGGGCTTTTTAATGCTGATGTTGCTGAACAGTGGCAGACCTCTCACTTAAAACAGAGGCAAAACTACTGTGGAAAAATTAAGGAATTATACATCTAGTAACTAAGATGACTAAGACATAAACTAATCTGAATCTAATATCTCCATTAGTGCATTCAGCAGAAACTTATTTAGTAATTTTTTGGGGCTTAAGAAATAATATTGACAATTAAAACATTGTTTCAGTTTTTTAAAAAGTGTGCCGTTTACAGAGCAAAACAGGACATCTGACTCTACAATATTGAAAGAACTAAGAATTTATTAAAGATATTTTGAATTCAATTTGGACATTGACCAATTGTTAGGAAAACACAAAAATAATGTACAATATCTCCAAAAAGTAAGGTACAGGTTTCATAAATTCTAAGGCAGCTCACATTCCATAATAAACCTTGGAAGAGAAGCATTGTTGGTACATTTCTCTTTTTTTTGACAACCTATTCAGCATTCAAATACAAAACTATGAAAACTACTATTCGTACTGAAGGTTTCTATTTTTTCTCATTATATTCATTTTGAGCAGTTGAGTTTTTTTTTTTTTTTAAATTTGGTGTTTGATGTAAATGATTCTATGCTATGTAAATGATCTTCTGCTAATAGATATTATTAATGCTTAACAGCTATATAATGCTTTTATCTGAAGATCCCAAAGGAATTTATGAGCATTACAATCTTCATTTTTTAGAAGATGAACAAGAATTCTGAGACAATGACTATATAGTTACTCTGAACCTTTTTGACTGTGTGACTAACAATACATTGAAATTGGAATGGTTGAAATGCAAATGGTCTACTTATTCCATGTATTTGCTTTTACAGGAAGAATTGCCCAATCTTGTCCCAAAGAAAAAAGGCAACTTGTTTTATTTTATTTTTACATCTGAAGAAATAGAGGTATAGCGAATTCAAACAACTGCAGTTCAAACTCAGGCTGCCTCCCTGCAGAGCACATATTCCTCAGCATTGCACCACAAGGAGTTTGGTAAATTAGAAATTGCTTACATTTAATGATGGCTCACTATACCCCCAACATTTAACTATGCTCTTTCAATTATTATGCCATGTGCTACTTAAAATACAACTATAATGTAGAACTGTTATTATTTCAAATTTCAGGTATTAGAAAAGTACAGACACTAAATAATTTGTTTAACTAAATTTAAAAATAAATGTGGATGTCAAATGTGAATCCAGTTCTTTCTGAGAACCTGGTGTGCTTAACATGTCTGCCAAACTGTTGCCCAACAGAAATGTACATATGATATTTTAATCACCATTTTAAATAATATTACATTTTTATACGATTAAAATTTCTGTACTTTGGCTCATTTTGAATAATCTGAATCTA
Organism: Saimiri boliviensis; assembly: GCF_048565385.1. Classification (NCBI taxonomy): domain Eukaryota; kingdom Metazoa; phylum Chordata; class Mammalia; order Primates; family Cebidae; genus Saimiri; species Saimiri boliviensis. Next base: position 152,500,131 of record NC_133451.1, read on the forward strand.
GTATATATTTTTAATTACAGAGAAATAACATATCTTTAGTATCAAGAATTTTTGAGTATGTGATATCTTTAAAAATATTTATATTAATTGACCTATTTTTTATTAGAAATCTAATTCTAAACCTAAACACAGAAATGGTCTTATAACTAAGACCTATTGATAACATATATATAAAGCAATAAAAGGAACAATTAATAATATCTAAAAAGCAATAAGAAAAGAGTGATGTGAAATTTAATATTAATTCTTAGTGGGATATTGTATATTCATTAACATGAGAAACATTTATAGAAGTATATTCAAAATAAAAATGTGGCTACACACTTGCCTATACAGTCGTGTTAAAATTATGTTAAGTGATTTTTCTCTCTTTTTATACTTTCGCAATTTTATTTTTTTTTTTCGTTTTCAAGTATTTCTTGTGTCAAGTAGAAAAAGACAGAAAACGCAATGGCAGAGCCACAGCGTAAGTTAGAATGCATATTTACATGGTTTATCATGCTCAAGAAATTACCTGCAATTAGAATAGCGTGGTTTTTCCGGCTTACGTGGTGGTTAAGGCCTTAATTTTCAAGGATATACCATTAAAGGTCATTTAGTAAAGGTGGCCAGAGGGAGTTGGGAGAGAGCAGTAGTGCTATTTACGTTAGAAGAAGATTGGTTGGAAATGATATGAATAGAATATTTAACTACAAATATCAGTGCTAAAGTTCACTTTTCTCTGCTGGTTGTAGAGAAAGCTGAGTAAACCTGCCCTGATTGCTTTAGCTTGAGTCTTTCTGGGCATTCTCATTTATGTATTGTACTCCTAACCTATTGGCCCTGGGTATCAGAGTGATATCTTTCATACCAGAGTATCATACCAGGCTTGGAAACCTGAGAATAGGTGTGAGAACATGTAAAGCTCGTCAAGACCAGGTGGCTTCCTAAGATAGAAATGAAATCTGGACTCTGCATGTGTTTCCAGGTCCAGCACTGTTTAACTGCATCCAGAGTTATTAGAATAATTAGTTTGAGAATACACAATGCTATCTGTGATGTTTGGAATAAACAACCAGTCCTAGATAGCCTGTGTAAGGAGTCAAGGGGGTGATAGGGGAAATCTCAGTATAGGGAAGAGTCGGGCCAGGTTGGCCTGGGATCAAATCCTGATATAACCTATTTATTTACTGTGCAGTCTTGAGCAGTTTACCAAAGTATGCCAAATTCTAGTTTTCTTACTGATAAAATTGGGTTAAGTATAGAGCTTGATTTATGAAGTTGATACAAAAATAAATTGGGAGTGGTCTTCTCTACACGATGTTCCACATACAGTATATTATTAGCATCACTGGTTGTAGTGTTATATCTAAAACTCCATGGAGCAGTAGACGAGGGTTAAGCAATTACTCCATACACTTACTACATAGAAAGAAAGGTTTGGGTAGTCTCCAGATTAGGAATTTTTTGTTTTACAAGAGTATCTGGGATGAAGAAAGGTGAAATGCGGAATAAAGAATTAAAGACAACTGTGGGAGAAGTCAGGACACAAAGGCCTATAGCACAGTTTGAAGTCTTTCCTGAGAGTAAGAGCTTGCTCACAGAGAAAAGTAAGAAAACCCCAACCTGCAGTTAAGATTCTCTATCTCGAGGATAAATGATACCGAGTAACTGCTGTCGGTATGCTGCAGCAAACACCAATGAAACTAATTTACGGAAAGAATTTTAATCAGAAGGAGATTATGAACTAAGAAGTTTTAGTTTTGAATATAAAAGAGAAAAAGCAAATTGTAATTTCATGGGCTGAGCGTAAAAGAGAGTAAATTGGAAATTAAACAGAGGACGGTATGGCAGGCAATGGAGATAATGTTTTAAGAAGTAGAGAGAGTTGAAAAGGTGATGATATAAAAACACATACCAGAAGCCAATGAACGGGCTGCTTCTTCTGTACTGTAAGTTTCTGTTTCTTTACTTGTATGCAGATATCTTCCCATCAATAAATAAAAGATTCATCTGGGAAAGAAGACTGCCCTCCCTCCTTTCTTCGCACAATGTTTTTTCTTCCCATTTAGATGAATTAGGCAAATATGTGAACATTAGCTAAAATCATTGTAAATGGCTTGTTCGAGAAATCAATAATTAATTTCAACAAACAGATTAAGTGTGAATTGAACTTTCATTGTATAAAAGATGGGAGGGAGGTGATTTTACCAGTTTCAAATGAACCCCAAGCTCCCTAAACACTTGTGGGCAACTCACCTCACCTCTTCTATGGACTAGGCACCAAGTCCAGGATGTCTTGGCTTTACCTTTCAACGATTTTGCATTCTTGCGTCACATAAGGCTGAACTCTGTCCCATCAAATAATATGTTCTTTGGCCATCGCTAATTCATGTTAAACATTAGACTTCCCCATGAAGTTTGCAGAATCCTGAGCTACCACCTGGAAAGAAAGTCACTTCTTTTTGGTTTTATCATCTGTTGTTCTTACATTGACTTTAGCGGTAGAGGTAGGCATCTTCTCTACAGGTTTCCCTCTGGAAAAATTATATTTTCTCATGATATTAGGATTAATCAGAGTTTCAGGTGATATCAGTCTGATTCTTTATTACAAAGTTCACAACCAAAATTTTGCCTGATGGATTTGTGACCCGTTTGCCTTCGTCTGTTCAGATTTCTATAACAAAATCACATAAACTGTATAGTATATAAATAACAGAAATTTATTTATCACAGTTCTGAAGGCTGGGAGGTCCAAGATCAAGGCTCCAGCAGATTTGGTGTCTTAGCCAGTGCCTTCTCACTGTGTGCCCATGTGAAGAAGGGGTAACACAGTTCTCAGGAGTTTCTTTTTAAGGGCACTAATCCCACACATGAGGATGAATACCTAATCATATAATCACCATACAAATACAGCACCTCTTAAGACTGTCACCTTGAGTGTTACGTTTCAACATATGAATTTTGGGAGGACACAAAAAATGTTCAGACTATAGCCCTGTTGAAAATCATGACACCAATCCATTATTTTCTTGTTATAAATTTTTTCCTAACAGCAACAAAGTATATTTTCTTTTTATATAGGTTTGGAGTTCTTTTGTTTACCTCTTTTTATTTTTATGTCTTTTTGGTTAAATATATAAATTCTGGAATCAATAGAGATTACTTTTAGTTTTCTTCTGAGAGTATTTTACCTACTAAAACTCTGGAATTTGTGTATTGCTATAATATTCTGGTCCCTAAACTATATCTTTAGAGATATAGATATTATCATCCTGTATTTTGAAAATTCATTTAATGAGCATGTACTACTTATAGACTGGGGGAAAAGCATTTTTAGAAACTAGGTAACAAGGTAGAGTAGAGTGAATGCAAATCATTACTGGGAAATAATTAAATATTCCTCCACCATAAAAAATCTAAGGAGACCCTTTACTTATAATGATAGTTTGGAGACACATTGCAGTATTTTATGTAAGTTAGTCTACTTACTAGTACTTTGCATAATAAAATATTTTTTTATTTTACCTTAAAGCAAATAAAAGAGATGGTCCTCAAGAGAAATACAATATAATTCTGATAGCCCAAAATATTTCATCATGAAATATTACTACCCTATTCAATTATGATAAAGATTTTCAATAAACTTTTGACATTTTTGAAGGCCTGATTCTCAACATCATTATAGAGTGATTGAAATTATAAATCCTCTCTGAGAGCATTCAGCCTCCAAATCCACCCTATCATTTTGCAAATTATTTTTAGAGGGCACATTTTAATTCACTGGAAGAGTCACAATGCACACCTTTAACAGCACCACCAGAGAGCCCCACTAATATTTATGGAGAACCCTGGGGAAGGAAGGAATAATCTGATCATTCTAGAGTATGCTGTAGAAAGTAAAGGAATGATTTCTATTACAAATAATAACAGAAGCAGGTATTCTTGACATCAGGTTTTCAAAACAGAACAAAATCTTCATGCTAGATTATCTTCTGGTAAATACAGACTAATAATTATCTGCTGCAGAAAGTTAATTTTATGGTGTGTAATTTTAAGTAATGATGTGTTTATTTCACAATGGAAGAAGGGTTTAAATTCCCTCAGAATGAAATATAAGAATTGCTCCAGAAGTGCACATTACCTAGAATCAAATAATCCCAAATTTAATCTTGACAGGTTGTGAAACTGTATCACCTTTAAAAATTTCCAAGCTAGATTTCCAGGATGGAGCCTTTTTGGAGTACTATCTCAAGTTGTCATGACTAAAAAGTTCCATGCAGTTCTACAAATATTTAATTGCAGAAAATTGGAAAACATGCATGACGCAGATTGTTATTTTGTGACTAAGAAATAAAACCATTTATTCTTTGTTAGAAGTGACAAATTCACATATCCACTAAGGATAGGCAAGAAAAATAAAAACATGAAGCTGTCTGAAGGTAATTCATAGCATTGTAAAAAGGGAACTCTGACAACCTGAAAAGGTATCAGTCATTACTATTGGGTTGGAAGGACAGGGAGAATTGTTTCTCATTTCTGATGAACTTTTGCGTACAATCAAATTAGGTCTATAGTTGTAGTGCTCCACAGTCTAACTGTTGAATGGTATTTTGAAATATCGATTTTTATTTAAATTATTAGATTTTTAAAAAAAATTAAAAACCTTTATTCAAGACAAAAACTATGTACACTTGGAATTTCTGCATGAACCTGTTAGATGCAGGCAGATTAGACAGCTGCTTCATACTCTTCAATAAGCTGGTTTCCACACAATGACATTAAAGGGAAAAGGAAGCAATTGTCTGTTATTATTTCTTTCTTAATGCAAAAAATTATATTTAAGAGCCTATTTGTCATCCATAAAATGAAAATAAACAGTATTCTTGGTCATCCTTTTTACTCTCAAATATTAAATGAGCTTCCATCTCCACGCTTCCCTCAATCAAATTTGAGTTTTGTTAAGATTATACAGAATTTTGCTCTAACATTTCTGTTTTTATTGCTATGCATGTGTGCCTTTTTTGTTTCGAAAACTAATTTTTAATAATAGCATTAAATCTTGGAAAACAACATCAGACTTTGAAATAATTAAGTGGTAAGGGTTTTATTTCTCACCATTCTTTCTCAAATATCACAGCTTTCCCTTTATATTACTTTTCATCTTAAAAAATAGATAATTCATTCTATTTTTTAAAAGTAGAAAATACTAATAACTCATACTACTCAAAATCAAGTGAACTCCAAAAAATGCTTGGCTTCCACAAGAGTCACTGATCGAAAGCGTGATGCAAGTTCACAGCTCGATGGTGTCTTTGTGTTAATAATTATAATTTCTAATCTCAGTTCTGACTCTGGATCTTATGGACTTAGGGCACTTAGGGCTTTTCATACCATTTGTCTCATTTGGGCCCGCAATTGAAGGTACTGAGAAACGGTTCCAATTGCAAGACTTATACTCACTTTTAAATTCAAGTTTGAATTTCCTATCTGCAGAGTAGGGGCTTTCCACATGAAAAACTAATCCATGAAAAGACTGGATGATTGAACATTCATTCCTTGCCCCGCTTTGCAATGAATATAAACTGACTCTGTTTCAGTTTATGCACCTACTCATTTTCTACTTTAGAGCAGCTTTTATGCTAAGAAAATGTCTGAAAAACTTCTATCTCCTGGGAAGAAAAGTGTGTTATATGTCAAAGCTGCAATTGTTAAAAGACTGTAATATTTTCAAAGGGTTGGAATCAAGGTCAAATCAAAAGGCGAAGTCCCTTTACTTTCCTGCATATATTGTTTCCATTTCTCTTCTCTCTATTATAATCATGTCTATTTGCTAAAAGGTTATGCAAAATAAATTAGGCTTTTAGAGCACTGACAGCTCAGCCATAGTGAAATTCTTTCCGCTATTTTTTTTGCACTTTATACATGAACACCTGCTACACTTTTAATGAGCTTTAAATTATACTTTACACCCATGTAACAAGAATGGATATTGCTCTTTAGTTATAATCAAAGAAAATATCAGGATGACTTGTTGCTAAGAGCAACAGCTTGTCAAAAAAATAATACTTCCTCCACTAACAATATAGATAGATAGGTCTGGTTGATAGATAGAAAATATGATTTATACTGCATTGAGAGTTATCAATCTTTTAAATTTTCTTGTCTTCTGTGATTTAAGAGGAATTTGTCATTGCTCTATGACTATGCCGAGATTATTTTCTTTTGTTCTTATCTTTGTACTTTCAGTCTCCTTGCTTCTAATAGGCCAAAGGATAAAAAAGTAGATTTTCTTTTATGCTTTTATTTTCTCTGACACATTAAAATGGAGAGACTTTAAATAAGATTCGAAAAGCCTCTTGAAATACTACAATATAGTGATATATATTTATTGTTTGATCTATTTCCTCCTATAATCTGACTCACTTCTAAATTCTTAACCCTACTTAAGTGACCTTTAGTCATTGTCAGATTACCTTTTAAAGGAGTTTACTATATCACAGGAAAGAACGTACTGAAAATTAACTAGAGAAATGTGGCTGAATACTACCACTCAGATGAGAGATCCTAGACTTCATGGCCAATCAGAATTAATTTCTTTTCCAAATTGGTATAAATTCAGTGCTGCCTATTGAGAAATAAGATGTATGTGTGTAAAAGAAGACTGTGAGGAAGGCAAAATAATCTAAGGTCATGTGAGGTGGCTCAGGCCTATGATCATAGCAGTTTGGGTGGACAAGTTGGAAGGATCAATAGAACCCAGGAATTTGAGACCAGCCTGGGCAACATGGTGAAACTCATCTCTACAAAAAATACAAAAATGTCCCAGGTGTGGTGATGCATACCTGTGGTCCCAGCTACTTTGGAGGCTGAGGTGGGAGGATCACTTGAGCCCTGGAAGTTGAGGCTGCAGTGAGCCAAGATAATGCCACTGCCCTACAGCCTGGGCAACAGAGTGAGACCCTGTTTCTAAATAAACAAGTTAAAATATGATCCAGTGGAGGCAGAAAAGGAGGCCATGGCAAAAGGAACTCAGCCATGACGGTTTCTGTCCTATGTCCTATTCAGGCTCTGGCAGAGTCGGGATTATGTGATGCAAGTATTATAACTATAGGTTTCACCACCAGAATCTGCAAAGGAGGAGTATGTTCTTCCTTCTTAAAGTTGATACCTATCCGTTACTTACCTTATGTTGGGCTATACTGGAGGTGCGTTCATAACTTAGACCGATAGTTTCATTCAGATTTATTGTTTGTAAGTTTTTCCCTTTACACTGAGAGTAGGGCTGGTTTAGATGTAATTATGCTAACTGTTATTTAAAGTGTTTGACAATATAGAGGTGAAAGGTGATTAAACAAAAATAGAGATAGAATAAAACAACAGAATGGGACAGGAAGGAGAGTATGAGAATTGGTGAAGAAAGACAAAGAAAAAGAAAAAAGGGTAAAGAGACAGAAAAGAAATCTTTTAGCGTGTATGCTCATGCTATTGTCTTCATAAGAATTTTGAAAACAAGGCCTTGCTTAACTGGCAAAATAATCAACATAATAAATTCTGTCACTTCATCTTTCAATTTGGCCATTTTTTTAAATGAAAATGTTCTTTTAATTTTTAAATAAAATGTCAATTATCTTTTTTTGTATTTCCTAAAATAATATACCTTTGCTTTCATAAGCACACATTGCTGTATCCTTCTTTATAAAAAGAGAAATTTAAATGTCTCATTAAAGAAATGTGCTCCTTCCTCTTATCAACAGTAACAAACAACTTCAAGAAATGTTTGGTTCCAAAGCTCCTCAATATGCAAACTATCTATTTATACTAATTATTCAAGTCTTGAGAGACTGAAAAGCAGAGATAGAATTCTCATGAGAAAAAACAACTCTCTGTCACATGTGAGATTTCATAAAATTCACTGCTTTTATTTAGAGTAGATTCGGATTCAAAAAGAATAGACTATGGTATTTTAATTTAATAACAATAATAAATGTTTATTATAAAATTATGATCATGGTATATGTGCAGGAATATTTCTTTATTCAATTTGGCTGAAATGACATCATTAAATATGCAGGATATTTCCTTCACGTATCCGTCTTCATTTTCTCTGAAACTAATCAAATAGAATACAAAAGATTAGAACAAGTATTTGATTTTGTGTGTGTGATGTTGAAAAAGCACAGAGTCAAAATGTATTAAATCTAGTGAACACATTCTGCCATATTCTATAAGGTGTCTCCAACTCAGGGAAGTTTTTATCTTAGCTTACCTTGACTTTCTTGATTATATCTCTCTCCGTATTCACTAAATGATTCTCAATTTCCCCAAAGTGCTAAAGCTGAAGTTCAAACACAAATCTTTCAAATGTCCACTTACGTAGCACTGTTTTCCTAGATAACGTAAAATTCCACATAATTTGACTTTAGGTAAGGTTTACGGACATTTGCTTTGTGTTGATTATAATATACTAATATTAGATTTCATTCCGTTATTAATTATCCTTTGAATCTTCACCATGAGCCAACTTAAAAAATAGTCTTCATTAATTTTAAAGTGTAGACTTTGGTATTCATCAAACAATAAAATTTGAAAAACAACAATTTTTGCTATAATTAGAATTATCTTTTTTATAAAATGCGTGAGAACCTAATGGAACGAGAATTTTATTGAACACTGGGCATCGTGTGTGACTGTGTGTTGTGTGTCTGTGTTTTAGGAGAAGGCATTTTAAGTAAAAGTGAAAGTAAAAGGCAAACATAAAGCAAGAGGGCCACCATTTGATGTTGAGGGAAGTTTATTATATTTTTTAGTAATTTCAACTTTGATTTTACATTCAAGGGGTACATATGCAGATTTGTTACATGCTGCAACTTAATATACAAATGGTCGACTCATAGGAATAAGCGACTTAGCAGATGTGAAAGATTGAAGATTGAGGGTGACAATGGCCTGTTTTGATTACCACTGTATCCCAGCTCTGAGAAAACTGCCTCAACACTGAATGTAATTGATACCTGTTTGTTACATTAATAAATATAGGTAAGTGGTTAAAAAGAGCAACTATCTTTTACGTAATTGCTGTGCTAATTCTAAACTGTACAGGCCTGTTTGAATTATACCACATTTAAGTTTTCACATTTCTAAGTTATTTTTGCAAGTTCCAACAGTGTTGTAGCTATAGCCTCTCTATTTCTCTGAACACAGACTAATCTCAGTCTCAATACTGGGGAAGCAGACTATCAGCCTCAGGTTTCCTGTTCTTTCTCACCTTCTCACTTGGTTTATCCTCTGCCACAGTCACACAAATATGTTGACTAGCAACATATTTGGGCCCATAAAATAATAATTTTGAAGCTTGGGTCCAATATCCTTTTAACCTTTTCAGGAGTAACCCTGAACAGGCACACAGGAAACCCTCCCAGGGTTGCCCAAAAAACGGAGACAAAGGCTATCCTAGAAAAAGAGAAACACTCTCCCTAGCCCCGGACAGTGTGGGGTGGGGAGGTTGGGGAGGGATAACACTGGGAAAAATGCCTGATGTAGGTGATTGGAGGTGAGGGATGGAGACAGCAAACCACCATGGCATGTGTGTACCTATGCAACAATCCTGCAAGATCTGCACAGGTACCCCAGAACTTAAAGTACAATTTAAAAAAAAAAGAAAAGAAAAAGTAACAAAGGAACAAAGATTACTGTTTTATGCTGCATCACCTTAAACTACCTGTCCCTTGTATTAGTCTGGACTAATCAACCAGATTACTGATCCTTTTTAGTAAACAAGTAGACATTGGCAGACATACCCCTGCATAGGTTCAGGACCCCTCAAAATGTGATAATTATTTGTAACGCAACAGCAACTGAGTGAAAGAGCACTGAAGAAGATGGTCCATCAAAATGTTTAAATTTTTGGATGTTCTGTTAGTACGAAATCCTATTAATAGGATGATACAATCCTTAGGAGATATTATTCTAACAGAGTCAGTATTAATAGAATTTTAACAGAATGTCATAGTAGATATACAGTTTTATTCATCTTTGGTGAAACCTGAAATTTTTAATAAATCTGGTACACTCATCTATGTCTGTACGTTTTTGAAGATTAGAGATGGAATCAACAAAAAAAATTATTTTTTAATTTATTCTGTTACCTTGTCACTGTGCCATGTGACAGTATTATGACACGTGAACAGAGTCATGCTATATTTCTTTCGACCATAATTGTCACCCTGTCTCCAGACTCCTCTCTCATTTCTTAATCTATTTCAGCCAGTAATGAGAGGCTTCCTTGCTCTTTGTCTCAAAGGTTGAATGTTCTGAAAGAATGGGGAAAGCAAGAAGTCTTTTTACGGATTTTAGACTTTAATAGTATGAAATTTCTGGGTAAGATATGTATATCTCAAATTCACACCGACAATAATAGATTTAGGAGAAATCAAGTAAGATATCAGCAAGGTTTCTCACTCCTAACCCTACCCTATGAGGGCGTATTAGAGGGTCAGAGAGGAAGGAAAAAGGGTGAAGATGCTGACGAGAGCACTGGCTGGGCCTTGAACCCCGATTTCACATACATCTTCAAAGGCAAGAGAGAAGACTACAGAAATTCATATAGATTTGGGTTAATCTGCATTCAGAGACACATTTAACCCCTTTTCTTGGTACATCTCAAGGAAGTACCCAGATAGTAAAATAGAAATGGTTGCAGGAAGTGTTTATCAAACAGGTTTTGAGGGCCATCAAAAAGCAAACCCATTCCCCTCAAGACAGAGGGCAGCAGAACAATTCTTCTGATGGCTCCCGGAACAGCCTGGAGGTGGAGAAACACCATAGATGGCCCATGAGTTTCTCATAGCTCTATCATAAGGGGTAAGCAGCATAATGATCACACACAATAGTGACAACAACACATTTTGGTTAATGAGAGTCAACTCAAATATCCCCTATTGTTAGGCAAGCAATAACCGGGTGGCTTTTTTGGCAGATTGAAGATTACCACTAAAAGCAAAAGCATTTCATCAAATACCCAGGTATATCCTTAACTCTCACAGCAGTTGGCAACTCCTAGTGCTTTCAGGAAAAACTGGTCCTACAGGAATGGGGGAAAACTTACACTGAGATTAATTTCCCTTCACCTTGTAGAATGGTTGCCTATGCTGGAAAATCAGTTACATTATAGAAAATTCAAAATTACATTTTTTTGGACCTTTAAGTTTTGTGATTAAATTCAAACTCAAAATCTGCCACTGTATAGAATCAGCTACATGTTCCCGCATATGGCACAGAGATGAGGTAAGTCCTTGTAGGAGTGAATGCAACTGGGAGGAAGCGAGGAGCTGTTCCCAAGAGAGCAATTCAGAGACCTTGGAGCAAAACCCAACGTCTTTATATTCTAAAGGAGGAAAAATCTGTAAAAGTCTGCTTTTAAACCTTTAAGATGGGCAGAGAGGTGGAGGTAGATAGTTATACTACAAACCACAGTTTTCTTACCTTTAAAAAGACACATGTATAATTTGTTAGTAGTAAAAAGAGATCATACATGTAAAATACTTTGTCTGCATATCAGCAGATGCCCACATTTTCTTCATTTCCTTCTATTATCCTTTAGAGATGAAGCCAGATTCAAGCAGAAACATTTGTATTTTGCTGCCTTATGGTAGTGGGAATGAAAATAAGAAAAGGTGATTGAAGGATCAATAAGCCAATCTAGGAATTTTAATTTTAAAGTGCTAACTTAAAAAATAGAAAAAAGCCAGAATCCATTAAAGAAAACCATCCAATTGTGTATAAAATGCACATATACTTGATTTTACATATTTCTATTTTTATGTAAGAGAATATGTTTTTCTAATCATTCTCATTTGCCTGCTCATTGAGCTGTTCATTCATTTTAAACTGTTCTGCATTTCCCTCTGCAAGAAATTCTTGAGTGCATAATTTTGATTAGTAGCTCTTTCTGGGTACACATCTTTTTGTTCTTATTTTCAACTATTATAGTTTTACTTTTTACTTTAATATGGATTTTCATTTTATGACTTGTGTTTTAGATTAATGTCTTTGATGTGAGCCATTAATGCAGCAATTTGATCATTTTACAATGACAAAGATATGAAAATACATTCATTTATTCCTTTAATAAGAAATGTCATACCACAGGCATTTAATAAGTAATTGTACATGAGAAAATGAAGGTCTGTCAGTGTCTCTGTTAAGTAAAAGCAACAAATCATGTAATTTTTATCTTTGTGAAGAGATAGGTCTTTTTGAAGATAATGATACAATGAAAAAAATCTAGAAAAGAAGATTTTAAAGAAATTTTTGGGTAAAACAAATAGACTCTCACAGGCAGCAAGGTCTACCATAGCACCCACGTAATCTTGCTCTTCTCTGCATTGGCCATGTGAGTTAGACTCAACCACAATTCTGGTGAAATGGGCTGTGATCATCTCTGGAACATGGAAGGACAGTCTTGTGAGGAGCTATCACAAGTCCATTTCTTGTTCACCTGGTAAATTGCAAGAGGCTGCTAAAAGGCAGCTTCTCATCTGACTCATGGTTCCAGTGAGAAAGTGCAGGACTTTCTGTCTTTTGGGTCCAGCTGCAGTGTGTAAAACTGCTTACCTGTAGTTTAGAGTTGGCTTTCTAAAGAGAGAGCAAATCATTATTCATGTTGTCTATCATCTGTCTCTGCCATTTTGTGTGGTGCTATGGGACTAGATTGCCAAGAGCTGACATCACTGATAGTACTTTTCCTATCTGTGAAAGTGTTAAACTTTTAAACTAAATTTGGGCTCACTGTCTCCCTATGAGGTGACTGTAAGTGCAGGAAGCCAATCCAGAAGCTGCCAAAAGCCTGCTACTTAGGAATTGCTTGACTGCTTGACAGGCAAAGAGAATACAATTACTAATAAAAATCTACCCTATGTAGATGGTAGAACCCTCATCATTGCTGGACTCATACTAAACTTTAGTTAATTTCACATTTCCCTTGTTTGTATATTTCTTCTTTTCTTCAAGTATATAATATTTTCTTTGCTTTACTAGATGGATTGAGGTGACTTCATTTATCTGCTTCCATGTATGTACATATACATATATTTACACACACACACACACACACACACATATAGATATATATATATATCTGTGAATATTTACCAAAATGATAAAATACAGTTTGACTATAAATGTCTTTAAATTTTCATTTTTAAAAACTAAAATATACTTTCTTTAGAAACTAAAATATATAATTTTTAGAAACTAAAATATAGTTTTTGAGGGGAAACATGGTGTTTGTGAGTATTTCTTTCAGTTTTTTTTTTTTTCTATCTTCTAATTTTCCAACTGTTTGCCATTTAATTCATTCTGGAAAATAATCAACTATTAATTCCCTATACTTTCCAATAAGTCAAACCTTTCCATTATGAAGTTATCACTTTGCTGTACATCATTTACTCTTGACTTCATCTTATTTTTCTGTCTCTGAGAATAACTTTACTTTCACAAGATTATATTGTTTATTATTATTTTTTATTTTCTCTTAGGTCTTTTTCACATCATATAATCACGATCAGGGATTCTTTATTATTATAAAAGAAAACAAAGTGGAAAATCATCAAAGCTTGTATCCAACCATGTTTTTTTTCTTTGATTATCAAATATCTTGAAGACTGTAAAGAAACGTACACTCCCACCTGCCCACTTGTTTACTTTCCACTCCTTTCTGATCTCACCATAACGTGGCCAGTACCTCATGCACGCTACTGAAATAGTGAATAAAGTCATACCTCACTAACTACAATTTTTCACCCTTTTTACTAAATGTATTTGCATCTTATAACATGTACAACACAGAATTATTCTAAATTTCTCTCTAACTGTATGTCTACTGATTTCTAAATAAGCTTCAATAGTGGCATCTCCTTTGTCTTTTCCTAAATACAGACCTTTTTCAATTTCTCTACTTGAATCTCCTTTTTCATCATTTTTTTCCTTGAAGATGTCTGAGTTTCATAGTTTAATAATTATATTTATGTGCTTGATTATCATACTTGTATTTATAGCCCACATATTTTCCTGAGCTACATTTTCAAGTATGTATAAGGAAATTTTATTGGGTACATTAGTAGCCCCTTTGAATCAATATATCCAAACACTGCTCAGCATCTCCAATATCCATATGCTACTTCTCTGCATTCCTTATCTCTACAACAATTATGTCTATTTTCTCAATCCTTCTTGAACCATAATATAAGCCTTTTATACATTAAATAACCAGTGACTCCCTCAGCCATTTGACAAGCCCTCTTTATTCTTCCAGTGTCCTTAAAGTGATCTCCTTTCTTTCTGCAATTCAACTGTTCTAATTTAGGCCCTCCTTCCAACTCTCAAAATAGGCCTTTCATTGACCAGCTTATCGCCAATATTTCTTCCTTTCGTAAAGATATGCTTTCGTAAAGCATATCTTCGATGTCAGATATGCTCATCTGGGTACACACAATTATCACTTTCCTCTCTAATGAAGAAGTCCCAGTGTTGCTTTGGCATTCACGATCACTCATCCCTAGAAACAGTGACTCTCTGTAGTCCCTTGGGGTTAATCACCATATGTCTAATTTAATCACGTTTATTTTATTTTCCTGGATACTAATTGCTTTTATCAGGGTCTGTGATCCATTCCTGGTCAATTGTATCTAAAGGTACTTAGCTTCTGGGAAAAGTTTTACTTACGTATTAAAAGAGATCCAAGATTGGAAATGTCCCTGTTTTTAACAGGACATTCGATTTCTACTTGTGAAGCTTAGAACTGGTACAGCTATCTTTCAAGCATGAAGGAAGACATTACTAGTACATTGGTATGGCAAAGCAGATGGATTGAAAGCTTTGGACTTTAATGAAATAAATGATCAATTGATCCTGCCAATTCTGAAACTATACTATCATTACTAACTCATAACAAACTACTTGCCTTCAAACCTTTCAATGTTGATTAAGTTAATTTGTGTTTGGCTGTTATTTACAGCCAAAAACATAGCTGTTGCAACTCAACTCACTTCACTTTATTACTTTTAATTGTTGTTTATTCCCTCACAGAATAAATTGTAACACTCTTAGGATAGTATTTAAGGTCCTACATTAACTGACCATGACATACTTTTCCAGCTTTATCTTCCAAAACTATTCTTCAAACCTTTAATAATCTACCCAAAATAACCCATTAATTCACTCTTCTTGAACATATTTTAGAATCTTTCTATAATTTGCTTGGTAGCATTTTCTTTGTACTTATAATAGCTTCTCCTACCTTTAAACCTTATCTTTCTATTGAAACATTTATGATCATCCAAGGCTGAGTTCAAAAATAACAATCTTCGTGAAGTTGCCCTAGTTCTACGGTTGGAATTTAAAAACTCTTCATATGTGGCGTATTTATGTCATGTGAAAATTTTCTTCTAGCACCTGCCACAGTCTCTCTTGTATTAGAAACTTTTGTGCAGTTTCTTCTGTATCTTTGTAGACCCAGTTTCGCTTGGCAAAGTATGTACCTGATAAAGTTGTTAGTCAAAATTACAAACTTGGCTGGGCATGGTGGCTCATGTCTGCAATCTCAATATTTTGTGAGGCTGAGGCAGGAGGATTGCTTGAGGCCAGGAGGTTGAGACTAGCCTGGGAAACAGCAAAACCCCATATATTAAGAAAAGTAATCTGTGGCCGGGTGCAGTGGCTCACACCTGTAATCCCAGCACTTTGGGAGGCCCAGTTGGGCGGATCATAGGTCAAGAGATTAAGACCATCCTGGCCAACATGATGAAAACCCATCTCTACTAAAAATACAAAAATTAGCTGGGCTGGTGGCACACGCCAGTGGTCCCAGCTACTCAGGAGACTGAGGCGGAAGAATCACTTGAACCCAGGAGGCAGAGGTTGCAGTGAGCCGAGATTGCCCCACTGCACTCCAGCCTGGAGACAGAGCAAGACGCCGTCTCAAAAAGAAAAGAAAAAAAGAAAAAAGAAAAGTTATCTGTAACTAAAACAGGGCAAACTAAAACAAAATCTTCAGCCCCCTAGCCCACAGAATAAGAACACATGCTGACAGTCATTCTTACTTTAGGATATACTAATTGTGACCTCTGAACTATATGTCAGGGAAATTTTTATACTTGTGTACCTGGACGCACTGCCACAAATGAGCATTGCAGCACTGTTTGTAGTTAAAAAAAAATTTAAATTACCCAAGTGTCCAAGTATAAAAAAAGGAAATTAAATGTTACTTAATTTGCACTATTAAATGTTAAACAGGCATCAAAATAAATGAACTAAACCTGTATGTGTCAATATGAGTAACTCTTCAAAACTTAACATTGAGTCAAAAGAGAAAATTTTATACTATAAAATAAGATTTAGAAATTTCAGTACTAAGAGGGTAACCAATGTCAAAAAGGAGGCCCAGACCAGAAAAAAACGTCTTGACTTGAAGGAAAGAGGATTTAAAAACTGTAAACTGATGGGCAGAACTCTTAGAGCATGAAAGTAAAAGAAAATCTCTTATTAATTGACAACAATGAAAAGTCAGGGTACCCAGAGAACGTGAAAATCTTCTCCCCTCTTTCCCAGTCGTCTGAGTAGGGCTTAGATTACCTGCATATCCACTCCTCATTACTATCTTCCCTCTTCTCTCAGAAAGAGAAATCGCTCTCCCTATTCCAGGCTAATTATTATTCCTGTGTTGCCAATATCATTCACCCCACTGTCCTGGGAACTTTACATCTACAGTTAGGTATTCACTCCCTTGTCTTTTCAAATTCTATATAGTATAGTTTCTTATCTTTTTATAGTTTATAAACCTCTTATCCCTCTCTCCTCTCCTGTTTTAACAGATGACTTATTTTTAGGAAATGTTTAATTCATGCTGCCTTCATTGTGTAAATTACCACGTAAACTTTAGTTCATAGCAACCTTCCTCTGTTCTCTAGCATTTACCTAGCCCTCTGAGCATCTCCCAAAAAATACTATTCACCAAATCCAGTAAACACTCTCCCAAAATTATTTTTTCTTGACTCCAAATGTTGCATGTTATTTAACCAACTCTTTTATAATGAAAATCCTGTTTATACTTGCTTTCTTTTTTAATCACAAACGTTGTATTTTAGAATAGTTTTAGATACACAAAAGTTGAGAAGATAGTACACAGAGTTCTTGTATGCCCTTGGCTCAGTTTCTCCTATTATTATATTAGTATGGTGCATTTGTGCCAATTAGTGAAACAGCATTGATGCATTATTATTAAATAAAGACCATTCGATTTCAAGGTCCCATTCAGGATACCACTTCACATTTAGCTGTCATATCTCCTTAGGGATCTCTTGGTTATGTCAGTTTCTCCGACTTTCCTTGCTTTTGATGGCCTTAAAGGTTTTGAGGAGTACTGCTTTGGCATTTTGAATAACATCCTTTAACTGGAATTCATTTAATGTTTTTCTTACTAGTAGATTTGGGTTACAGATTTTTGATGGAAGGCTGTACAAGCAAAGTGTCATTCTCATTGCATTCTATCAATGATACATATTAGCAGCAGGATTTATCACTGTTGATAGTATTCTAATGAAGTTTAACATTAAGTAAAGTTACTTTTTTGCCACCTTTCTATACTATAGTCTTTGGAAAAATAGTTTCTGTGTGCAGACCGCTCTTATGGAGTGGGAACTTATATTCTACCTCCTTTGAGTATCTACATAAATTATTTGTAACTCTTCCACGCAGCAAAGTTGTATATACTTATCTATCTCTCTATCCACTTAAGCATTCATTTGCATTAGTATGGACTCATGGATATTTATTTTATACTTTGGGTTATAATTCAATATAATTTTATTTTATTTATTTTTTTGAGACGGAGTCTCACTCTGTCACCCAGGCTGGGGTGCAGTGGTGCAATCTCGGTACCCGCAATCTCCACATCCTGGGTTCAAGAGATTTTCCTGCCTCAGGCTGCCCGGTAGCGGTATTACAGGCCCATGCAACTATTCCCAGCTAATTTTTGTATTTTTAGTAGAGATGGAGTTTCATTAGGCTGGTCTCAAACTACTGACCTCAAGTGATCTGCCCACCTCGGCCTCCCAAAGTGGTGGGATTACAGGCGTGAGCCACCATGCCTGGCCTTACAATTTTATTTTGTTGCTTAAATTGTTCTAGCGTTGGCCATTGGGAGCTCTTTCAGTTGGGTCTTTTGTCACTTTGACATATCTCACTCATCATGTGTTTATTCCCCGCCCCCCTCAACTTTTTTTTTTAGCACTTTCTGGCTCTATGGCCCTACAAAGATGCTCATGGTTCATCTTGTATATTTTCTGCCTGAGGCTAAGTGTCGACCATTTCTTCAAGAAGACCTGGCTTCTTAAAAACCAAGATCTGAGGTCTAGTGTAGCTTCCATTACTTTTTAAGCCCTATTTCTCTGTTTCCCCACCTTATTATTACTTCTTCTTCTTTTTTTTTAACTTTAGGATGGAGTTTCACTGTTTTTGCCCATGTTGAAGTGCAATAACATGATCTGGGTTCACCGCAACTTCTGCCTCCCGGGTTCAAGCGTGTACACAGCCTCCCGAGTATCTGGGATAACAGACATGCATCACCACGCCCAGCTAATTTTGTATTTTTAGTAGAGATGAGGTTTCTCAATGTTGATCAGGCTGGTCTTGAACTCCCTACCTCACTTCATCTGCCTGCTTCAGCCTCCCAAAGTGTTGGGATTATGTGCATAAGCCAGCACGCCTGGCCTTTCATTTCTTATATATGTTCCTTTCTGTATGTCTATTCCCCTTACTTTTAATTTTTTCTGTTTGCTAGCTATTTGTTCTCATTTTTCTTCTCTTGTACTTATGCCCTCTCCTGGATGACTTCACCATTAGAAAGAACAATCGTCAGGTAGATACCTCTGGATGCTCCAACAAGAACTGCTTTCACTAATTTCCAGACTCCCAGATTAGGACTCAGTGGATAAGCTCCAGTCAGTGGAGTGGTCCTTCAAGCTTCTACTCTCATTTCAGGTCCATTTGCATTCTCAAGTCTCCCTGTACAAAACAGATCTATTTCCAGGAGTTTAGATCCTTGCTTTTTATTCCATTTATAAAATAGGTAATTTTATTCTTCTTTGGGTCCTTCTATTTTCCCTTAGTGTAAACACTGGTGAGCAGAAAGAATGAAGCACCAACTCCATAATTTGAGAGCTCATGTAGTCTCACTACATAAATATATACTTACATGTTCACTATCAATAATATATACTTCTAGTCTAAGTCACTTTCCCAAAATTTAAGATTGAGAATTTTAAATAAGATGTGCTCACTCAGGTATCCTCCAGACATCTAAAAATCCTCATGTCTAAGCTCTCCTCATTGTCTCACCATTTACTCTTCCTGTATTCTATAGCATAGAGATTGTTTTCACATAAACTCATTCACTCAAGCAGAAAAAAGAGGACTTAGCCTTAGCAACTTCTTGTATTTTCTGTCCCCTAATCCAGTACTAAGCAAGACCAGTGGACTCTGCTTTTCTAATGCATGTAGGCTTCTCTACAGTCTCTTAAATAATGCTTTAGTGCTTTTATGTCACCACTGCTCTTAGGGAAAATTGCTTAGATTAGCACACAAATTTTGAATTTTCTTTTTTAACTTCAATTATAATTTCCCCAGTGTATTGTCCACGCTACTGCCAATATTATCCTTCCTGAATATAAAGCTAATCATAACACTCTATTGTCTTCAGAACAAAATTAACAGTCAACTACCATAACCCCAACTTTTTTTTTTAAGTCATAGCAAATAAGACACACAGCTAACTTCAAAGACAGTACTTTTTCACATAGTAATCCTTTCTCCAGGAATTCTTTTCTCTCTGTGCTTACGAATCTTTGTTTGTTCCTAACCTTTCATATTCTTATAGTTTAATCACACATCTGTTAAGGCTTAGCTCAGCAGTAAGACCCATCTAACTATAAGGTGTGAGCTAATGCACATTTTTTCTGAGCTTGCAGACCATCCGTCATGTGCCTTCTAGATTTAAACAGTAACCTGTGTTTAGTATCCGTGTATTAACTATGGGAAGGTGATGCAATTCACTTACTCTACACTCCACCCTCCTACTTTCTAATCAAATGGTATGGGGGATTGCCGAGAGCCTGATATTTATTGGATTACTTTTCTTAGAAGACAGAGCTAAAATGTTGAGACCATGCGACCCATATCTGGCACATTCACCTTTATTCTTTCTGCCACTTCTTTTCAGGTAGAATGGCTTGCCTTGTTGTTTGGGTCTGTGATAGTCATCAGCTGCCTCTGGGTGCTGCCAAAATGTCTCCTTTCACTTTGTTCAAGCACCAAATTGGACACATTGGTGATGATGCATAAATGTTTGCTAAATAAAAGAACTAATCGTAATAGAGGTTTTGAAGCTACTGATTAAAGAAGTTGCTGAGGATCTAGTGTAGAAGCCATACTTGGTGTCAGTACCAAGGGGCACTTTTTTCAACAGTCACTATCAGACTGTTCTTTTTTTTCCATTTCCACAATTAATATTGTTTCACTCTTATGTAACGACTTTACAAACATTCCTTATGCCCTAACTACATCCTAGCCAAACCAATTTTTACCCCAAACTTCTCGATATCAGTTAATATTAGCTTATGGTAATTTTTAAAAATCCCAACTCAAACTGGTTGATGAATACAGAAATCCATCATTTCAAATGGTAAGATATCCAGAGCTAGGATGGGTAAGTGGTGCAACATGACTCTCAATTTCTTTAGATTTTTTTTTTTTTTATGCAACCATAATCCTCATATGATTCATTCTCAAGCTCCGTCAAGGAGACTGCAGGATCCCTAAGGCTCATATTTAGATATGATAATGTCCTAAAAAAAAAAAAAAAAAGGCCACTCGTACTCCTTGTACTTATAGTGGAAGGAAACCTATCCATTCATCCGTTTCTACTTTTATTACCTTGATACTCATTTGCAATCATTAGGTAATATGTGGATCTTAATTTTGATTCACCAAAATCTGACCCTGAGACAAGAACTTAAGTAGAATAATTTATCTGGGAAGTAATTTTAGGAAGCACTATGAGAATGTCATAGGAATGCAGGGTAGATAGGCAAATAACAATGAACGAATGAGTTAAATTTTGAGTGAGGTAGTTAAATCTTGTCAGTTAACCTTTCACAGACTGTGTGGAACACACATTAAGAATGGTTGCACCAACAGGCAAGAGAAGCTAATATGTTTATCTTTCAAATATTGTCTTTCTCCCTGGCACTTCTGTTGACCTTGCTTATGGTCAAGAACCTTATGTCAGTCAAGAGAACTCATAGACAGATGGAGGTGGTTGCTTCAGGTAGGAAGTTGAGGGTATATACAGAAAGTATCTACTGAAAGTGTAGATGACATTTGGGGTGTGCTAAATAGAAAAGGGCAAAAAGAGTGTCTGCTACAAAGCCTATCCCAGAATAATTTACCAAGAGAATTAATTGAAAAATAATTATTAGCATATGCTTCTCAATTTTGATGGGTGGATATATGGAGTAACCACCAGAATTACTATGCCCTCCATAAAGGGCTTTCGAGTTTATAATGAGGAAACGAATCTAAGCCAAATGGTTACAGTTGTTTTTCATTATTGTAACTTAATTTAACTTTCCATTCAAAACAAAATATAGTCAAATCTAGTATAATAAAATCTGATTAACTTCTCTGTTTTTCCCAAAAACTTCAATTACAGTGCTTGATTTTATTCCTCTTAGAATTCTGTTTTTTTGCTATTCTTGTTTTCCTATTAGTTCACTCACCTCCACAATAAAATTTTAAGATTCTGAAAATAGCCAATGTCATTCCTTCCTCTTTCAATTAAAAAAGAATGACTTACAGACAAAAATTAGTTTAAGACAAAAAATAATTCAAGATTTAAAAAATTTAACATTTGGCCTTATTTGCCTTATCTCTGTATCAATGTATAAAACTCAATGTATGTATCTTTATTATCATTATCATTCTCTCTCTGTTCAGCCATCTAGACTCACGGTATTTGTCAAACTAATTGAATGTAAGTTGAACCTATGATAACATTTCACCTCTAAATAATTTACATAGATTTTCAAAGAACGGAGGGAATCTCTTCACAACCACAGTAAAACTCAATAAACTCAACAGTGATAAAAATGTTATATAATATACAAATAATAGTTAAATTTCCAAATTTCCAAATAATGCTTTCAGTTGGCTTGTTTTGTTAATCCAGGATAAGAATAATTATGCATTGCATTTAGTTGTCAAGTCTTTTATATTCTGTGTTAGTCAAGATTCTCCAGAGAAACCAAACAAATGAGATTTATATATAAAAAGATATTTATGACAAGGAATTAGCTCACACAATTATGGAAGCTGCAAGTCCCTTGATCGGTGGGGTGACTGGGCAAATTGGAGACTCGGGAAAGCCAGTGGGTTAGTTTCAGTCTGAAGGCTGACAAGGTTGAGATCCAAGAATCATCAATATTTCAGTTACAGTCTGAAGGCAGGACAAAAGCAGATGTCCCAGCTTGAAGGCCATTGGACAGGAATAATATTCCTTTTTCAGGAGAGAGTTCGCCTTTTCATTCTCTTTGAGCCTTCAACTGATTGGATGAGATCCACTCACGTTAGAAATAGCTGTCTACTAATTTAAATGTTACATAGTCTATGAAGTTAAGTAACAATCTCATCCAACAACATCCTTACAGAAACACCTAGAATAATGTTTGACTAAATATCTGGACAACTAATGGCAAATCAAATTGATGCATATAAAATTAACCATAAAGGAGTCAACCTAAAATGTCTTCACTTAAAAAACTATTTTTGGATAGACTTTCAAGATGGCCGCCTAAGAACAGCTCAGGACTTCAGCTCCCAGTGAAAGTGCAGAGGGTGAGTGGACGCCGCATTTCCAGACGAACTCTTATTGCCCACAGACCAGGAGATACCCAGGCAGAGGGGTCGCCAGCGTCGCAGTCCCAGCCGGTGCGGCTGTTTTGGCCCCCGAGGGGCTGATTCCGCCCGCGCGGCTGCTGTGACCACGCCCTGTTGCTGCGGTTCTCCGTACAAAAGCCACTGGTCTGGGAGCCCTCTTAGCTGGCGAGCAGAGCCTTGAGACGGCAGAGTTGCCCATTCATCTGAAATAGCGAGCCAGGCCAGGAGGTTCCTAGGCAAAAAATCCGCCAGGAGCCGGCGCCGCGGTTCGAGCCGACTCCGTGAGTCGCAGCACAGGAGATCCCGGCGCCTTTTCAACAAGCGACCGGAACGCGGGGTCGTTCAACTTAAAAGAAAAGACTCTGAGTCAGGGAGCCAGGTGATCAGGCTCGGTTGGTCCCACCCCTCCACCCCCAACAACAACGAAAACAAAAACAGTAATTGGAAACCCTCTGGGTTGAGCCCTTCAAACCAAGCACAGCTGAACCGGGACGGTCCGGCTCCGTGGGGGAGGGGCTTCCGCCATTACTGAGACTCTCCACCGCTACGGAGGCAGGCTGCCGTTGCCGAGGCAACCCGCCGTTGCCGAGGCAACCTGCCACAACAGAGAGAGTCCGCCATAACAGAGGCGGGGCCACCATTGCCCAGACAGTTCTAACTACGCCCATATAAAAAGGACTACAGGGAAGAGCTCAGGGCAGCTGGGCGGAGCCCACAGCAGCTCAGCAAAGCCCCTGCGGGCAGGCAGAGGCTAGGCGTGCTGCTAGCTGGGCGGGTCCGACCTGAAAAAAAAAAAATCAAAAAAGGCAGTAGTGCAACGGAAACTCATAAAGCTCCAACTCCCTGGGACAGAGACAGACAACAGGTGGATAAACCCACAAAAATGGGTAGAAACCAGCGTAAAAAGGATGAAAACTCCCGAAACCAGAACACCTCTCCTCCTAAAAGTGATCACAACTCCTCACCAGCAAGGGAACCAGACCGGATGGAGAAGGAGGGTGATGAAATGACAGAATCAGACTTCAGAAGATGGGTAGTAAGAAACTACAATGAGCTAAAAGAACATGTTCTAACCCATCGCAAAGAAAATAGGAACCTTGAAAAAAGATTGGACGAACTGCTGACGAGAATGGACAGCATAGAGAGGAGAATAAGTGAATTGATGGAGCTGAAAAACGCAACACGAGAACTTCGTGAAGCATGCACAAGCTTCAACAGCCGAATTGACCAAGCAGAAGAAAGGATATCAGAGGTCGAAGACCAACTCAATGAAATAAAAAGAGAAGGCAAGAACAGAGAAAAAAGCGCAAAAAGGAATGAACAAAATCTTCAAGAAATGTGGGACTATGTGAAAAGACCTAATCTACGTCTGATAGGTGTACCTGAATGTGATGAAGAGAATGAATCCAAGCTGGAAAATACTCTTCAGGATATTATCCAGGAAAACTTCCCCAACCTAGCAAGGCAGACCAATATTCAAATCCAGGAAATACAGAGAACACCACAGAGATATTCCTCAAGAAGAGCAACCCCAAGGCACATAATCGTCAGATTCACCAGGGTTGAAATGAAAGAGAAAATGCTAAGGGCAGCCAGAGAGAAAGGTCGGGTTACCCACAAAGGGAAGCCCATTAGACTCACAGCAGATCTCTCAGCAGAAACCGTACAAGCCAGAAGAGACTGGGGGCCAATATTCAACATCCTTAAAGAAAAGAACTTTCAACCCAGAATCTCCTATCCAGCCAAACTCAGCTTCATAAGTGAAGGAAAAATAAAATCCTTTGTGAACAAGCAAGCACTCAGAGATTTCATCACCACCAAACCTGCTCTACAAGAACTCCTGAAAGAGGCTCTACACACATAAAGGAAAAACCAGTACCAGCCACTCCAAAAACACACCAAATGGTAAAAAAGCAGCAACACAATCAAGAATCTGCATCAACTAACCAACAAAACAGCCAGGTAGCATCAAAATGACAGCATCAAATTCACACATAACAATACTATCCCTAAATGTCAATGGACTAAATGCCCCAATCAAAAGACACAGACTGGCAAATTGGATAAAAAGCCAAAACCCATCAGTGTGCTGTATCCAGGAAACCCATCTTACATGCAAGGATACACAAAGGCTCAAAATACAGGGATGGAGGAAGATCTACCAAGCAAATGGAGAGCAAAAAAAGGCAGGAGTTGCAATTCTCATCTCTGATAAAATAGACTTTAAAGCAACAAAGATCAAAAGAGACAAAGAAGGACATTACATAATGGTAAAAGGATCACTGCAACAAGAAGAGCTAACGATCCTAAATATATATGCACCCAATACAGGAGCACCCAGATACATAAGGCAAGTTCTTAATGACTTACAAAGAGACTTAGACTCCCACACAATAATAGTGGGAGACTTTAACACCCCATTGTCAATATTAGACAGATCAACCAGACAGAAAATCAACAAGGATATCCAGGACCTGAACACAGACCTGGAACGAGCAAACCTAATAGACATTTACAGAACTCTCCACCCCAAATCCACAGAATATACATTCTTCTCAGCACCACATCACACCTACTCTAAAATTGACCACATAATTGGCAATAAATCACTCCTCAGCAAATGCAAAAGAACAGAAATCATAACAAACAGTCTCTCAGACCACAGTGCAATCGAGTTAGAACTCAGAATGCAGAAACTAACTCAGAACCGCACAGCTTCATGGAAACTGAACAACTTGCTCTTGAATGTTGACTGGATAAACAATGAAATGAAGGCAGAAATAAAGATGTTCTTCGAAACCAATGAGAACGAAGACACAACATACCAGAATCTCTGGGACACATTTAAAGCAGTCTCTAGAGGAAAATATATAGCAATGAGTGCCCACATGAGAAGAAAGGAGAGATCGAAAATTGACACCCTATCATCAAAATTGAAAGAGCTAGAGGAGCAAGATCAAAAAAACTCAAAACCTAGCAGAAGACAGGAAATAACTAAGATCAGAGCAGAACTGAAGGAAATAGAGACACAAAAAACTCTTCAAAAAATCAATAAATCCAGGAGCTGGTTTTTTGAAAAGATCAACAAAATAGACAGACCACTAGCCAGATTAATAAAAAAGAAAAGAGAGAATAACCAAATTGATGCAATAAAAAACGATAAAGGGGATATCACCACAGATTCCACAGAAATCCAAACCATCATCAGAGATTATTACAAACAACTCTATGCACATAAACTAGTAAACCTGGAAGAAATGGATAAATTCCTGGACACCTGCAACCTCCCAAGCCTAAACCTGGAAGAAGCCGAAACCCTGAATAGACCAATAACATGGTCTGAAGTCGAGGCAGCAATAAAGAGCCTACCACCCAAAAAAAGCCCAGGTCCAGATGGGTTCACAGCTGAATTCTACCAGACATACAAGGAGGAGCTGATACCATTCCTTCTGAAACTATTCCAGACAATCCAAAAAGAGGGAATCCTTCCCAAATCATTTTACGAGACAAACATCATCCTGATACCAAAACCCGGCAGAGACTCAACAAGAAAAGAAAATTTCAGGCCAATATCCATGATGAACATAGATGCAAAAATCTTCAATAAAATACTGGCAAACCGATTGCAACAGCATATCAAAAAGCTCATCCACCGTGATCAAGTAGGATTCATCCCGGGGATGCAAGGCTGGTTCAACATACGCAAGTCCATAAACGTAATTCACCACATAAACAGAACCAAAGACAAAAACCACATGATTATCTCGATTGATGCAGAGAAGGCTTTTGACAAAATTCAACAACCCTTTATGCTAAAAACCCTCAATAAACTAGGTATTGACGGAACGTATCTCAAAACAATAAAAGCTATTTACGACAAACCAACAGCCAATATCATACTGAATGGGCAAAAACTGGAAGCATTCCCTTTGAAATCTGGCACTAGACAAGGATGCCCTCTCTCACCACTCCTATTCAATATAGTACTGGAAGTTCTAGCCAGAGCAATCAGGCAAGAAAAAGAAATAAAGGGTATCCAAATTGGAAAGGAGGAAATCAAATTGTCTCTATTTGCAGATGACATGATTGTATATCTGGAAGACCCCATCATCTCAGCCCAAAATCTCCTGAAACTGATAAACAACTTCAGCAAAGTCTCAGGATACAAAATCAACGTGCAAAAATCACAAGCATTCCTATACACCAGTAATAGACTTCAAGAGAGCCAAATCAAGAACGAACTGCCATTCACAATTGCTACAAAGAGAATAAAGTACCTAGGAATACAACTAACAAGGAACGTAAAGGACCTCTTCAAGGAGAACTACAAGCCATTGCTCAATGAAATAAGAGAGGATACAAACAGATGGAGAAACATTCCATGTTCATGGTTAGGAAGAATCAACATCGTGAAAATGGCCATACTGCCCAAAGTAATTTACAGATTCAATGCTATTCCCATCAAGCTACCAATGACCTTCTTCACAGAACTGGAAAAAAACACCTTAAACTTCATATGGAACCAAAAGAGAGCCCGCATAGCCAAGTCAATTCTAAGCAAAAAGAACAAAGCGGGAGGCATCACACTACCGGACTTCAAACAATACTACAAGGCTACAGTAATCAAAACAGCATGGTACTGGTACCAAAACAGAGATATAGACCAATGGAACAGAACAGAGGCCTCACAGGAAATACAACATACCCACAACCATCTGATCTTCGACAAACCTGACAAAAACAAGCAATGGGGAAAGGACTCCCTGTTTAATAAATGGTGTTGGGAAAACTGGCTAGCCATGTGCAGAAAGCAGAAACAGGACCCCTTCCTGACACCTTACACCAAAATTAACTCCAGATGGATTAAAGACTTAAACATCAGACCTAATACCATAAAAACCTTAGAAGAAAATCTAGGCAAAACCATTCAGGACATAGGTGTAGGCAAGGACTTCATGACCAAAACGCCAAAAGCAATGGCAACAAAAGCCAAAATAGACAAATGGGACCTAATCAAACTCCACAGCTTCTGCACGGCAAAAGAAACAGTCAGTAGAGTGAATCGGCAACCAACAGAATGGGAAAAAATTTTTGCAGTCTACCCATCTGACAAGGGGCTGATATCCAGAATTTACAAAGAACTAAAGCAGATCTACAAGAAAAAAACAATCAAGCCCATTCAAAAATGGGCAAAGGATATGAACAGATACTTTACAAAAGAAGACATACAGGAGGCCAACAAACATATGAAAAAATGCTCATCATCACTGGTCATCAGAGAAATGCAAATCAAAACCACATTGAGATACCATCTCACACCAGTTAGAATGGCGATCATTAAAAAATCGGGAAACAACAGATGCTGGAGAGGATGTGGAGAAATAGGAACACTTTTACACTGTTGGTGGGAATGTAAATTAATTCAACCATTGTGGAAGACAGTGTGGCGATTCCTCAAGGACCTAAAAATAGAAATCCCATTTGACCCAGCAATCCCATTACTGGGTATATATCCAAAGGATTATAAATCATTCTACTACAAGGACACGTGCACACGAATGTTCATTGCAGCACTGTTTACAATAGCAAAGACCTGGAACCAACCCAAATGCCCAACGATGATAGACTGGATAGGGAAAATGTGGTACATATACACCATGGAATATTATGCAGCCATCAAAAACGATGAGTTCACGTCCTTTATAGGGACATGGATGAACCTGGAAACCATCATTCTCAGCAAACTGACACAAGAGCAGAAAATCAAACACCGTATATTCTCGCTCATAGGCGGGTGTTGAACAATGAGAACACATGGACACAGGGAGGGGAGCACTACACACTGGGGTCTGTTGGGGGGAAATGGCGGAGGGGCGGGGGGTGGGGAGGTGGGAAGAGATAGCACGGGGAGAAATGACAGATACAGGTGAGGGGACGGAAGGCAGCAAAGCACACTGCCATGTGTGTACCTATGCAACAATCTTGCATGTTCATCACATGTACCCCAAAACCTAAAATGCAATAAAAAAAAAAAAAAAAAAAAAAAAAAAAAACTATTTTTGATTATTCATGGCAGTAAACTTTTTTAAAGATCCTGACTAGCTTTCCTTTTTTCAGTAACTTTATTTAAAAATAATTTCATATCTTCAGAAAAGTTGTAAATACAATTCAAAGAGTTTGCTTATAATTTCTCCACTATTTTGAACTTCTGATATTACTGTGATACATTTTTCAAAACTAAGTCACTTTGGTACATTATGATTATCTAAAATTCAGGACTTGTGTGTATTTTATCAATATTTCAATTCACATCTTTCAGTTTTAGAGTCTGATCTAGGGTACACATTTAATTTATTTGACATGTTTCTGGATATCCTCTGGTCTAGGACAGTTGCTGAGTCTTTTTGTGGTTATTCATTGTTTTTATAGTCTTTTTTTTATCTTTATAGTCTTAAGGGGTACTACAGAATATACCCCAGTCTGAGATTGTCTTACTTATTTGTTAAAAAATTAGCCAGCGATAATGGGTTTTTTGGAAAGGATACCACAGAGGTGAAGTTACTTTCTCATCTCATCATATCACGGGATATATGACAGCCATGTGATCTCTCTAATGATGTTAAGATTCACCATGTCATTAAGGTAGTGTTTGACAGGTTTCTTCACCGTAGCTTTACTATTTTTCCATCCGTAATCTATCTTTGAAAACAAGTTTCACTCAAGCCTAGAAAAACCATAGACAGGGAGTAGAGTGGTAGAAATTAAACTTCACCTCCAGTAGAGGGGAATATCCACACTATTATTTACAAGTCTTCTTTATGGGAGATTTGTATATTTATTTATTCATTTAATCATCTATTTATTTCAGTGTGGACTCATGTATATTTCTTTTATACTCATGTATATTTATTTTATACTTTAAATATACTCATATGTAAGAAAAATACTTTCCATTCTATATTTAAATGTTTGTAAACCTACTGTCCATCACTTGATTGACAAATTAACAAATAAGGCATTATTAGAATACATTTACTATGGTAAAAATCAGAACTTCTATATATATAAAATAAGCTGCCAAAACCATCTGTTGAAGAAATCTTGATACTTAAAAGGACTTTCTTTCCCTGACACTTGAAGATCTCTCCTGCCTTTCATATGCTGCCCTAAATATGACAGCTGCATGAGTGATTAGCTCTATTGCCTATGAAATTTAAATTCCATATGCTTACATGTCACTTCATCTAAAATAATGTATAGTCATGAGGAGGCTACCGATATTTATACATAGATAATATTTGTATGATAGCAGCTCACATTGCCACCAGGGTGCAAGGAAGCCTCAATATGTCACTTGCATTTGACGGAAAACTTATTGCTTTAATTTTTCAAAAACAGGATGAATATTTTTATACTTCCTCTAAATTTACATAGTCTATTTAGTATCAAATGGCATTTTTAAAAAATCAGTTTGATTTTCAAGGAAGAATTTATTTAATATCATGGCTACTGATTGGAATGTAGCAAATAACATACCAAAAACAAGGCTAAACTTATCATCGCATCTTATCTGCTATTTTTGTGCTTTTGTATATAGCTTTCAGCTATTACACATAAAGAGTAGAGATGTGATGTGGCATAATAGACTCATGAAGCTCAGAATTCTAACTTCATGAGTTAATATTTCTCATATGAATCACATAAAGAAAATAATAATCTCTTAACAACAGTGTTATAGAATGAGATAATGTAAGCAAATAAAATACCAAGAATAGTACTTACAGTGGGTACTTGATCTCTTTTGCTACCTTCCTCCTTCACAGGCGATATTGACAAGCTTTTATTTGATAAATAAAATCCATTATACATGTAATTTTATCTTGAATGTGCATGAATATTTTATGATTCAAACTGAAATTGATTAACCTTCATATATTATCACCTCTCAACGTAAGTGAATACTTAATGTTGCTCTTTAGTAGTCTCCAGCAGTGGTATAAAGTCTCATAACTAAAAGTCATATTTAACATTTTTATATTAAAATGCACGGATTTATTTTCTTTAAAAATTTGAAAAGTTCTGACAATGGTAACAAACATTTTGTAATTATTTTAAATAGCAAATCAAGCCACGCATAATCACTTATTGAGCAAAATCCTCCCAAGACAATGCTGCCCTTTGGTGATCAGAACTTGTCTTGGCCTGAACCCGCTTGTCTCTTGCCACCTCGTTACCCTCTTCCAGAGGATGTAGCACTTGTTTTCTCAAGGTTGTGCTATTCAGGGTAAGAGCCAGGGGAAGTAACGGAGAAAAAATAAAGTAGGAGCTTCACAGTCATATTCATTTCCTAACTTTTCTGCAGTAAAATCAAATACGTTTCTTGTCAGCAGGACTGAAAGTCCTCTGGAGCACAGAAGCTCCAATTTTCAGATGTTACTTTGCTACTTCTTTTCCCAATTAAGGCTTACTTTAAATGCATTTGTGTTTGATATTGTTTCTGGAAAATGAAAAGGGCCTATGGAGCTCATGATGAACTCATGTGCTGTGATCTTTAATCCCTGGATGTGGATCCCTTGCTTTTCCTAGTGTTTCTATGGTTATAAGTTATGCGTTTTTGGAAGCCACATAAATTCCACCAGGGTTAAAGAAATATAAACAAACAAACAAACAAACAAATAAATAAATAAATACCTCTCAATGAATTTTATCATCCCATTTGTCTTAAAGCATGATTGTGGGTTTCATGGGTGTACAAAATTATGAAGGGCTGTTTTAAACGGTGTGAAAATGCAAAGTTATCATAATAACACTCACTGTTGAACACAAATGTTGGTGATATTATTTCCTGGACCTCATAAATATGTGTGCATTTTCTGCATAATGTATGTCAATTCTACTTAAAATGATGTTTAGTTTATTAAAGAATGTAAAATATAAGTGGTTAGGTAATTTACTACCAGGGATATAATTTAGGCTATGTGGCAAATGTGTATTTACTCAAGTCAAAGTTTTAAAGAAAAATTATGTTTTAAAATTTCAATTTTTATAGAGAGAGGGAGTGTATGTACAGATTTGTTACATGGGAATATTACATGATGTTAAGGTTTGGAGTACAGATTCCAATCCATCACCCTGTTAGTGAGCATAGTATCAGATAGGTAGTTCTTTAACTTACTCCCCCTTGCTTCAACCCCTAGTAGTCTATAGTGTCTATATTTCCTACATTTATGTCCATGCTTAGCTCAATGCTCAGCTCCCACTTATAAGTGAGAACATGTGGTATTTGATTTTCTGTTCCTGTGTTAATATGTTTAGGATTACAACCTCCAGCTTCATCTATGTTGTTTCAAAGGACATTATTTCATTCTCTAAAATTAAAGAAAATATTCTTACTTATTAGACTTATAATAACTAAATACGTAGTTATACTTAAAAAATGGATCCTAAGCATAAGAAACTAATCTGCATAAGCTCATTTAACAGACTACCAACACATTTCCTTTGCTATGTGATACTCACTTTGAATACTAAATATTTCCAAAGCACTTTTCCCACATCTTTTTGTGCATAGGCAAGTGAAAAACAACAGGAAAACTCAGACATGATAGCTAATATTCACATGTTCTGGTAATTTAGTTAAGTATATTTCTATCTACATCATGTGTTGCATATAATAGCTTCTGTGGCTTTAATAACAAATTTTGACTGGAGATAAGAGGAGACTCAGTAGGATGAAAACTTTTAAACAATTTATAAATAGCAATACATGAAAGCTCTTGTTTCCATTTCTGTGCTTATATTATAGCTATGAAAAGAAATCTCAGAAAATATCAATCTTCATTTTATGATGATTGTTATGTTTTCTTATAAAATCCTAAATATCATTAAATACATCAAAAATTTGCAAAGAATACAACATCCATTTCAACACTCAAAATAGAGAATGTAATTCAAGCAATCACAATTTTTTGTAATAAAATAATATCAACCAAACTATGTACTATTTTATTCAAACTCTACATAAAGCATAAAATGTACAACTTTTTTAAAAAAGAAGACAATTGTTTCAATTACTATACATACAACAGGTGTAGGATTAGCCCCCATATTAATGATTTGTCTTAATATACCACTAAACACTAATACTAACAAGTTCATAGATTTTACACTTTGTTTTACAATTTTGGTTATTACAAAACTGAAACTAAGGAAACAAGTAAATGATTCATAAATATTCATACCCTTCAACATTATACACTTTAAATTTAAACTAGTATGTTGGTTACAGAAAGTTTTGTTGTGGTTTTTACTTTAAAAGGCTATCCTCAGGAAACTAAACAAAATAAACGGTAAATATGGTGAAAATAGGAGTGAACTGTATCATCTATCAGGAAATAATCTAAGTAGATTAGAGAAGAAGTGATCAGTGTAGTTGAGTACATTATGTAGAAAAGTAAGACTG
The DNA here is from genome assembly GCF_048565385.1 of Saimiri boliviensis. Taxonomy (NCBI): domain Eukaryota; kingdom Metazoa; phylum Chordata; class Mammalia; order Primates; family Cebidae; genus Saimiri; species Saimiri boliviensis. The sequence continues at coordinate 152,533,561 of NC_133451.1, forward strand.
ACTAAAGTAGAAAATTGTGCGATTGTGAGATGAGGCAGAATCAGGAAGAGCTAACCACATTAAATTTGGCCTGAAATAAGAATGTGAAACAGTGACACATTTGAATATTACATCTATCAAAATGAGCAAAAAAATCTAAAAACTAACTTGATATAAAAATTAACTGAAATCTGACTCCTCTAATAAGCTCAACTTATTATAGGAATGAGGTCTATAAGAGTTCCAATGCCTTCAAATCTTTAAAGACCATATTAATATAAACCCAGAGAAAAACTTTTCTCAATGTTTACAAAATTTATTTTTTATTTATGTTTTTATCACAGGCATTCTGTAATCTCAAACGGGTTCTGAAATTTAGTTCTGGAAAATGAATTTCCAGTACTCGATTAATTAACCGATTGATAGATAAATGAAAAATGCTTTTGTTGAAAAAAAGTAGGAATGTTATTATTTTCCAGAATTCTAGCACTTTGGGAGGCCCAGGAGGGTGGATTGCTTGAGTTCAGGAGTTCTAAACCAGCCTGGGCAACATGGAAAAACCCCATCTCTACAAGAATTACAAAAATTAGCTAAGCATGGTGGCATGCATATATAGTCCGGATACCGAGGTGGGAGGAGCCCTTGGGCCTGGGAGATCAAGGCTTCAGTGACCCATGATTGTGCCATTCATTCCTTCCTGGGTGACAGAGTGAGATGATAATAATAATTTAATATTATTATGTTTTATTATTGGCACAGGAACTCATTTATTTCAAAAGCATATTTGCAACTTTTGAGGTCTCTAAAATCTATATACAGTAGAAGTTAGTTTAAATAATCTCTTCTTAAACTACTACCTGGTTTAGATGGTACTCTCTATTGTTTCTGTAAAAAATGCTGATTCATATCCGTATAATAGTAAACATTTGTGACAAATTGGCTAACTTCTAATACTATGAATCGTTTATTTTCAAAATGCTTTATGCCAATATTATTATGATCAACAAATTTTAATAGAAATTATGTAATATGATAAATATAATTAGAAAATAGTCGGGCGCGGTGGCTCAAGCCTGTAATCCCAGCACTTTGGGAGGCTGAGGCAGGTGGATCACGAGGTCGAGAGATCGAGACCATCCTGGTCAACATGGTGAAACCCCGTCTCTACTAAACATACAAAAAATTAGCTGGGCATGGTGGCACGTGCCTGTAATCCCAGCTACTCAGGAGGCTGAGGCAGGAGAATTGCCTGAACCCAGGAGGCGGAGGTTGCGGTGAGCCGAGATCGTGCCATTGCACTCCAGCCTGGGTAACAAGAGCGAAACTCTGTCTCAAAAAAAAATAATAATAATAAAAAAAAAAATTAAAAAAAAAAAATAAAAAAAATAGAAAATACACCAAATTATCATAAAGATTTGGTTAAAATGCATCACTAGGTTTTTTTAAAGACTGTAAAATCTTTAAAAAATCTTAACAGCTAAAAGAATTCTAAGGCCGGGTGCAGTGGCTTCTGCCTATAATCCAAGCACTTTGGAAGGCACAGGAGGGCAGGCAGATCACTTGAGTTCAGGAGTTCGAAACCAGCCTAGGCAACATGGCAAATCTCAGTCTTTCCTAAATATACAAAAATTAGCTGGGTATGGTGGCATGCACATGTAATCCCAGCTACTCAGGTGGCTGAGGTGGGAGGATCACTCTGGCATGAGAGGTTGAGACTTCAGTAAGACATGATCATGGCACTGCATTCCTGCCTGAGTAATAGAATGAGGCCCTGTCTCAAAAAAAAAAAAAAAAAAAAAAAAAAAAAAAAGTAAATTAATTAATTTAAAAATAAATAAATAAATAAATTCTGCAATAAAAGATTATTTCTCTGCTGTTTATGTTCTCTCACTTAAGAACATTATAATTGGAAAACATAACCCTGTGGTATATTCCAAAAATGAACAGAACCCTGTACCTGTGGTATTTATTTAAAAAAAAATCTTAAATGATGTTGTGACAACTGGCTAGGTATTTGATAAAAGATAAATTGGGTTCTTTCCTCCTTTTACTCCAGGATAACTTCTAAGTTAGTTACAGACAAAATATTTTTGAAAATGAAACTATAAATGAACTAGAAAGGTAAATATTGAAGACAAAATACCATGAGCTGAGTAAAAACTAAAGAAACTGAGAAATAATATTTTCAAATTGCATGACAAAGACTTTAAACCCTTATTGAAAAAAGGTTCTTAAATACCAAAGAGTAAAAATCATCAGCTTGTAATACAATGGGAAAATATAAAGTAGACATTAATAGAAAAAAACACCTTAAATGTATGAAAACTTGCTCACCTTCATTTATAATAAGAGAAAGATAAATAAATCTTTTTATCTCATCAGAATGGCAAAATTCTAAAAGCATGATGAAATGTTTTGTTAATTTATCTGTGAGAGTAAAGGTATATACACACATTTCTGGGAAAGTTGAAAAAAAGTATTACAGGTATGGAGATGCTTTTGCAACGTTGATAATATCAGCAAGATTACATAGTGAATTAGCCCTTTGATTCCACTAGGAATCTAGCACCAAGCTATACTAACAAAAATATGAAATAACTTGCTGTGGTAATTTTTAACAGCAAATGAATGAAAACAACCTACTGTCCTTCAATAGGAAATTGAAAGATTAAATTCTTTATGTAATATAGTGAGATATGATGTAGCCATACAAAAGAATGACTATCATCTTTATCCTATAACATGATACAATTTCTGTGATATATGTGAAAAAGACAATATGGAATAGTATATATGATTTTTTTTTCATTTATTCATATTGGGAGAAAGTCACTATAAAGGAAGTAGAAACGGAGACAAGACTTTACCTAAATACCTTGCTATATAGTTTCTAATTTGCAATATTTTATTAATTTTATATAATCAAAAACAAATAAATTTGAAAGTAAAAAGCTCCTAAAATTGAAACTAATAAAACCCTCTGTCTAGGTTGATTGAAAATATATTTTTCTATCTAAGTTAATTTAGACCATATTATATTTTTCTGTTCAAATTTAGATAAATATTTTTGAAGAAAAAGTTTTACTGAAAAGAATTTATAAAACTCAGTCTTCTAAATTTTATAAGCAATACCACTGTTATTACATTGAAAGTACTTCATTTGTAATTGGATAAAGCAAATAAGCAATAAAATTTACTTTTTGAAAAAAATTTTAGTTATGTAAGTAAAAATAAATATAGAAATAAAATGAAATGGTGTAAGTAAATATCCTGTGGTAGTAAATTGCAATTAAAAATACATCATTGAGCCAGACAGCGTGGATCATGCCTGTAATCCCAGCACTTTCAGGGGCTGAGGTGAGTGGATCACGAAGTTAGGAGTTCGACACCAGCCTGGCCAATATGGTGAAACACTGTCTCTACTAAAAATATTAAAAAATAGCTGGGTGTGGTGGTGCACACCTGTAGTGCCAGCTACTCGGGCGGCTGAGGCAGGAGAATTGCTTGAGTCTGGATGGCAGAGGTTGCAGGGAGCTGAGATTATGCCACTGCACTCCAGCCAGGGCAACAGAGTGAGACTCAGTCTCAAAAAAAAAAAAAAAAGGAAAGAAAATACATCATAACTCACATGTTTTTTTTTTTTTTTTTCTAAACTACATTTTTTACTAACTTTGTTCCTTGCAAAGGCCAAGAAGGAATGGTAATTGACATTCAGATCATGAGTACTGCAAGTAGTTTCTCTACTAAAAAGAGCAGTTTGGGAACAATAGCTGTAGGAGAAAACATGGAAGATTAGCTGAAGCATCTAGTGTCAGAGTAACAAGGGTATCAGAGATAAGTGGGTTACATCAAAAGAAAATACAGGCAATAAAGGACGCTAGGTCCAAAATAAAATAATTTGTGCAGTACAAAGATAATATTTTTTATGAAAAATGTTCAGTACCTAAGTGGTATGTTTATACAGAAATTGCAGTTCAACTAAACTAAGGAGGAGCCCAAGGCACTAGGCAGCTGGACTTCAGTCTATGGCTAATCTCACCGCTACCACAACTGGTACCATTGCTAACGTTAGCCTGCCAGAGCCATGTCTTTGTCCTCCTAGACAAGGATGGTGGGGTATCTTGACAAAATAAAGGTCACTTCTAAAACAAATTTCTGTGAGATGGAATTGGAGAATGACCTAGTTATCTCTTTTCCTTTTTTTCTCAATATGTTATTTATTTCTCCTGCATGGTTCTTCTTATGTTTCTAGTACGTGGTTTCCTTTGATTGTTAACTTACTCATGTATTACTTTTGCTTACTCCTATGAGGAAATTGAACAGAAATTATATACATGGTTGATAGTTTAAATTCTACTAATAAAGTAACTGTCAATAACACTAGCTAACCTCATATGGTCCTCATTATGTGCATTGGTTTAAGCCTAGAACTTTAATTCTCACAGAAATTTTGGGGGGCAAATACTGTTATGATTCCCATTTTACACAAGAGAACAATGAGTCAGAAAGGTTAGAAGACTTGATCAGGTTATAGTTAGTGGCTGAGCCCAAAGATCAGTCCACACAGCATGGCTCTAGAGTTCTCCGTTTACAATCAGCTCTCAAATAGTATTATCGCAGGACATGATTCCCCTCAGCACTCTTTCAGAAAAACTTTTTAAAATCATTTGCATATATGCTTCTATCTAACTTAATGAATGTTGCAAAAATTCATTTCACATTATTATTGATCTTACAAAAATATAAAGACTGCATAAAAATAATTTATGCCACGTTGTTCTCTTTCACTGTAATAATTTGTTCCTATTACAATCCGCTGCCCATTGTTAAAGGACCCATTCATGTTTCTTATACATTCTTTTTAAATAATTTAAAAATACATGTGCTTAAAATTATGTCGACCTCCATTTTTAAGTGATATTAATTGATAGATCTTTATTTGTTCCTGTTCTTTATTTTAAAACAAATTAAAGTGGTCTTTTAACAGACACAGTTGGCAGACATTGCCTCCTTTTTTGATACAATTTGACATTAATGTAACAGTCACAAAATTTATAAAGCATAAAAGTAGCTTTCTTGTGCTATCATTGGAGAATTTTCTAATGTATTCTTTTTATTAATTCTTCTAGAAAAGCTAAAAATTTAAAAAGTGGAATTTCTAAATTACCCTATATGAAAGACAACTTTAAATATTTTTATAGGACAGTAGTGTATTAGCACAATACTTTGAAGTGATTTACGCCAGTCTTAAGTAAAACCATTACACAAGTATTTATGGAACAGTTTTCACAATTAAGTGAAGTTAAAAAGCACTGTTCCCAGCACTTTGGGAGGCCGAGGCGGGTGGATCACGAGGTCAAGAGATCGAGACCATCCTGGTCAACATGGTGAAACCCCGTCTCTACTAAACATGCAAAAAATTAGCTGGGCATGGTGGTGCGTGCCTGTAATCCCAGCTACTCAGGAGGCTGAGGCAGGAGAATTGCCTGAACCCAGGAGGCGGAGGTTGCGGTGAGCCGAGATCGCGCCATTGCACTCCAGCCTGGGTAACAAGAGCGAAACTCCGTCTCAAAAAAAAAAAAAAAAAAGCACTGTGAACAATGTTGACTAAATTTACCTCATTGTGGTCCAATATATTATTTTAAACAAACTATTGATGGTGAAAAACCCCACAAAATACAGTCTTTTAGAAAATGGCTTTTTTTTTCTAGCTTTAATGGAAGAATCTATCTTTAAATAACACTTGCTTAAACTGGCATATTTGTGATTCTTTAAATAAAAATATATGGAGCAATAAGTTTTAGAATGTGTTCTTAAGTCAACATATTCCCACACAAAGACATTTCACAAGAAACTTTATGAATATAATTTGTTTAGGAAAGAGGTGATTTGTTATTCCTCTTTGTGTATCTGAATCTATGTAAGAATGAAACACATTTTGGGTTTATATTGTATTTTTATTTTGTTTTGACAAATATAATTTATGTCTAAATTTCATGTGCTCACACATAACCCGAGATAGAATAAGGGTACTTTAATACATGAATTTAATTATCTGTCATTATTACTACAATCACCTACCAAATACTAAATTCCCTTATGCCATATATACTTAACCCAGAAAGAAAGTGTTATTCTAATTTGTGGCATTTTAATTTTGACTGATTAACATTCACTTCATTTGAATTATAAACAAGTTTTTATAATAACCTTATGATTAGTGAGTGACTTTTCCTAATTCTAAGTGGGAATAAAAAAAGAATATAGCCATCAGGTATATTAGAATATGACCTCTAGCTAATTAAATTAAATTAGTCAACATTTTGGAGCAAATTTGTGGAAAACTTTCATATTATTTATTTCCCGTGATAGTTGCAGAAACCATGAGAGGTTGCTGTTACCATCCTCAGTAGGTTAGAATACTATGGATGAAAAAGTGAATTTTAGAAAGTATGTGAATTGTTCAAGGTCATATAGCTAATAAATTCAGACAAAGTTCTTCAGATTTCATGGCTGGTTCTCTCCATTGTCATACTGTGGTTATCAATCAAAAGTACATATTTTATTATTGGAAAAATATAAACTTGATCATTTGTACATAGCATTCTTAGCTTGATACCTTCTTCAAATTTTAATATGGTAATTATTAATAAGAAACTTCACTATGTAAAATGTGATATTCAATTTTGAAATAGAACACTTAGTAAGTTCTTTTGTACAATGCACATCATTTAGACTCCTTCGATACAATTCTGTATCTCAACTGCCAGCATGCAAATGTGTATATACATACACACACACACACACATACACACACACACACACACACACACACACACACACACACACATATATATATATATATATATATATATATATATATATATATAAGCATTTATGAACCCTTTAAAGTAGGATTTTATACAAACAAGATGCTTTAGGGGACAAGTGGTATTTAAGATTCAGTGCTTTCTACATTCATTCTTATAAATTCTATCATGTCTCAGACCTTGTCATTCCCAGGAATGAATAAAGCAAAAGAGCTAGCTAGATCTAATAATTAACTAGTGCAGCAAAAGCAGGGAACAACTGATAGGTGTGTGCCAGGAGATACCTCACCCACGTCTAAATCCCATATAAGCAATATGAAAAAATAGCATGACTAGAGCTGCAATCCAGGACTGTCATGCCCTATGCCCAGGAGAAACTGAATGCAGACAGTAATGACTAACAGCTATGCTAACCACAGGCAAAAATCATTAAGTAGCTCACTACGTCTGTCATTTATGCTTGTAACAACATCTGGGCTAGAATAGCAGGGTTACCTAAACAAGTTGTGTTTCATGCAGTCAAATCATAAAATAAGACAGAGAACTTTAAATTCTTGGGTAAATTTGAAGTTTATTGTGAAAAAATATACAGCTGGAACAGTATTTAAAAACATACGTTGGATGATGATTTCTTGTTAATTCATCATTTACTTGACCCATAGGGAGTATTCTTGCTCAAAGTGACAGTGGGGGGTAAGAACAATGGGTCCTTCTCTGTGAGAGAGTAAACCTAACCTGGGAAATTGTTCTCTTCACATGACTTTGGAGAATAGGTTTCCTGAAAGCATAACTGTCATCTACTAATAAAATTAAAAACAATTCATAAGGAGATAGTCATTGTATACATTACATGAAAATTATTAAAATTTTAAAAGTTCAATATTTAACTCATGTTAGTCAATATTGATTACTTTTATTTATTCAATTCTGTTATCTCTATTATTAATGTAATAATTTCACGTGGTAGAAATCAATGTATAGAAAAGACACAAAATCATCATTCTACACATCCTTGTTAAAATCACAATTTCACTACCCCTCCTTTGAAGCAATGATTTTTAAATGTTTGTATTTTCGGCTTGCTTGTTTTTCTCCACAATGGTATGTAGTTGTTTATACTAGCATTACTTGAAATATGAGCATTTTAAAAATTTTATATGATAAATGAAAATTAGAACACTTAAAATTTAACCCGTGTCACCTTCTACTCTTTAAATTCAGATAAATGTGTAATAATTTAGTTTCTTTTATAATAATATAATCAAAACTTTATATAAATATAATCAAAAATGCTTTTCTTTCTTATTAACTTCCTGCTTTTATTTACTGTTAGAAGAAAATTCAAACATTGATAAAGGAAAGGGCAGAGCACAGTGATCATAACCATGCATGTCTATTTGCACCATATAGGATGAGCTAATACATTTTCTCATAATGCTGTATCTTTTAGGACTAAATTATTTTAAATTATAAACATCAGGATATTTCACCTATGTATATTTGTGTATGTCCTTCTTAAAACTAAGATATTTTCCTATATAACCATAATAGCATTTTCGATTTAAGAAAATTATTTTGTATAATATCTAGCTCATATCTAATTTTTTTCAGTTGCTATCAATTTTAGCTATTTCTTTACAACCATTTTAAAAGACAAAAATATTAACACTCCTTATTTCTTTCCCCTCTTTTTCCAACTTCCTGTCTTCCAACATCTGTTCTTTAAATTTATGCTCACCATAATAAAGTTTTGTCTTCTTTGCCTGTAATTTGCTATAAAAGATAAAGAAAAAATTAAGGTAAATGAACAGTAGATTTAGGAGAGTTGAAGTCCATACCCAATTCTTGCCTTAGGTTCTGTGGGAAGCAGACTATGAGGTTTGGGTTGAGCATTATAAGGGAGTGTTCTGGGGTCACCTGTGGAGAAGAAAAGGCAATAGGATTAGGTAAAAGGAAAAGCTGAACAGCCAAGCACTTACAATAGAAATAAAAGCCTGAGCTGGCCCTGTAGAGAAATGTGGATCTGGGTTGACTCTCAGAGATAAGGTCAAGAGCCCAGACCACTTTACACCCACTTGTTTGGACTGCTGAATGCTTGCTACTTCATGAACAGGCTGTAAACGTGGGCTGTGGCAACTTCCTCAGGCTGGAGGAAATTCCTGGGAAGGTACTCAACTGAGAATTCTCAGAAGCCAACACTCTCAGAAGCTGGGGGGAACATCGAGGTCCTGAAGTGGTGGCTGGGTGGCACTGTAACATCTACGATGCAGTGAGCTGAAGTGACCTGGAGAGAGTTGAGCTACCAGGTGCTGCCGGGTGTCAGAGTGGTCTATTACAACAAACAAGCCAAAATGAACGTAGCAGCCAAGGCTTGTTAATTTACTGAGATAACTTAAGCAAAAAGCTACACAAGAAGAAAGCATCTCTTTCTTCAATGTTCTCTTTTTCATTATGGAACAGTGCCAGGTGAGGATCAGGAAAATCAGCAAACACAGGGACCGTCTCAATGCCGAGCAAAACTGGAACAGAAGTCTCCTGTGGGTTTTTGGTTTGTTTGGTGTTTTTTTGGTCTCCCTTGGATGAGGAAGGAATAGGAGCAGGAGAACAGGAAGAACAGGAGGAATGAATAGGAGGAACTCGTCCTAAATACTGAGTCAGAGTGGAAAAAAGCACCTTCAAGCTCCCATGCCCCAACTCCACAAGGTGGCCTTGGCAGAGGAGCCTGAAGAAGTCCTGAGCTGAGCTGCTTCCCCCCGCCTATGAGGAGGCCTCCAAATGGAAGCCCCTGGATTAGGAAGGCAGATATGAGAAAGAGCATGGATGGTCAGGAGGCCTAGGTGCTTGACTGCAGCTCCCTCCCGAGACTGTGGTACACTGGCTGTGCCCCAAATCTGGTGTGGGTAGAGCAGCTTTCTCCATGGGTATACCCATGTTAGCATTTTATAATTGCCTATGGTCATGCCTGAAAAGTCATGCATAGGTTTTGGCCAAGAGTCAGACTTCTCAAACTACACATCATCCTTGGCTATTCACCTGGGCCCTCCAGATTCAAATAGCTGTTGAAAAATATAAGTTAATTCTTCTGCTGGTATTGGTATGGGAGTGGATCCAGAATGGATGTGGTGTTCCTGTGTCATGGATGAGGCAAACTGCCTAGACCCCTTTGTATTAGAGAGTCTTCTCAAGACCACAACATATAACTCCTGAAAAAAACATGACCTGCAGAGCTCTCTGGACTGCTGTGAGAAAGATTAAAGTCAGTCTCATGAATGTGTTTGATCTTGTAAATATCTTGGCTAGGGAATGGGACTGGCAGCCTACTTGATTCTACATGACCAGACCATTCATTGTTAGGGAGAAGGCTTTTCCTTTTTATTTGAGAGACTGAGCCTAGAATTCCCTAAGAGAATAGCCAATCAGACTCACAGCAGATCTCTCAGCAGAAACCCTACAAGCCAGAAGAGATATTCAACATCCTTAAAGAAAAGAATTTTCTTTGTTCAACATCCTTAAAGAAAAGAACTTTCAACTCAGTGTTTGATATCCAGCCAAACTAAGCTTCATAAATGAAGGAGAAATAAAATCCTTTATGGACAAGCAATTACTGAGAGATTACTTCACCACCAGACCTGCCCTATAAGAGCTCCTGAAAGAAACACTAAGCACAGAAAGGGACAAGTACCAGCTACTGCAAAAGCATATCAGTTGGCAAAGACCAAAAATGCAATGAAGAAAATGAGTCAACTAACGAGAAAGAAAACCAGCCAGTAACAAGTGGCAGGATCAAATTCACACACATAACAATACTAACATTAAATGTAAGTGGGCCTAAATGCCCCAATCAAAAGACACATATTGGCAAAGGGGATAAAAAGTTAAGACCCATCAGTGTGCTATATTCAGGAAACCCATCTCACATACAAAGACACACATACTTTTTTTGGAAGAGGTAAAATACTGATTTACATTAATAGTTGACATAAATAGTTACATTAATAGTTGTAAATTCCAGGGTAACACTAAATGAGTAGAAAAGAAGTGAACAGTTAACAAGCTAGAAGGGGAAAATGACTAAAACAATTCATAATGTTTCTAACAAAGATTCATTAAAAGCACACAGCCTGAGCTGTGAAAGCATCCACTAGTCTGTAGTCTAGAGGATGCAGGCCCGCTTCTCACAGATCCACTATGCAGTGCTCCAGTGGGGACACTGTGGGGCCACCAACCCCACCTGTCTTCTCTGCATTGCCCTAGCACAGGTTATTTATGAGGGCTACACACCTGCAGCAGCATTCTGCCTGGACATCCAAGTGTTTTCATACATGCTCTGAAATCTAGGTGGAGACTCCCAAAGCTCAACTCTTGGCTTCTGTGTACCCACAAGCCCAATACCATTTTGAAGCCACCAAGGCTTAGAGCATGCACATTTTGAAACAATGGCCTTAGCTGAATCCTGCCTGTTTTTCTATGACTGAAGCTGGAGTGACTGGGATGCAGGGTGTCATGTCCCAAAGCATCACAGAGCAGTGGGGTCCTGAGCCTGGTTCACGAAACCATTTTTCCCTCCTAGGCCTCTGAGCCTATGATGGGAGGGGCTAACACGAACATCTCTGAGATGTCCTAGAGATATTTTCCCCATTGTCTTGGCAATTAACATTACGTTCTCTTTACTTACACAAATTTCTGCAGCTGTGACTTGAATTTCTTTCCAGAAATTTTTTTTTTCTTCCACATGGTCAGGCTGCAAATTTTCCAAACTTTTATGCTCTGCTTCCCTTTTAAACATAAGTTCCCATTTCAGTATATCTCTTTGTGAATACATATGAGCATATACTTTTAGAAAAAGCCAGGTTACATCTTGAACACTTTACTGCTTAGAAATTTCTTCTGTCAAATACCCTAAATCATCTAACTCAAGTTCAAAGTTCGACAGTTCTGTAGTACAGAGGCAAAATACCACCAGTCTCTTTGCTAAAGTGTAGAAACTGTCACCTTTACTCCAGTTCCCAACAAGTTACTCATCTCCATCTGAGACCATCTCAGCCTGGGCTTCATTGTTCATATTATTATCAGCATGTTGATCAAAACCATTTAACAAGTCTCTAGAAAGTTCCCAGCTTTCCCACATCTTCCTGTCTTCTGAAACCTCCAAACTGTTCCAACCTCTACCCATTACCCAGTTTTGAAGTCACTTCCGTATTTTCAGGTTATTGTTTTAGCAGCACCCCACTATCACAGTACCAATTTTCTGTAATAGTCCATTTTCATATTGCCATAAAGACAATACCTGAGACTGGATAATTTACAAAGAAAAAAGGGTTAGCTGACTCATGGTATTATCGGGTTGGAGAGGCCTCAGAAAACTTACAGTCATGGCAAAAGTGGAAGGGGAAGGAAGGCACATCTTACGTGGTAGCAGGAGGGAGAGTTGGGGGACATGCCACACTTCTAAACCATCAGATATCAGGAGGGCTCATTTATTAATATGAGAACGGCATGGGGGGACACTGTCCCCATGATCTTATTACCTCCCACCAACTACCTCCCTTGACACATGGGAATTACAATTTGAGATGAGATTTGAATGGGGACACAGAGCCAAACCATATCATTTATAATAATCCAGATTAAAATAACTGGGAGCATATAATAATTCTAAACTTACTATAACTTAATATGTCTAGTAGTCATAATATATAAAGTGAAAATTAAATACAAAAAGAATAAATAGGAAAATCTATCTTCTTTATAAGAAAATTAAAAAAGAAAAACTCATTACTCTCAGCAACTAATGGGAAAAGCTGACAAAAAGTTAGAAGGATTAGAAGATTTGACCAATAAATTAAGAAAGGTTAAAGTTGCCGATCACCACAACAGACAGCCACAGAACCCATATTCTTTTTAAATGTACATAGGATAATTGCTAAATTTTTTGTATATGCTAGGACATAAAGTAAGTCTCCACAATGATAAAGGGTTAAAGTTATATAAAGGCTTTTCTCGGACCTTAATATAATTACAAAATAAAAAAAACCCCACATATTTAAAAACTAAGGAGCATATATATATATATATATATAACCAGTAGATCAAAGAAAACATCACAATTAAAAATAGAAAATGCTGGCTGGTTGCAGTGGCTTACACCTGTGAGCTCATCTCAGCACTTTGAGAGGCTTAGGTGGGTGGATCACCTGAGGTTAAGAGCTCAAAATCTGCATGGTCAACATGATGAAACCTCATCTCTACCAAAAATACAAAAAAATAGCCTGGTATGGTGGTGCATGCCTATAATACCAGCTACTTGGGAGGCTGAGTCAGGAGAATTGCTTGAACCTGGGAGGTGGAGGTTGCAGTGAGCTGTGATCACATTATTGCACTCCAGCTTGGGCAACCAGAGTGAAACTCCATCTTAAAAAAAAAATTGAATAAAATGACAATAAAAATATATTAAATCTTTATGACACAGCTAAAGCACACTTCAAGGAAATTTATAGATTTGAATGCAAATATTAGGAAAGAAGAAAGCATGAAAATTAAGGATTTAAACATTCATCTGAAGAAATTTAAAAAGGAACAGAAGTTTCACTCAAAAAATGGAAGGAATTACAGTTTAAAAAGTTGTCACCACAAATTAATGAAATAGAAAACTGAAGTAAAACAGAGATTATCAATGAAGTCAAAGCAGGGTCTTAACTAATAACTACTATAATTGAAGGCCAATGAAATATATTAATTCTTTAGAACACTGATACAGAAATACACAGAAATGGTAGAAATGGAATTGACATATTTTATGAATCTATCAATATTAAAAGTCAAAAGACAATTTACAAAACAAGAAGAAAAATAAACTTTGTACCAAGAACAAGAAGAAAACCTAGATTAAATAAAGATTCCTGGAAAACAACAAACAAACAAAAAACAAAAAAACTACCATCAACAAAGCAGAATAAAAAGTAACAGAAAAACTGAAATGCCTATGTTTAGAAAAGTAATTGAATCTGCAATTAAACATTTTTTGTATTAACAAAAATTAAGTAGACATATATTTATAAAATATTAAACTAAAAATAGAATCAAATTAGCAAACTCCTAGGAATAAATATAACAAGGATTGTTCAGGTTCAATATATAATTTATAGTATTGAGAGAAAGAAAGAACAAAGTAGTGAATTAGCAGATTTCCCAGCTTGCAAATAGAACGCTTAATTGTAAGAACGCTTACGAAGGGTCAGGCAGGATTTATAAAAGGTCCTACTGCTATTCTTTGGAAAGCTCTGAAAGCACACTACCTAAAAGCAAAGAATCAGACCCACTTAACATTTTACACTGATGATTTTTCATGTTATGAAACGAGAAGTAATTATGTCAATGCTTTCAGAAAAAAAGATATTCAGTCAAAATTTGAGTCAGTTAAGCCATCTAGCTGGTTTGAAAAAAAAGTATGATGCATTTTACAGAAAAAAGAAATCTAATTTCATCGTTCAAAGATCAATCTTAGAAATAAAGGTATTGGACTCTCTAAGACGGCCAAATAGACACAACTCCGGCGCACAACACCCAGCTAGAGAGATGCAGAAATCCAGATATCTCCTAGCTCCAGCAGCGGTACCAGGTGCATTTCAATGGGTCTGGTCCAACCGAGAGCAAAGCCCAGGCAGGGAAGAGAGAGGCAGGGAGGGGTGCTGCTTCACCCAGAAAGTGCATCTGACTGGCGAGCGGAGCTTCCCCCTCTGGCACTCCAGTCCAGATACAGCAATTCCCCCAAAGCCTCAGCAATACACAGAACAAGGGATCATTGCCAGTCAAGCACCTAGAATTACAAGTGCAAAGTTGAATAATAATCCAGGATGATGTCCCCCTTTTTTTTTTTTTGGTCCCAGATTGATGCACAGACCTAAGCAGACACCTAAGCCCAAAAGTGGGCCAGGAGAGCCCGGGGACTGAGAGATCGACCCTCCAGCCACGTGGAGAGAGAGGGAGCTGTAAGTGGGAGGATGGATGGAGCAGCTCGGTGGGCCCCTACCCCATGACTGGAGAGAGAGGAAGCTGAAAGGGGGAGACAGCTGGGTATGGATGGGTAGGTCCCTCCCCTCCCCTACAAACCCCAGAGGGCTGAAGCTCTGACTCTAGCCAGTGTCACAGTCTGAGCTGAACCCTGAATGATCCAGCCCAGAGGAGGAGGGGCACAACCATTAGAGCGCAGAGACCAGGCTACATGTTTTAACAAAAGACACAGGAAGCATACGTAACAACAGAACAGCATTCTTGACCACCTAGCAGCACCTACAGGTAGGCAGAAGAGGTGGGCCTAATCTCCCAGTGTAAACAGAAAAGACACAGGAAGCTTCCCTAGTAACCTGAAGAAGCCCCTAGAAACCTAGCAGTGCCTCAACAGGGAGACAAGTGACCCCATCAAGCAGCTCTCCTAGAACACAGCCAAGTAAATCCATGAAGATAGGAAAAAAACATATATATATATATATGTGTGTGTGTGTGTGTGTGTGTATTTTACTCATTTGTCTGATGTTTTTCATTGATTGCTAGACATTCTATATGAAAGAGAATATACAAATAATATAGACTTATGATAATATTATCTTAACTCAGAGATGATTTATATTTGCTGTAGCAGGCAAATAGAGATACCAGTAATCCCGGGCATTTTTTTTTTTTCCCATTTTCAAGAGTAAGGTGGTTAGAAGTTGAGTTCTAGTCCCTGCAAGGATTGCAATATTTCTCATCCACCTTTCATTCTAGGATACCCTTAGAACTTCAGTGCAAAGCATTATGTTTAAACAGTGCTGGGTTTTTATATAAATTGTACTGGTTTGCTTGAACAGGCTCTGTGCATTATATTATAGTCCCCAGACTCCAATGAAGCTCCCGGAAGTTTCGCTTCTCAGCCTTTCGGCTGAGTATCTGGAAATTGTTAGTTGTTCTCTAAGATAAAATTGACTCTAAGATAGTGTCCTCACTTCCCTGTGTTCCTCCCACCCCAGCATCGTAATTCTTCTCTGCCGTGTGAAATTTCCTAGGCCTTTAAGGCTTTCTTTTTTTTGCTATTTAAATTTTCAGTTGCTTTTCTATTTTGCTTTCTCTTAATTTTTTCATCTTTCCCTCTTTGATCTAAATTCTCTACTTTCCTTTAATTTTAATCTTCTCAGTTGTCAATATCTTTTTAGCTCATATTTCAATTTTGGCAATAATTTTTAGTAGCTAAGTACACTCTTTCAATTTGTGATTTTTTTTTCCATTTTACTACAGCCAGTTATATTTTCACATAGCCAAAAGGACATTTTAAAATTCTCCAAGCATACTAATAAAAATAGTTTCAAAATTCCTCCTTTTGTCCCCTGAATTTTTTCATTTTTCGTTGGGGATACATGTTCTGCTTTATTTTTGTCTTTTTCTTTCTTCCTTCCCTCAGCAGGAATTAAGAGCTGCTGGCAACATTCCTGCTTCTCACTCTCCACAACATTCACAGCTTGGCATCGATATCTGCTGTGGGACCATTAAAACCAATGTCATCACGTCTTTTATTTCTGTTTATGTGGTAACACCAGAAGCTCAGAATTCTCTTATTATCCATAATACCCTGACTGTGATCCACACAGAGCTCTAAAGACCACTCTTGTGATCACCTCTGGGGTTACATCTCTCATCAATCTTCATTTCCTTAAAACAAATAATCAAACAAAACAAACTACATCCGAGGAACTCATTGTCTATCAATGGCAAATCTATATCATTAGTCACTTCTGAAACCTCCCACTTGCTCAAACTGAAATCTGAGTCTATTTACGCCAGTTCTTCCTATGCTGACCTCATATGGGCAGACCCTCTTGTAAGTCTGTAGTAATACTTCTTATTTCAACTTTTAAATTACTTTTCTTTTATTGAAAATAAACGGCCAGTTTTGATTCTGATGTTATAAGACTCCAACAACTGATTCTTTTTCAGCTGGTTGTTGACACTTAGCAGTTTTATTATCTGGCTGTCACTCTCTCTGCCACTACTCCTACTATTATTCTAGATTATTTTAATATTCCCAATACTAGAATCTAGTAGATTATTTGTCTCAAAAACTGGTTTATTAGCTTCTTAATCTTTCATATATCATTCTTGACCTCCATTCTACTTATCTCTATGATAACATCACAGATCTGGTCTTGCCCATAACGACAACTCCTGCAAAATCTTAGTTTCAAATATTTCACTCTCCCATTACCACCTCTTATTTTTCTAGCTCTCTCCTTCTGGAAACCTAACTCCAGCAATTCCTCTACCACAATATACATAACCTAAAATGTTTTATTTATTTTTAATTTTTCCACATATTGACTCCCATTAAGTCATTTCCAAGTTTAATATCATAGTTCATTATTAGCATAATTTTCTCATAATTTTTACTTCCTACCCCCCATTTTTTGCTCCACTTACTTGTCCAAAACATAACCTTGATGAAACACACCTCTCTATTCTCGACCAAGACCTGAATGTGGCTATTGGAAATTGCAAGTAGCTGATCATATCACTTAATATTAACATTGGCCAGCATTTTTTTTTTTTTTTTTTTTTTGAGATAGAGTCTCGCTCTGTCGCCAGTCTGGAGTGCAGTAGCATGATCTCAGCTCACTGCAACCTCTGCCTCCTGGGTTCTAGCAATTCTTCTGCCTCAGCCTCCTGAGTAGCTGGGTCTACAGGCAGATGCCACTACACCCAGCTAATTTTTGTATTTTTAGTAGAGATGGTGTTTCACCATTTTGGCCAGGCTGGTCTCAAACTCCTGACCTCAGGTGATCCACTTGCCTTGGCCTCCCAAAGTGCTGGGATAACAGGTGTGAGCCACCATGCCAGGCCAAACATTGACCAACTTTAATTATGCTTACTGTACTTACACTCTTAAATATTTTGTAAAATATCTGTTCTATATTCGAATCCCCAACATCTCCTATCTAATTATTTCCTTCACTTGATAACTTTCCTTTTCATAATAAATATCAAATAGCAATCACAAAGTAATTTATCAAGCCCTCACTACCACATTATGCCACCTATGTAGCATATGTGCCCAAATACTCTGTCACTTCTCCCGTCACCACCAAAGAACTGTCTATATTCTTGACTTTTGCTAAGCATCCAGTTGTACAATGAATGTCATAGTCTTATGCTCATATAAAGATACTACACAGAAGACTCTCTTCTCTTTTGCATGATGTCATTTTTCTTCTCTACTGTATTACTTCATGAGCTTGCAAATATGTTGTCTTCTCTATTCAAATAAAGCAAACCAAGAAAACCTGAGTACTTTTCTTGACTTCAATGAATTATCTGGCTAGCATTACTTTCCTTTACCCTTTACAACACAACTATGTGAACAAGTACTCTCTATGTGCTATCTCCAATTCCATTCCAATCTTTTTCACACACACAAAAAAAAGATTCAGGCTTTTGCAAAACCACTTCAGCTGAAGCACTTTAACCAGGGATTCTTCCAACCAGACACATCTTCTAACCAGACACATCTCAAGATGTGTCTCTATACAATATGACTTTGATGTTCCTAGCATCACTCTATTTCCCAATCCCTCAACTCTGGAGCACTGCCATAATAAGAACCTACAGCATTTGCTGTTGGCTTGGTGACTATGAAGTAGTAGAAAACTGGACAGATAATAAATAGACTATTGAGGGAGATGGAAAGAACCGTGAATAACTCATATGCACAAAATATAAAGTAAGCAATATATTGATAAATATATAAATTATCAGCTTTCACTGATCTTGCTGCTTCTTTCAACTTCAGTTCATCTCAGAATGTGGCCCTCGAGAAGCTAGACTATAGCTTTATTTGTTCTGCAGTGTTCAGCTCAATTAAGTGAAGATTTCAGTACCTTGCTTCTACTCAGCTCCTCATTTCTGACCAGGCTAGTTATTTTTCTGGATAGACTAGATAGATGATTCTATCTGCATTTATATCTACTCATTTTCTCCAGATGACAAGTTGATCTTCAGAAGACTACATACAGCACACCTCTGCTCTGCATGTTCTTTGGGAGAGTAAACAGTAATGGAATAAAGAATTTCACAGTTAAAGAAAAAGAAGAAGACGACTTGGGTGAGAGTATTAGGAATGGGCCTGGAACAGCTGAGCCTTTGGGAAAAATAACCAAAATAAAATAATTGAAGCTACTAAAGGATGTCTGGGACAATTGTGTATGCCTATCTTTTCCTGTGTTTTTGACTGCCAGGCATTCTATATGAAAAAAGGTAGAAATAATATAGACCTATGATGATATTATCTTAACTCAGAGACAATTTATATTTACTCTAGCAGACAAATAGAATTTGGGGCTGGGTATGCTTTATGAGGCTGAGGAGGAAAAATAGCTTGAGCCCAGGAGTTTGAGACCAACCTGGGCAACATAGAGAGATCCTGTCTCTAGAAAAAATTTAAAAATGAATTAAGTATGATGATGCACACCTATAGTTCTAGCTAATCAGGGAACTGAAGTAGGAAGATTTCTTGAGCACAGGAGTTTGAGCCATGATCATGCTATTGTATTCCAGTCTGGAAGACAGAGCAAAACCTCGACACTCTCCCCCCAAAAAAGAAGAAATAGATGTCTGAAATAGCCATGTCACATCAAAACTACCAGGATTAAACCTTAAAATAACATGCAAATATTAGTATATTAGAATACTTAAAACCAATGACTACCCTTGAAAGATGGATAGATATATTTAAGTGTAAATAAAGAGGACAAGTAGAATCTTAGATACCTTGTTGAATTTCATGGGAACAGATGGTCTTACTGATCTCTGCATCCCCAACAGCCAAAATATTTTTGCATACCATAGGGACTCAGTAAATATTTTGAATATGAATAAATGCATGTTAATATTTGATCTTTATGTATAGATTGGCAGAGAAGCAGAAATCTTCACGTGTTCTTGAATAACAGTAAGTAATGTACCATGTCCAAAGTCTATGGAAGTAATAACAAGGGTTGAAAAATTAAGCTTTAAAGAGGGCAAAATATGTATAATTATATTTATCTATTTTCATTGCATAATTTAATCAATACAAAATAAGCATTGTAAAAGAGCCTTCAACTTTGTAGCAGAGGGTTTGTATATTTAGGAAATTGTTAAGATTTGAAACATGCCTTAGATCACATACATATTATTTCTTTGAAGAAATAATATGGTTTTTCATTCTGGTTAGAAACAACTTATTTATTAAACTCAGATGCTGCCTTTCAGAAATAACCACTATCTATAGATCAAAATAAAGTTTCCTTTTTTATCATATGATACTGACACACTAAGGACGTAGGGAGTGTTGGAAGCATGTGTCACAGCTGCACAAGGCATTTACAGCAGCAGCAAGAGACTTGGGAGGCAGGTGCAATGAGTGAGAAATTGAGAAAAGCATGCTGTGCTATTTGCAGAAAAAGGTTCAATCCATACCCTTACACATAGTATAGACAAACTAGATTTATTGCAAATTAATAAGCAAAGCCTAGAAATTGAATATAGTTCACAAGAAGTTGGAGAGACAGTGAATTTGAAAATTAAAGCAGGAAACAGGAGTTGCTAGGAAGCTGAGTTTCTATAGACTTTGAGTGAAGAATTAGATGTCCATCTCTTGTTATGTTAAATGTTCTGTAATAAAGTTTGAGATCTCTAAGAATTATTAAATGTATATTGAGAAAGACATTTGCTTTTCTTATGTACTTAATACATAGCTATAAACCCATATTAAAGATACAGTTAAAAAGACTTTAATTTCGAAAACTTTCTAAACAGAATACTATCATCTCTTTGAAAGAAAGAAATTAAGATTATTTCTTTAGGAGGTAAGTCTAGGATAGTCCGTGCTAATGGGAAATAATATTACTACAACTCCTAAGTTCTTCACTTCTTATTTTCTTCAATACAGAGGTTACAGCCATATCTTGTTTTATTGCAATTCACTTTATTGTATTTCAAACATATTGTGGTTTTTACATATTGAAGGCTTGTGGCAACCCCATGTCAAGAGAGTCTATCAGAACAATTTTTCCAACAGCATGTGTTCACTTCTTGTCTCTGTGTCACATTTTGATAGTACTCTCAATATTTCAAACTTTTTCATTAGTATTATATCTGTTGTGGCAGTCTGGAATCAGTGATCTTTACATGACTGTCGTAATTATTCTGGGCTGACATGAACCCTGCAAATATAAGACAGTGAACTTAATGAAAAACTGTGTATTTCAACTGTTCCACTCACTGGCCGTTCCCTTGTTCTTCTCCCTCTTCTCAAGTCTTTCTATTTTCCAGGACAAAACAATAATGAAATTAGGCCAAGGTATAACCCTACAATGGCTTTTAAGTATTCAAGTGAAAGAAAGAGTCACCCATCTCTTACTTTAAATCAAAAGCTAGCACAAATTGAGTTAGTGAGGAAGGAATATTTAAAGCAGATACAGGCTGAAAGCTAAACCACTTTTGTCAAATACCCTAGTTATATAAATGCAAAGGCAAACTTCTCAAGGGAAATTAAAAGTGTTACTTCACTGAACACATGAATGATAAGAAAGTGAAACCGCCTTCCTGAACAACAAACTACCCATAACATTCCCTTAATCCAAAGGCTAATCCAGAGCAAGGCCTTAACTATCCTAAACTCTATGAAGGATGAAAGAGTTGAGAAAAGTGCAGAAGAAGGGTTTAAAGTAAAAACACGTTGTTTCGTGAGGTTTAAAGAAAGAAACCATCTCTGTAACATAAACATGTGAGGTAAAACACTAAGTGGTGATGTAAAAGTGACAGTAATATATTCAGAAGATCTATCTAGGATAATTCCTGAAGACGGCTACACTAAGAAACATTTTAATTGTGCCTTCTACTGGAAGAAGTTGCCATGTTGGAATTTAATAACTGGAGAAGAGAAGTTAATGCATAGCTTCAAAACTTCAAAGGACGGGCTGACGCTCCTGCTAAGGGATAATATAGTCAACAAGTTTCAGGCGAAGCCCATGTTCATTTGCCATTCTGAAAATCTTAGTGCCCTTAAGAATTATACTAAATCTACTCTGCCTGTGCTCCATAAATAGAACAATAAAACCTGGATAAAAGCACATCTGTTCACAGCACGCTTTACTGGATATGTTAAGACACTGTTGAGACCTACTGCTCAAAAAAGAAAAGATTCCTTTCAAAATATTTCTTATTAACAATGCAACTAGTCGTTGAACAGCTCTGATGGAGATGTACAAAGAGATTAATGATGTTTTCATGTCTGCGAACACAACATCCATTCTGCAGCCCATGGATCCAGGAGTCATTTTGACTTTCAAGTTGTATTATCTAAGAAATATATTTTATGAGACTATCACTTCCTTCGACAGTATTTCCTCTGATGGATCTGGGCAAAGTAAATTGAAAACCTTCTGGAAAGGGTTCATCATTCTAGATGCCATTTTAAAAAAAATTGTGATTCATGAAAGGAAGTGAAATATCAACATTAACAAGAGTTCTGAAGTTGATTCCAACTCTCGTGGATGACTTTAAAAGGTTCGAGACTTTAGTGGAGGAAGTAACTGCAGATATAGAAAAATTGGCAATAGAATTAGAATTAGTAGGTGAACCTGAAGATGTGACTGAATTACTGCAATCTCATGATAGACTTTGGATGAACAAGGAATTGTTTCTTATGAATAAACAAGGAAAGTGGTTTCTAGAAATGAAATCTAATCCTGGTGTAGATGCTAAGAACATTGTTTAAATGACAACAAAGTATTTCAAATATTACATAAACTTAGTTGGTAAAGCAGCTGCAAGTTTTGGAAGGCTTGACTCCAATTTTGAAAGAAATTCTATTGTGGATAAATGCTATCAAACAGTATCATATGCTACAGAGAAGTTATCCATGAAAGGAAGAGTCAATGAATGTATTGACATCTTTGTATTTTTATGTAAAAATCTGCTTGGATATAAGAGAGAGCGAAAGGAAAAATGACTGCTATTTTTAAAAAATCTATTTTTTGAGAATGAAATGAGAACAAAAAGAAATTAAATTTGCTAACAGTTTACTTGTTTTTGATATTAGTACTATTATAATCCTATAATATAAAGGATTAATTGCTAGATTATTGAAACAGTTATTTTAGTGTTTTATTTTCAGTTAGATTAGAAACTCTCTTTTTATTTGCTAGAGTTGTTTAAGAAGCATAAGTATTACCTATCTCTTGGCAATTAAATTTCTTTAAAATATCTTATTATGGAATTATCTGAAATTAACACAACATGTGGTATATTATTGAAAAAATTATAATATGTTATGCATTTTTACATGTAGTATTTATTGGTCTTTTTTTCCTACTAATAATTCTCTCCTTGTCACCATGCCTTCTTAGAGCATCTTATCATATTACCTTGTCAGTCCCTGTGCTCGGTGGTCAAGCCATATATCTCCAAATTCTTAAAAATAAACAAATTAGTTCCAGTGACTTTGAAGACTATTTCGGAGATCCACTTAATCAAATACGTATCAGCAATATTCAGACTCCATTTTTATAATATATAACTTGAAGATAAACCTGATTTTAAATCTTAAAAGGTTTACCTGCTTTTATGATAGTAATAAAACATGTTTTCATGTATGAAGATTATCAATTCTATGTCCTCATCATGTAAAAATATGGATGACTGGTAACAGCTAGAACTAGTCCCAGATTCATTTATTTTCTGTGTTTCTTGTTTGATAGTTGTTATTTTCATGTTCATTTAAAAATGATTATAGAATGTTTCATCCTCAGATAACTCTATCAGGGAAAGTCTAAACTTAACTCCTGAGATAAGGAAAAAATACAATAAAGTTGACATTATTTCTCAACATAGTAAGCTTTCTATCTTCACCCAAAAGCCCTCTGTTAGAGTTAGCAGTTGGGGACTATCTCCTCAAAGCCTTTACACACCAATCTAGACAGCAGCTTTATGTGCAGCTGGAGGGAAACAGTCAACAAGCTGAGGCTGTGTTTTTACCTACAGCTCTTGTGCCTTTTTTTTGCCAATCTCTGTGAAGGTTCCCAAGGAACTGGAACATTTTCTTACAGCAAACTGAGGTAGATAACTCCAGGTAATTGGATTGAAAAAATCTTAAGGATTCCTTAAAGCACTGCTTCGTGCAATGCTGCATAACCATTGATTACTGGGAAACCATAAGGTGAGAAAAGCAGATGGGGAGCAAACATACACTGAGCGGGTAAATTCAGACTTCAGGCAAGGACTTCAAGCCGAATGTTAATTTCATTTCATTCAAAACTGTTTCAGTTTATTAACATTTGTGTCTGTCTACTTTGTTATCACCACTGCATATTTAAACTGTATTTTACACAGAGAGTACTAAAGAATATTTTATTTGAAGTGAGCATGTTTAGTAAATTTCACAGGGATTGTATCTGTGGTAATGATTGCTTAAAACTAGTCTTTTTTACCTACCATTACCTGAGAAAAATAAAGTATCAGTAATAAAGGTAATCTCTGTAAAACTTGTCACTTAGTGGTGCCAAAGCAAATAACATTAACATATTGCTTAATACTTATCCTAATCGTTATTTAGGTTAAACTGTCAAACAACATTAGCTCTACTTCAACATTATTTTCTAGTATACTGTGTTGTTTAATGTTCCTGTTTAAATATTTTATTTACTTTCTGTATCCAATCTCTCAGTTCTCCCACTTTCAGTACCTAAGTTAGAAACTCAAGTTTGGCCTTGACTCCTTCCCTCCCACCCTGTTTCCAACCACTGGGCTTAATTTGCCTATTACTCTCCACTTCCTTAATATTGCTGGATATAACTCTGCAACAAATTCTCAAGTATAACTTGCATTAATGCCAAATATTTTAATTGATTTTTGTGCTTTCGGTTGTATGGTTCTCAAGTTCAGCTATCACAGCGACAGGAGAGAAATGTATTTAAAAAGAAATATATTCGTGTCATTTGTTTAGTCATGTTGTAATTGGAAATTTAATTATTGACCATTTATTTTGTATTTTCTGGAAACAGAATTCACTTTTCAGAAGGAGGGCAAGACAGGTCATGCAACAGACAAATTCAAGATTGATTAAGGTTGTTTACAATATAAAATTTTATTGTTTCAAGTTGTTTTATGTATTGAAATCTGTTCAGCTTTGTTTCTTACCACTACCCGCAACACACACTTAACTACCGTCTTCCAGTAAATACGTGCACCAGAAACGCTGATCTGCTTTGTTCCTCTGAGCACAGCTTGTTATTTTTATCCATCATCCTCTTGTTCACACAGATTCTTTCACTGTCCTCCCTTGCTTTTCTAATCCTTTTTACTTAGAGATTCGGATAGGAACTCTCTAATCCAGAAAGCTATCTTTAACCATTTGGAAGAATTTATCGTTAAAAATGAAATTTAACCGAAGGAAAAGAAACTTTCTTCAATGTTTAAATAATCATCAGTGCATTCTCCATCACTGCACATGCCATAAGGTACTATAATTGCAGTCTGCACCTTCAAACTGCAAAGTTTTGAGAACAATGTTCATGCGGGGTTTTTGTTGGCATTGTGTTTGGCCCAAGATAGAGATTTAATACATTTCCCCAACTAATGTACAGAAAGAAAAATAAAATTTGGCAAAGCATAGTTCTGCACTTTCAAGGTAACTTTTAATTAATTTATTTGGGAATATTACCTGATAAAATAAGATAACTTTTAATTAACTTATCTGGGAATATTACCTAATAAAATAAAGTAACATAGTTGGTTGACATATATGATATACACTTAAATATATATAATATATATTACATGTAAGTATATTGCATATTAGTTATATATATAACTATGCTAAAGTATATATTATACTATACATGTAGTTTTATAAAATGTGTTATATAATATATACACACATTTTTATTCATTTAGGATATATTATATATATATATTTATACATATACATATACATATAATAGACGAACCAAAAATATATTACCTTCTGCAATATTAACCACTTGGAGATAGGATGCAAAGATATTTTATTTATCTTGAAAGCAATAGAATAGATAGATGTACAAATGGTCCCGACTTACAATGGTTTGACTCGAGTTTTCTCCTTTCAGATGATGCATAAGTTAAATGTATCTAGTAAAAATCATTCTTCGAATTTTTATTTTGACCTTGTCTCAGGCCTACCTAGATGCTTTATGATAGTCTGCTGCAGTGGTGAACAGTGGCAGCAAGCTCTCAGTCAGCGTGTTGAACACAAGGGTAAGTCACTGCTGCTCTTCTTATGTACTGTGTTACGACATGATTTTGCCCATAGGCTAATGTAAATGTTTTGAGAACATTTAAGAAAGGCTAGGCTAAGCTATAATGTTCAGTAGCTTAGGTGTGTTCAATGCATTTTTTACTTTAGATATTTTAAATTTACAATGTCAGGATGTAAGTCAAGGAGCATCTGTATTTCCTTTCAGACAAAGGCAAATAATTAATTACTACTATTTATTAAACAATTAACATGCCAATTTCATTAGCCCCCTGCATTTTTGTTCTGATTTCATGTTTTATTTACATTTCCTCCCTTAATGTACATTGTCGCACAACTATAAGTGGCATCTATTCTCCGAAAATTTTCCACTCTCTAGCTTCTACTTCAACCTCTCCTAATTTGTAAAAGCTTCAATTGTCTCTGCAACTGCTTATTTAACATCTCTCTTTGAATTTTTAATAAGTAATTCAAACTTAATGAAAACTTAATTTCAGATCTTCCCCTAAAATCTTGCATGTCTTGATTATTAATTATCCATAGTCTAATAAATTAGAGTCCCCATTCATTAATTATTAATTAAGTCAATTAATGTCAACTCAATTTTTTCAGATACATAGGCCAAAACACATGGATGTCATTTTGATTACTCACTTTCTCTTTCATGTCACATATAATTCATCATGAAAGACTAGGTTCTACTTTTAATAACGTCTTACCTCAAAACAGGTTTGAACTATTTTCCTAGAACTTGTTTTTGCTCAGTGAATCTTTCCTCAACCCTGTAGAAGGAATCATTCTATTAAACTGCAAGTCAATTCACATTCACACCTCTGCTGAAAATCTCCCAGTGATTTTCCAGTTCATTTAACAGTGACAAATCTGATGTTACACAGTGGCTTACAAGGCCCTACTCCATCTGCCCTCTGTGAACTTTCTGACATCATTTTGTCCTACCTGCTGACTCATTATGCTGTAGTAATACTGGAATTCTTGCTACTTCTTTCAAACATAGGCACATTTCCACATCAGGCAAGCTGCACTTGCTGTTTCTCTGCTTAAAACAATCTCTTCTTGGATATCTACTGGATCATTTCCTTGTATTTTTCAGCCCTCTGCTCACATGTCCTTTCTCAGCAGGGTCTCAGTGGGAGCCCTCATTAAAATTTTGACTGCCTTTTCCCATCACTTTCTATACC
Source organism: Saimiri boliviensis (assembly GCF_048565385.1). NCBI lineage: Eukaryota > Metazoa > Chordata > Mammalia > Primates > Cebidae > Saimiri > Saimiri boliviensis. The sequence goes on from NC_133451.1 coordinate 152,560,866, forward strand.
TATCCCCTGCTTTTTCTTCCCATGAACTACCACCACTAAACACTGTCTATATATTACTCTTGTATTTTTCGTATTTCCGTTCCTACCCCATACACACTAGAATGTAAGCTCTGTGAAGCCGAAATTTTGATATTGTCCACTTTTGCAGTTTCAGAACTTAAATTTCAGTAGGCGTTCGAAAAATATTTTTAGTGAAAAACAATGAATGAACAAATGAATGAAAATTGAATCACTTTTAGACTCTTCACATTTTATCTGCATAAGAACTTTTTTTTTTAATTGTATTTTTTCTTAAAAAAAATGGGATACATGTGCAAAACGTACAGCTTTGTTACATAGGCTTACATGTGCCACGGGGTTAGGTGCACCCATTGACCTGTCCTCTAAGTTCCCTGCTCTCACACATCACCCCCACAACAGGACCCAAAGTGTGTCATTCCCCTCTCTGTGTTCATGTGTTCTCATTGTTCAACCCCCAGTTATGAATGAGAGCATGCAGTATTTGGTTTTCTGTTCCTATGTTAGTTTGCTGAGGATAATGGCTTCCAGCTTCATCCATGTCCCTGCAAAGGATATGATCTCACTCTTTTTTATGGATGCATGGTATTCCTTGGTGTATATGTACCACATTTTTTTCTATCCAGTCTATTATTGATGGGCATTTGGGTTGGTTCCACGTCTTTGCTATTGTAAATAGTGCTGCAAAAAGCATACACGCTACACAAAAAGTTTTCAAATATTATTATCCCCTTTTTACAATTTGGAAATAGAGGTAGTGGTCCTTGAACCAAATAAGTTGAACCAATTATCATATTCAGTTAGAGAATTCTCTGCCAATTCCGAGAGATATCTAAATAACCACAGATACTTTGTTCTGGTTGTACATTTCTGCCTTTTGAAGACTATTTGACAATACTCATTTGGTAATTTTTATATTAATTAATTATTATTGATATTATGGCATGACCCTTGCCATGATTATATTTTAGTATTAATATATCTATCTTAGAAAAATAACAATTTACTTTTTATTGCTCAAGAATAGTGTAAAAAGCATTGTGCTTGTCTGATCTTTGGTGCTTTAATAGAATGCCTTTCTGAGAAAAGCAAACCCAGTTCACTTAGGTGAGTTCTCTAACTCCTTTCTCAATCATTTTCTGGTACAAAGATGTTTACACTTTCTATCTTTCATGGGGCAATATCGTTAAAATATATTTTTCAGAATATTATAAATATAGCACATATATGGCTATGTATGTGTCACATGTATGGTTTTTGATTTATTTTTAGGTATCATTTGAAGGCTATCAGGATTTTACTGAGTCTACTTAGATTTGGCTTGATTTTTGTGTATTTATTTATTTATTTTTAGTTTTTAGTTCTCCAGATGGTTGAATACATCAGTAATTTAACTCCTGCCATTAGATTGATTGAGAATGCCTATTTTATAACATTAAGGGAGTATTCTTATGGCCACATTGAGGGATCAAAGGAACTCAAGAGTGACATATTTGATTAGACCTATGGCCCTTCCAAACTGATTTTCATGCTCATGGAGTTGCAAGAGAGGTAGCATACTGCCTTGACTTTGATATCAGCAGGTTTAAAAGGCATTTCATACATAAAAAGTGATCCCCGGCAAATATCAATAATACCACATGTAGGTACAGATTATGTATTTTCCTTTTGGTAAATATCTGTTTCATATATTTGAGTGTGAGAGTAAGCAGTGTTGTTTTAATAAGGTAAAGCGCTTTTTTTTTTCTTAGAAAGTTCAGTGGGTACTAGTGAAAATTTAAAGTATTCACAAAAATTCAAGGATTAGACAGGAAGCTTTCTAGTACTGCTTATATACAATGTTGTTTAGCAGAGGTACTAACCAACGCAGAAGAATTAAGAACTATAGAAATAGGAAAACACGAATATTTTTATTTCCAGAAGACATTAACGTATACCCAAAAGATAAAGGAAAATTTAGAAACAATGTAAACTAACAAATGAATTAGCATGTTTATTGGACCTAAAACAAATATATATATATATAAAATTTTCCTTTATATTAGTTGTAAACTTAGACATATAGTAATACTAATATGAGTATTTCATTTTTAAGATTAATAAACATTATAATGTACCTAAGTATATATTTAAGATAGATAATAGTAAAACCATGGGAGAACCCATAACCTTTTACTGAAGAAGAAATCTACATATGTAAATACCTGTATTAATACAAGGGGAAGAAAATAAAATGCCACTAAAATGTTACTTATTTTTATATTAATCCATAAATATAATGAAATTTTTGTTTTATAAAATTATAGGAATACCTTGGACATATCATAGGTTTGGTTCCAGATTACTGCAATAAAGCAAATATTGTAACAAAATGCATCACACAAAGTTTTTGGTTTCCCAGTGCATATAAAAGTTATGTTTACCCTAAATGTAGCCTATTATCTTAATTAATTAAAACATATTTTATTGCTAAAAATGCTAACAAATTGAGTACATGCTGTTGGAAAAACGACAACAATAGACTTGTTGTTATTGTCTATATATATTGTGACACAGGGTTGCACAACTTTCATTTTGTAAAAAACGTAATATCTGCACAACACAATAAAGCACAATAAAACAAGGTGTGCCTGTATTGATTTTAAGTTATTCTTGAATTGGCCAAAGGACTGATAATACCTAGGACAATTTTGAAAACAAATTAAGGAAGACTAAGCTGCCCTACCATATATTAAAGTTTATATGGGCATAGAACACAAAACCGTGAGACTTGCGCAAATTGATAACAGTATTAAAATGTGCAAGAGCCCTGTGATCTGATCAACAGTAATGGTAAAAGAAATTCCCTCGCCTTTTTTATTCCAGAGTACATCTTACTACAAAGAAATATCCTTTTCCATATGACTTTGGTAGGACTCAGGAAGCCCCCCCTTCACCCCTTATTTTTCTATCTATGACAGGAAAAGTCTTATTTAAGAAGTACGTTTTGTAAGGCTATAGCTTTCTAAGATAATAATACTTCTGATGGATCTGGGCAAAGTGAACTGAAAATCTGCAAAGGATTCAGTATTCTAGTTGTCAATAAGAAGAACATTTGTGATTCATGAGAGGAGGTCAAAATGTCAACATCAACTGGAGTTTGGAAGAAGTTTAACCCTTGCGGATAATTTTGAGGCACACATGACTTCAGTGAAGGAAGCAATTGTAGATGTGATGGAAACAGCAAGAGAACCAGAAGTGGAGGCTGAAGATGTGACAGAATTGTCACAATATCATGATAAAACTTGAAAGAAGACTTAAGTTGCTTCTTTTGAATAAACAAAGATAGTGGTTTCTTGAGTTGGAAAGGAGTCCTGGTGAAAATGTTGTTGTCATCGTTGAAATGATAAGAAAGGATTTACAAAGTTACATAAACTAAGTTGATAAAGCAGTGGCAGGGCTTGAGAGGATTAATTCTGATTTTGAAGGAAGTTCTATAGTGCATACAGTGCTATAAAATAGTATGGCATGCTGCAGAGAATTCTTCTGCAAAAGGAAGAGTCCGTCTATGTTTCAAACCATATTGTTGTTTTACTTTCAGAAACTGCCCTATCCACCCCAACTTCAGCAGCTACCACCCTGATTAATCAACAAACATCCACGTGGAAGCAAGACTCATTACCAGCAAAAAGATCATGACACTTGAGGGCTCATATGATCATTAACATTTTTATAAATAAAGTATTTTTAAATTAAATCGTGTATATTTTTTGACACAAATGATATTGTACACAAAATAGACTCTAGTGTAAACATAGCTTTTATATGCACTGGGAAACCAAAAAAATCGTGACACACTTTATTGAAATATTGTACCTTATTGTGGTGGGCTGAAACTAAATTCACATTAACTGGGAGATAAGCTTCTATTTGTTATTTACACTGTATACACATTAGGAGGTAAGATTATCTGTATTCAGTGGAAGTAGTGGTGAGGTAGTGGTGTAAATTACTTGAAAAAGCTGGGAAAGATTGTAAATATATCCTGAGAAGAATAAAAATGCTGACACAAAGAGTGATTCCCAAGCAATTTTGTGGATTTAGAAGAGGTTAAAGACCAAGCATTCCGTAGTGCTATGGATCTGGACAAGTATTCAATCTTTTATGGCAGTATTTTTATTGCCAAAGAAGGTAATGCTGATGACTAGTTCATTTTATAAGGACAATATTTGCTTTATTATTTTCCTGACATATTCCTCTTAAATATGTAAGATAAATACAACTACTACCTTATTTTCCAGGATAGTGGGTGAGTGTAATTTTAATTTCCAAGTCTCCCAGCGACATCTGGCAAATCTGCATATATCTTAGGTCTTTGCAACTGGAGGTGAGGGTGTTACTGACATTCATTCTGGAGGCCAGGGATCCTGTAATGCACAGGGCAGCCCTCCACAATAAAGAATTAAATGGGCTAAGTGCCAGTAGTGCTGAGGTTGAGCAACTCTGTTTATAGATAAAGAAACAGGCTAAAGAGTTAGAGTAATTTGCTCGTAAGTTACACAGCTGAAAATGATAAGCAAATAAACCAGTGAACTGGATTTGAAAATGACACAAAACCCTGGCTGCTCTTTTTGCAATTACCTTATCATAACTTAGATTTGTAGAGATAAAATATATGTAAGTCAACCAAGTTTAGAACATGTGTATATGAAAGGGTGGTGAAGAATAGAAGTCATGATGACTGGATTTAAGAACAAAGAAGCATAAGATAAGGATGTTGATAGCAATACCTGTATAGTAATACTGCTGTTGTGTTTGATGATAGTATTTCAGTGGATTAATAGATTGTGAGTCAAGTATTACTGTTGTTAAATGATGATATCTGTGTATAAAAGGAAGTCCTATGAGATTCAAAATAATGGATGATGCTTAGGAAATTACTTTTTGTGTAGGAGGTAAATGGTTGAACATTTTCTACTTTATGTGGTTCAGTCTACTAGTTAGAATTTCTACCAGACAGTGGAAAGCGGTTTGGAGCTAGGAGAATATACCACATCTCCACTTCCACGTTCTCTGAAGCTGAGAGAGGGAGTGGTTTCTGCTAAAGACAGCTTCATATAAATGATTCTTAGAACTTCAGACCTCAGATAAGGAGGCTGCCATGTTGCATTCGTCTATCCTTTGGAAGGAATGGTCAATTCCATAGTGATTTTTAATTTCTATCAAATAAAATGAAAAGTTCTTGGTTTGTTATGTAACTATAGCCAAAATATCATGTCCCTACATTTTATTTAAATTCTTATAAAATTGACCAAGGTGATTGAAAACCATCCTGTAGTTCATAGGAATATTGCTTTGTGCCTACTTCAGAATTCAACAAAATATGTATGCATTTGTTAAATGTTTATTGAATGAGTCAATTTATACATAAATATTTAATTACGTAAGTGAGAGAGCATGACCTTAGGAGAGTTATTTCAGAAGATGCACTTTTTACTGATGGTCTTTTGAGGGATAGGTTTGACAATTTAATTGTTTGAAATACATACCTAGTTTTTAAAAATTTATTTGTAATACTTTAAGTTCTGGGGACATAGGCAGATTGTGCAGGTTTGTTACATAGGTATACATGTGCTATGGTGGTGGTTTGCTGCATCTATCACCCTGTCATCTGCATTAGGGATTTCTCCTAATGCCCTTCAAAATTCCCCCAACCCCTGCTATTCCTCCCTTGGCCCCCCCACCCCCAGGCTCTGATGTATGATGGTCCCATCACTGTGTCCATGTGTTCTCGTTGTTCAGCACCCACTTATGAGTGAGAACATGAGATGTTTGGTTTTCTGTTCTTGTGTCAGTTTGCTGAGAATGATGGTTTCCAGTTTCATCCACGTCACTGCAAAGTTCAGAAATACATACCTATTTAACCACTAAAATGAGAAAATAGACTTGAGAAGAAACTGATGCTTTTTTATTTTCTACTTGAAAGGTAAGAGATAAAAGTTCTGTTTGTACAACTCTAAAATAATATATCTCATATTAATTAACTACTATTTAGATAGAACATTCTTAGTACTACTTAATAAATGATATCTTAAAAATGGATTTCAAGAAAAAAGTGTAGAACACTTAAAATATAATGTTGTTTTAAACACCACAAATTGCTTTTCCAACTATAATTTAAAGGCCATCTATTGTGACATAGTCTCGGTTTTTTTCTTTTGTGTGTGTGTGTGTGAGGTGGAGTTTCTCTCTTATTGCCCAGGCTGGGGTGCATCGGTGTGATTTCGGCTCACTGCACCCTCTGCCTCCTGGGTTCTCCTGCCCCAGCCTCTGGAGTGCTTGGGATGAGAAGCATGTGACACCATGCCCAGCTAATTTTTTTCGTATTTTCAGTAGAGATGAGGTTTCTCCATGTTGGTCAGGCTAATCTCGACCTCCTAATCTCAGGTGGTCCACCCACCTTGGCCTCCCAAAGTGCTGGGATTCCAAATATAAAGCAGTTTTCTGGCTTATACACATTTTTTAATGCTACGTTCTTATTTCCAATGCCTTTAACTGTTTAAAAAATTTGCAGTATAGTTTACTCTATTAGTATATTTGATTAAATCTTTAAATATTTAAAGATGATACTCTGTTGATATTTGTAGAGCATATCAAACCATAGTGTGATCTTGACATATTTATGACTCCAATCAGTTTAAATTTTATCTGCTTTTCTGGAGTAAAGCCATTTAGCTACAAAAGATTCAAGCAGATGGAATATTACCAAACAGTATGTGTTCTTTTAGTAATACAGTTTTAAGTGTTCCTATTGTGGGGAAGATGCAACAAGCCATCAAACAAAAATACATAATATGCTACTAAAGACCCTATATTTTATTTATTTTGTTGCATTTATTTGTATCCTTCTATTCTTCTGTTCTCATATATTTTTATTATGCTCAATAAAGTCAATTTGAGGAGGGAAGATATTAAAATTTTTTCAAATTATAATCATATCAGTTTCATATCTTCTGATAATTCTTTAAAATTGATGTGCTGTGTTGTTCCCAAAATTTTCATTTCAAATAAGGTATTCAAAGAATTGCAGTGAGACATATAAATGGAAATATATTCACACAAATTATTTCATGGGAGAACAAACTGTACTAATGCAGTCATATCATAGTCTTTAAAAAGTTGTATAAAAAATTAAGAAAAGAGTAATTTTTAATTGAAAACCCTGACACTTGCTGAAAATTAGAAGCTTATATTACAAAGGAGAAGAAATGAGGATCAAAAGTGAGACTGTACTTGCATGAGTTTTGTCTAGTACAACTTCATTCACTTTATTTTCAGTCTTTACATTCATTTTTAAAAGTGTATAAATCAGAAACAGAGCAGCATATAAAGAAAGTCAGCTTTGGAGATTCAAATTTGGGAAAATAAAGCATTTATTTTATTTTTTCAATCCACACATCATTTAACCATTTTTCCCCTCTATCTCTCTTTTATTATTATTATTATTATTATTATTTTGTACATTTTGCAAGTTTATTAGTTAGGGTTTCCCAAGCTACGCTGCAGTGACACAGCAACCAAAGCTTGTTACTCAATCCTGCCACATGTCCATTGAAGACAGGCAGGAGCCCCGGCTCCATTGCAACTTCAATATGGGAAGGAGATCATGGTGAAGCACATCTTGTTTTTTTTTTTTTTTCCAAAAACTCAACCTAGAAGTGATAGTAGGCACTCCTGCTCACATGTCGTCACTCAAAATGAATCCTGTAGATACATTCAACTTGAAGTGTAATGAAAATGCAATGACAGGCAGGAGAGATGTAAAATACTTGTGAGAGAATATACATCTTCTATTGAACATGAAACTGTAGAAGAATGTAAAATAATAAATATCAGTGATATAAGTGATCCTTAAAATGTTGACAAAAAGAAAATTAAACATATAGAATATTAATCCAGTATTTCACGTATCATAAAGTTAGCATCAAAAGATGAAAAACCTTAATGAATAATTTTTTCTCTTAATTAAATACTTTGGATCAATCTTCTAGTCCTTGGTCACTGTGTATTATGCCATACTCTATTAATATCATTGTCACATGGAAACGGTTTCAGCAAATATAAATTACTTATTCTCTGTGCATAGATATTCAACTAAATTATCATATGTGCATAAATTTCCTTTTACTCAGAACTAGAAGAGTGGGTTTTGTTTCTAGGATTTTAATAAAGAGGCTCTCTGCTCCTCCAGTTCGACAGACAGTCGCATCTTGTCTCCCATCACCAACCACATCCCTGAGACACCACGGGGAAGGTGAAGGTCGGAGTCAACAGATTTGGTCGTATTGGGCGCCTGGTCACCAGGGCTGCTTTTAACTCTGGTAAAGTGGATATTGTCGCCATCAAGGATCCCTTCATTGACCTCAACTACATGGTCTACATGTTCCAGGATGATTCCACCCGTGGCAAATTCCATGGCACTGTCAAGGCTGAGAACGGGAAGCTTGTCATCAATAGAAATCCCATCACCATCTTTCAGGAGTGAGATCCCTCCAAAATCAAGTGGGGCGATGCTGGCGCTGAGTACATGGTGGAGTCCACTGGCGTCTTCCCCACCATGGAGAAGGCTGGGGTCACACGCAGGGGGGAGCCAAAAGGGTCATCATATCTGCCCCCTCTGCTGATGTCCCCATGTTTGTGATGGGCGTGAACCACGAGAAGTATGACAACAGCCTCAAGATCATCAGCAATGCCTCCTGTACCACCAACTGCTTAGCGCCTCTGGCCAAGGTCATCCATGACAACTTTGGTATCGTGGAAGGATTTGTGACCACTGTCCACGCCATCACTGCCACCCAGAAGACCATGGATGGCCCCTCCGGGAAACTGTGGCGTGGTGGCCGTGGGGCTCTCCAGAACATCATCCCTTCCTCTACTGGTGCTGCCAAGGCCGTGGACAAGGTCATCCCTGAGCTGAATGGGAAGCTCACTGGCATGGCCTTCCGTGTCCCCACTGCCAATGTGTCAGTGGTGGACCTGACCTGCCGTCTGAAAAAACCTTCCAAATATGATGACATCAAGAAGGTGGTGAAGCAGGCATCAGAGGGCCCCCTCAAGGGCATCCTGGGCTGCACTGAGCACCAGGTGGTGTCCTCTGACTTCAACAGCGACACCCATTCTTCTACCTTCGATGGTGGGGCTGGCATTGCCCTCAACGACCACTTCGTCAAGCTCATTTTCTGGTATGACAATGAATTTGGCTACAGCAACAGGGTGGTGGACCTCATGTCCCACATGGCCTCCAAGGAGTAAGACCCCTGTACTACCAGTCTCAGTGAGAGCACGAGAGGAAGAGAGGCCCTCACTGCTGGGGAGTCCCTGCCACACTGAGTCCCCCACCACACTGAATTACCCCTCCTCACAGTTTCCATGCAGACCTCTTGAAGAGGGAGGGGCCTAGGGAGCCCCACCTTGTCCTATACCATCAATAACGTCCCCTGTGCTAAGCCAATAAATAAATAAATAAATAAATAAATGAAAGAAAGAAAGAAAGAAAGAAAGAAAATATAGGTACACGGAATCTATTTTTTTTTTAAATGCATATTGTTGGAGCAGAAAAATGGGGTTGTCTCTCTATGACATATGCTTGCTGCCTCTTACATCTCCAACAATCTTTTATTCAAGCACTTTAAAACACATTCTATTCTGTCACCTCAGACAGTGCATCATGCCATCAGGACACAATGATGCCAGATACATTTTGACTTCTGAATAGACCCTATAATTAGGTTTGGCATGAATAAGTGCAAAAGCTATCTTTTCTCAAACCATTAGAGAAAACAAAGCCTATATTTCGGTTAATCTTATTCTTACTCTCCAACATTATAAAAAGTAATAGGAGGCCGGGCGCGGTGGCTCAAGCCTGTAATCCCAGCACTTTGGGAAGCCGAGGCGGGTGGATCACGAGGTCGAGAGATCGAGACCAACCTGGTCAACATGGTGAAACCCCGTCTCTACTAAAAATACAAAAAAAAATTAGCTGGGCATGGTGGTGCGTGCCTATAATCCCAGCTACTCAGGAGGCTGAGGCAGGAGAATTGCCTGAACCCAGGAGGCGGAGGTTGCGGTGAGCCGAGATCGCGCCATTGCACTCCAGCCTGGGTAACAAGAGCGAAACTCCACCTCAAAAAAAAAAAAAAAAAAAAAAAAAAAAAAAAAAAAAAAAAAAAAAAAGTAATAGGAAAGCACATTGAATTAGTTTTGAACATATTCAGTTATTATTTTTTTAATACTTTATTCAAGTAAATTAATTTCAAATTATACTTCTCTTGTATGTCAGTACAGGATATGTCTCTAATTGAATGCATTAAAATAATTTTGAATCACATTAAACTAGACATTCATAAAAATTGTATTCCTATTTTAATTTTCATTATAAAAATACAAATAGGTAAACTGTTTATCCTAAAGGTATTTTCCCAGAGTTTTGAAATTAAAATTATAAAAGAATGCAGAGATGAAATGAATGTTTAAATTTTTTAAAAAATAGACTAAGTCTTGAATATATTTGGAGATCTCAAAGTATTTAATGGATAATACATTTATCCAAGAACACCAATTAAATAGTTTTCTCTGTTTCAAAAATGCATATAATTTATAGATAACCTCAAAAGATTACCCGTGGTAAATTATGTTATTTTTCTCAAAAAAGTAAACTTTTCCTGGATTTCTCTGTGTGGAATTTTGAACACAGTTGTTCATGCTGTTTTTCTTAAGCTGAAAGATGTCACTGCCAGGTCTTAAACACAAGAAGCAGAATACCAGTGAGAACAACTTGCCCAGTATCTGTCAAATTAGGCCAAGTATGGGCCAGTGCCCAGAAATCATGAAGAATGCTGTAAAGGTCAGGACATCAGCTAACTGCAAAAAGCCCAGAATTGCCTTTTAAGGAGTGCGAGGTACACTTATCTCCTTTCACAAGTGAAAAAAGGAATCTGCATTTCTAGTTTATCTGAAATTAAAATGAATATTGATAACATGGTTAGAAGTTACATACTTTAGGTAGTATTATCACTCAGTAAAAGTGCTACACCATAATTAAAGAGATAATATAATCAATTTATGTTTCAGGATTACTGGAACATTCTTCAAGTAGTTAAAAAAATTCTTTAGTTAAAAATGTATACAAAATGAATCTGAATCTTAGTCTGTTGAATACAGAAGAGATTAATTATTTCTCTAGCATTATAATCAATAGAGGACAGGTATGCTATGATTCAAAATAAGATTTTGTGTCACTGTATATAAAATGATAATTTAGTTTCTAGTCTCTAGAGAGGGCAAAGATGCTGTCTTCACTTTCCTTTTTCCTTTGCAACATATACAGGAATAAATGACAGATATTTTTAAGTTACACAATTAAAGTGAAAATAATAGACATGATCAAAGTGTTTCTTTCTATGTAGCTGCTTCTCAACTGAGTACTAACAAACAAGACAATGAAACAGCTAGCATAGAAAATATATGCAGGATAGAGTTAGGGAAAAGTAGGTAATGGAATATCAAATAAATATATCAATTGAAATAAATGGTAAAGATGCATTCCTATAATAAGCATTGAAAGCCACCTGTTTCATAATTTTCAATGGTTTTAAATAACATTTATAATAGATAAAAAAAAACTTGGAACTGTTTATATGCAAATGTCTTATTACATGTTTTCTAATTGCTACTCTATTTTTAATGCCTATCATTTGAGCTTTTCTCATTTCCTGTGAGAACCAAGTTACAACAAACTATTTTCCACTGGGTTTGCTAACATCTTGCTAAACATGACTTAGAGCATGTTACTGAAGAAATATGCTGGTGAGACATCAAATCAGAATGATGAAATTGGGAGATACTGTCCTGTAATTTTAAAAAGGCATGTAAGTTTTCTATTTTTTCCTAATTTGGCATTCTAGAAATTATTGAAATTGAAAAGTTACATTGTCATGAGACACATGGGAATTTTAAAAAAAATAATAGTAGATTAAAGTGTTAAGTAATGATTTTAGTTAATGTTTAAATATATTAAAAATGCAAGGAGATGCACAATTTTATTGTCTTTAATAACTAACAAAAGGCATTCGGCTATTTAGAGAAGGTGTGAAACTGTAACTCCGCCTTAGAGACATCTTCCATTATTTTTGCTATAAGTTTCTTGTTCATTAATAATGACTTCTAATAAAGAAATCAGAATTAGGCATACCATTTAGTAAATAATATATGATACTTATTAAGTTGCTAAGTGATTTGCATTTTGTCAATATGGAGATAATTTGGCTTTGAATTGAAGATCAAATTTGATATTTAAAATTTTTTAAAAGATTTAAACAATACGATAGTAAAGATTTGTTTAAATAAAATATTTCAAAGAATGAAACTGTGTCACAAATAAACATTGCTAGAAGAGATTTGTTTTGTTTTGTTTTTTTTCTAGAAACAGTCTTGATTGGCTTAAAAATACATTTTTTTCAAGTTCTATGAGTTTTGTTTTCAATTAAAAGGCAACAACTTCTGTATTTAGAACATCACTGGGTCAACAATAACAAGCTAGTCTCATTTAGCTTTCCACTAAATTTTTACACAAATTTTCAAGGCAATGGATCGGTTTTCTAATAGTGGGGAGCAAACAGCTGCCTGGAAATTGTGAAAAAAATCACTTTTTTAAGACTCATATTAATCAAGCAGAAATGATGTAATTGCACTAATTCCTAGATTCAATTGGTGTAAGTTTTCTTCAATTACATTAACTAACCTAATTAATTCGATCTCTTTTGGCAAATTTGTAAGATTTAAAAACCCCAAATAACCCTTAAAAAGTCCTTTGTAATAAAGTTCTTAATTTTTCTAAATGATAGTTCCAATTATGCTAACAAGTAAGGCTGAACTTCGTAAATAGAGCTACTGAAAATTTTCAGAAATGCATTGACAAACTCTCAAACTTTTCATTTTAAATGGAAAGAAATACGTTAATCAAAAATGATAGATTTAACTTTGATGGCGTCATACATTTACCTGTATATGTTTTAAACAGGAGCGTAGAACATTTACATTTTGCTTTATATGCTAGCAATTTAACTGTTTCTTTCTCTAATTATTTTTATCATATCAGAATATTTTTCAAGAAAGACCATAACATGATTTCATCAGTTGAAAAACAAAGTTAATTAAATACTTCAAATCTTCAGTAAAAAATATTAGACTTGGAAATATTAAAAATAGAAACATTAAGAAAGAGAAATACAAAAGTAAAGAGAATAGAAACATCGCAAACATCCAAATATTTATTTCCAGCTTTACAGCAAACCATTCATGGTGTGTGTGTGTGTGTGTGTGTGTGTGTGTGTGTGTGTGTGTGTATTTGTGTACGCTTGCGTGCCTGTGGAGTACTTTTCATTTATCAAAGCTTTCAAAATGTTGTAAAATAATTTTTAAACAAAATATACGTTTATAAAAACTTCCCCAAATTGATCAACTTCCCCCCTTGTGCATAATTAGGTGATAAGGTACACACTTCTGGGTATGTGGAAGGGCTGTGTATAATGTGATTTACTATCATATCCCCCTTCAGAACAATACTCTCTTTGCAGCTCTCTAACGAAGGACAACACCTGATTTTACACAACTGAATCATAACAGGTCCCTGACCTGCCTACAAGAGGGCTTTACCCAGCTTTAGTCTTGCTGTTGATGATATGTGACCATCCTCAATAACTTGCTTTTGCTAATCTCAGCCTTCTCTGTCAGTAAAATCAGAAAGTCTGACTAAATGATCTTCAAAGATTAGTATCATAAGTTAAATCAATTCTATGAAAGAAAAACATTTCCTTTTCCATTCTCTTAGTGACCCGCCCTCCTTTCTTGCCATTTAGCTTTGTTTTCATATTGTCAATGTCCAGATACCACTGCATTGTGCATGAGGAAGCAGATTTTTGGTTTCTGTGAACCTGTATAAGAATGTAATAAACAGTGCACTTGTCTTCCAAGTCGCCTGCTTGGCCTTTTTCCAAGTAAACTTTTCTTTTCTTCCTTTCTTCCTGCTTTAAAGATTTTCAATAAACTTTCACTCCTTTCACTCCTGCTCTAAATAAAAGGAAGTAATAAGCTTACTCTTGTATCTCTATTTTTATCTGATATGTCTAAGATTTCTATTAATCTATTTATATTAAAACAGTACAAATGTGTGATTTGTAAAATCAGATAGTACCATAAATTTGTGATCAATAATAAGTACCACTTACTTGTCTTATTCTTCCTCTTTCCTCCCTGGAATCTACTTTTAACCTTATTAGCTGTTTCTTCTGAAATTTAACTACAGAATAAATGTGTGTGTGTGTGTGTGTGTGTGTGTGTGTGTAACATAGGTTAACTAAAGAATATTCATGTATTGATCTTTTCATTTTAGACTATATCTACCAAATTCTTATTCTATTATCAAAGGCAAGAATTTCAGTTTCTTATTATTGAGCTATTTAGTACTTGTGACATTGTGCAGGTGATGCTAAACTTTAAGTCAGAGGACGTAATTATTGACAAAAATCTGTAAAATTAAAGAAAACTGGAAGACAACACAAGGTTCAATCTGACAGTTTCTTAAGTGTCAATGTGAATATAAAACTGACAATATTTCAATGTTGTAACAGCTCTTGTTTGGCAAAATAAAACATAATCACAAAAAAGTAAGTACCTAATTTAAGGGTATAAAATGCATGTGTAGTATTCTCTGTAGTGGAATACAATTGTAAAAGAACATGGGCTTATGGACTAGCCAACTATGATATTTATCATAAAGCTGTTCTGAAAATAAATATGAACTATATGAGCAGATCTTTAAGAGGTAAGTTTCCCGTTAGAATGAAGAAGCTAATGTTGACCTCAATCTAATGACTGTTTATATAAGGAGAATACATTTTTTTTTTGTGAAAATTTTCTTTTTCAGGCCCTAAAATGTGTTTTCTATGCTCACTAAATAAGATAAGCATTATTTTATTTTCCTTTTTAATAACAGCCTATAGGTGGTATCTCCAGTTTTTCAGAAAGTATTTGCATGAAAACAATCACATTTCCCAAGGGACAAATGAGTTTCTGTTCCAAATGAAGTGGATTTGCTTGGATTAACAAATGAAATGTCCTTTTTGGCTTAATTTGTTATTCCCATGTTTTCTTTCCTTAAGAAGGTAAATGGGATTTCAAAAATATCACTGATATATATATATATATATATATATATATATATGTATATTTCTGTCCATCTGTCTGTCTATTGTCTATCAATCCATCATCAGTTTATTCTTGGTATGCATAAATGATATTATTGAATTAAATTTTTGTTTGAATAGTTGTATATCAACTATGTATGACTAAGGGTCCGTTCCAGAGTGAGCACAGGTGCAGATAATGCTTCAATCTGTGCCTGCTGTAGAGCATATCACAAGTGATCTGCCACTTATATGTACCACCAGCCCCTGAAGTCAGAAGAGTTACTCTGTTCTTGCCATGCTAAACACCCTCTCGTATTCTTCCTACTTTCCCTTCCCTGTCTACATTCTGGAGAATCTCAGCCCTAGGATGTTATTAGAAAATTGACTTTCGTGCATACGTACTTGTCATACCTAGCTTGATTGAGCTACGGAGTGATGTTGCAGCTCATGTGTTAATACCTCATTAGCTCTTCCATATTTAATGTTTTAAAGTACTTATAAGAAAACTCCTCTAGAAGCAAAATGTCAACTCCATCTCTCTGTGTTTGATTCAGGCTTGGTGGTACATTATCACCACACTATGATCAACTTCCAAACTTTTTTAGAAGAAAAGTGGTTCAAACTGCTTCTAATTGATAGGAACCTATTTTTTTCTGTTAAGTAAAATTTATTTTTTGTGTAAAGAAGCTGCTGGTGGGTTTTAAAAATAATCTCTATACTACTGAATCAATATATTGAAATCATACCTAAATTTTCCAAATAAAGATAAGACTTTACAATGATGTCTTCTGCTGGGACATGAAAGCAAAATTCTAGGTATCATAGCCCCCCACCCTGCCAAAAATGAGGTTATACACAAAGATACAAGGGGGAATTTATGTCTGCTATAGTATAAATAAATATTGCAGTATACACAGGAATGTTTTGTTGTGAATTAATGTGTGAAGTTTTCAAGCACCGAGTAGCTGTTAATAAATTAAACTAGAACAGTTCCAATTGTGTCTTAATCCAATAATATTTTTATTAGTTTACAAATTTTATCAGCTATAACCTCAAAAACACATATACCTAGCTTATGTTCTGTGAACTAGTCATCATTATAGAAAGTAAAATCTGAACTTTAAAAAGTCATTGAGAAGAATGAGACATTCAAATTTTATATATATATATATATATATATATATATATATATATATGTAATGTTGGTTTTACAGATATATATATATATATATAATTTACAACCTATGGTTTATACTTCAAAAGAAATTTATATAATTTTATCCTCTCTATTTGTGCAATAAAATAAAAGCCAACAGTTTGTTATTATTACATTAAGATAATGTCACATATGCATGCTGTTCTGGACATTTTCTTACCACCCTCCCCCTGCCCCGCAGCTTCTTTCTTCTTCACCCTGCTTTGTGACCTGGAACACTGTCCTTCAAGGGACTACACCATCTGGGCTGCCCCGAGCCTGGGAGATGCACCAGCAGATCTCCTTCCAAAAGGCATGAGGAGAGGAAAGCCAGAGTATTTAAACCCTGGTTACTGACTGTGTAGCGCAGGTACAAGCAATGCCCTGCAGCCCTCTTGGAAGTGGTGTCTTGTACAAGTTCTGCCACTTGCTACCTCCCGTGTCGGCCGTGTTGACACACTCCCCATCCATCTACCCATGACTGCGAGACCAGGGACATGCCTCATTCTCTCTTGGTTTTCCTTAGATCTCTATCAAATTTTTCTTCGTTGAACTCTGATAAATTATCTCTCTTGAATGAGTCATAACTGTCCTTCATAAAGTCTAAATATTGAGCTAAGCTTAATATTTGTGGGACAAATTTATTTATAACAATAGAAAATGTAATTCTAAGTAAGATAAAGTTTTGTCTGGAAATTATTTTGTAAGTACAGCTACAGAAAAGTTTACATTTTATCATTTTACTTAATGAATACACATGTAAAGTGATATGATTTGGATATTTGTCTCTGTCCAGATTTCAGGTACAAATGAAATTCCCAGCGTTGGAGGTGAGGCATGGAAGGAGGTGTTGGGTGATGGGAGTGGATCCTTCATGGTTTGGTGCTGTCCTTGTGACAGTGAGTGTGTTCATGCATGATCTGGTTGTTTGAAGATGTGTGACACCTCCCCACTCCCTTGTTCCTGCTTTTACCATAGCATGTCTGCTATCCCTTCACCTTCCATTATAAGTAAATATTCCCTGAGATATCCGTAGAAGCTAAGCAGACCAGACACTGGTGCCATGCTTCCTGCACAGCCTGAAAACTGTGGGCCAATTAAACCACTTTTCTTTATAAATTATACAGTCTTGAGTATTTCTTTATAGTAATGCAAGAATGACATAATACATAAATTTAATAATATTTGTTTAATTTTGGCACATGGTATGTTTATATAAAAGTAATCAAATATATTTAAACATGGTAAGCTCTTGATCTTTAGTAATTATTGCATAAAAGAGCACTAAAATAATATCCATATATTTCCAAGTGTCTGTTTTCTCATAGCATGGTATTAATAAGACTTAAGGTTTGAATGTAGGTCTGAAAAGAAACACAAAAATTCAGAGCACACATATTTATGCCCTTTACTTTCACATTTCTGTGTATTTAAATAATTATAACACTCTATTATAAGCCCTTATTATATGCAGTTTTTCTTTGGTTAATGTCTTTATGTACATACTGAGGATACAGAGATGAGCAAATCTCCTCCATCGAAGAACTCAGGGCTAAGTTTGTTAGTGAGGGACACTTACAAAATAACACCTAAAACACAGAGATAGGGGATCTGATTATAAATGAATGATTTGTGTTGTAAAATCGCAACAAAGTATTAGCAGCGGTTCTATAAGCAGCAGTAGCTCTATTAGCACCCTCTGTTACTGCATCTTTCTCTGGTTCTTAGATCCATGGCAAGTTGAAGTTTTCTATAGACCCATCCCTCCTATCCATTCTCCAGATGGTCCATTGGCTTCTGTTGCTTCAGGCAGCATTTTTAGATGGTGATATTTATACCATCTTAAAGAATAAAACATCAGTTTGGAATTAAAGGCTCAAAGTATTATGTGTAGAGGAAATTCCCTGTGTATCCCATATTTGCCTTATAGTTTCATCACAGCAGGCATGAGTACGTACTAAAATTTTTAAAGATAATAGATTAAAATAAAAGCAAATGACCAAAGAGAGCAACCAGCAAGATTCCCGAAAGGGCCATTATCTCTCAATTAAAATGCAAGACATTACCAAAAGCCATTCTTAAGAATGATTTATATTCAATAACACTTTTGATGTCAGATTTTAAATTACATTATTTTCTACAATTACCACTAATTTTAAATGTTTAACCTTCTACAATAAAACTTTTGTAGACAGAGTTTATATTAATGCCCTAAACTTGTGTGAAATAGGTTTATGTTTTGAATGAAATGTTTAAATACTTTTTTAATCAAACAAATTGTGTTTTAAATGGGCATGACTTAAGAATAAGCTTAGATTAATGAGTTTACAAAATTGTAAAACATCAGAAATTATTAAGTTACTTAGTTTAATTAACTTTATGAAACCCAAGTTACGTATTATAAACTTGTTGAAGAAAGTAGAATAGCATGGGATTAATAAAGGGCTTTTAATAATTAACATTTTCCTCTCATCTTTATTGTATAAAATGATACCTTTATCTCTGGCACACATAGCTGGGTGGATGGAGCTGTCTTTTACTTAGAAGCACAAACATGGAAAAGGGACAAATTTTGGAATATGGAATCCTGTGTTCAGTTTGGTCATGCAGAGTATGAAGTGCTTTGAGACATTCCAGAAAAGATGTCAAGCAGGAAGCTGGGAGAGGGATTCTGAATCTGCAAGGAAACATTTCTCAGCTATTTTTCTACTTCTACAGCTAATTTTATGTGACAACTTGGCACCCATACGCATCTCCTTAAACACATTTAATCATCAAGTAAAGACAGTAATAACAAAGTTCTACTTCTACCTAACATGGTGAAACCATCATGCATACCACTGTAACAAGCAAACCAAGAAAACCCTTTCCCATTCCTCCATAAGCCAATGGGTGACGCTTACTCTTCTTGATATCTCATAACTTAAATACTATGATGTAAAGAAAGCAATACTGCTGAGGCTGAGGCAACTTCCTCTTAGATGCTGATCCACCATGTTGACTTCTCATTGGGCTCAGTTCCTGGAATGCCCCTAAGATTTCTATTTTATCTACGGTTCTTTGTGTAAGAGCGTGTGTTTACCGTAAATTCCGTTCTTAGGTCAAAACAACCTTGATGTTATTGTACTTACCGTAAATCTTGCTCTTAAGCAGTAGTCCTACACATCCCTTCTGAAGCACATACACTCTTTCCATATGCTATGTAAGTCCTGGCTCTAAGGAGTAACAGTGCGAGAATCTACCGTTTTATCTAATGACTCTCTGACTATCACTTCTGTTTGTAAGTCCCTGTTAAATATTTCTAAGAAACTGGATTTGTCGGTCTCTTTCTTTGGCCTTGGTCTTTGAAGGTATGTTTGCTTAAACCTGATCACTGTGAAACAAATACTTAAAAACTGTCATAAAAGGTGAACCGCCGGGCGCGGTGGCTCAAGCCTGTAATCCCAGCACTTTGGGAGGCCGAGGCGGGTGGATCACGAGGTCAAGAGATCGAGACCATCCTGGTCAACATGATGAAACCCCGTCTCTACTAAAAATACTAAAAATTATCTGGGCATGGTGGTGCGTGCCTGTAATCCCAGCTACTCGGGAGGCTGAGGCAGGAGAATTGCCTGAGCCCAGGAGGCGGAGGTTGCGGTGAGCCGAGATCGCGCCATTGCACTCCAGCCTGGGTAACAAGAGCGAAACTCCATCTCAAAAAAAAAAAAAAAAAAAGGTGAACCCATCTTATGTTACAAGATGAGGAGATGAGAGGGCAATACCATGGTTCTACTTACCAAAGCTGGCCTGGCTACAGGCACTTCTGTACAATCAGCCAGCAGCGGACATCGATGTTGAGTCTTGATATGACATCATTCCCCAGGGTGATCAGCCAACTGTCTAGTGGCAGATGGATTTCCTGATTACATTAAACAACTTCCATCATGGGAGGGGCAGGGTTTTGTTCTTACAGGAATAGACACTTAACAGTGGATACAAATTTGCCTTCTCTGCATGCAATGCTTCTGTCAAAACTATCATCTGTGAATTTACAGAATGCCTAATCCATTGTTACTGTATCCTACCCAGGCTTGCTTCTGATCAAGGAATTTACTACATAACCAGTGAAGTGTGGCAGTAGGCTCATGCTTCTGGAATTCACTGATCTTATCATGTTCCCTTCTGTTCTAAGCAGTTGGGTTAATAGAACAATAGAATGGTCTTTTGAAGACTCAGTGATAGCACTAACTATGTGATAATTTCTTCCAGGGCTGGGGCAAAGTTCTCTAGGGGGCTGTATACTCTGAATCAGCATGCAGTATATGGTGCTGTCTCTCTTACAGTCAGAATGTCCCCATTTAGGAATGAAGTGGAAATGGCTGTGGCAATACACAATATTACCACCAGCGACCTGCTAACAAACATTTGCTTCCTGTTCCTGTACCCTTATGCTCTGCTGGCATACAGGTCTTCGTTCCTAAAAGAGGAATACTTCCACTAAGAAACACAGTGATTACACTGAACTGGATATTAAGTCTCTCCCGGACCCCCAGTCACTTTGGGCCTCTGCTAAATGAACAGGTAAAGAAAAAAATTACTGCATTGATCGGGTGATTCTTCCTGGCTACCCAGGGCAAATTAGATTGTTACTATACAATGGAGTTAAAAAAGAGTATGTCTGAAATACGAAGTATTCATTAGGGAATCTCTTAGTACTAAATTGCCATGCCCTGTGATTAAAGTCAATGGAAAAGTACAACCCCCTAATATAGACAGAGCTACTAGTGGCCCAGACCCTTCAGAAATGAAGATTTGGGGATTTAATTTACCCTATCACGTAAAAAACAAGAATCAGTTAGAGTACTTCCTGAGGGGAAAAGTAATATGGAATGGGTAATGGACGAAGGTAAACGTAAATGCCAGCTACGACCACATGAGCAATTACAGAAGTGAGGCCTGTAGCTGTTATGAGTATTTCACCCTTATATTCTTAGGCATATGGGTGTGCACAAATATCAAATAACTTTTTTTCTTTCCTCACTTATCCCTTTATCATAAAAGATCTATTGACTTTATATCATAGTATTTAAATATTGTTAATTTTATATTATGATATTTAATTTATGGGATATAGAGAAAAGTTAACATGACCAAGAGTTTTGTATCTACTTCTGGGGAAAGAGTTAGTGCATTTTTGGTTGTACATAGAATAGTTATGTTAGGTGAAAGTATAAACTTGGTATTATTATCTTTATCTGAAGATGAAGTATGGTTTAAGTCGCTGTGTATGGGTGCTAAATTGACAAAGGGTGCACTCTTAATGGTTAATTTCATGTGTTAATTTAGGTAGGCTGTGGTACCTAGAGATTTCATCAAGCATTCTAAATGTTTCTGTGAAGATATGTTTTAGAAGATATTAACATTTAAATCAGTGACCATTTTGAGTAAAGCAGATTACCATTTATAATGTAGGTATGCCTCATTTAATCAGCTGAAGGTCTTAAAAGCAAAAGACTGATCTCCCCAAGAGGCTTTCCCCAAGAGAAAATTCTGTCAACCAACTGCCTTTGAATTAGATCTGCAATATAAACTCTTCCTTGGGTCTCCAGTTTGCAAGCCTACCTGTAAACTTTGGAATGGTAAGCCTCCACAACTGAGTGAGCTAATTGCTTTTCTTCATTTTTTTTCTGAGACAGAAAAGAGTCTCGCTCTGTCACCGAGGCTGGAGTGCAGTGGCGTGATCTTGGCTCACTGTAGCCTCCGCCTCCCAAGTTCCAGTGATTCACCTGCCTCATTATGTCAGGTGGCTGGAATTATAGGCATGTGCCACCATGCCAGATTACTTTTGTATTTTTAGTAGTGATGAGGTTTCACCATGTTGGCCAGGCTGATCTTGACTTCTTGACCTCAAGTGATCTGCCCACGTTGGCCTCCCAAAGTGTTAGGATTACAGGTGTGAGCCACTGCACCCAGCCACTAATTTCTTAAAATAAATACTAATCCTCATTCTTCTGTCTCTTTCTTTGTAAATAGATAGACAGAAGATAGAAAGATAGATAGATAGATAGATATGTGTGTCTATACATCCTATACCCTATTGTTTGTTTTCTTCCTTCTCTAGAGAACCCTAATTCAATTCTTTTTCCATTTATGTGCAGTGTTATTTCCACCGTGTATCATATATCATATGTGCTTGGAGGAATATGAACTTTTAGTTCTATTCCGTTTAGCCAGTTTAGACTACTGGCTTGATAATGAACTTTTTCAAAGTTCCATGGCTATTTTTGACTTTTACCATTCCATCAGGATTATAGTATCACCTTGTCAAGCTATGCTAAAATTCCTGGTGAGATTTTGATTAGAATGCCAATGGACTTTTTGACTTGGAGAACAAACTCTCCCATTTCTTCCATCTGTTAATTTTCCTCATCGGAGGTCTCCTCACATGGTTTGTAAACATTGACTGTGAGCTCATTGTGAGAGCAGTTTTCATGCGAGCTCCATGAGTCCTGGTTTTGAAAGATCTATAGAGGAAAGTTTTATATTTTTTCCATGATGGAATCACCAGGGCCCTCAGCTTTTGAAATCATTTTTTTTTAAAGTGAATTTCTCAACTTACTATTCACAAAACACAGAGAGGTGTGAATTTGAAAACCACATTTGCCTGAAGTCTCTGACTCCCCAAGGGTAACTTTTTATTTATTTATTTTAGCCTAGCACTTGAGGGAGTACAAGATTCCTTGGTACTTTGCTAAACTGATGAGTGGAATTCACATTCCTTTTTACACACTGCTATGACTTCTGCTGTTCTGTTAGTAGCTTAGTTTCACGTTCCATTTTATTTGTGTCTTAATTTCTGTAATCTTTGCTCTACATGGCCATCAAGACCATAGCAACTTGCCTTTACCTGGTTCAGAAAACGCCAAAATACTTCAGCTCCTGCAAATTAGACTTCTTTGTATTTCCTATGATTTCATTGACCATAATTGATAGAGATATAATTGCCTATTTTAGACTTGATTTCTTAAAACAAAATCTACTCTTGGGTTAATTATCAGTTTTAATTATTTCACAGTGGCAATTTACAATAGTAGTGTAGAAGATGACTTTGAAATAATCATGTAGACTGCAGAAAATATCTAGTGTCTAATAAAGAAATCATACATTATTTCCTTTAACTAAATTTTTCTCATCTGTAAAATGGAAATAACAAAATTATAGTTTTGAATATTATGTCATATACCATGTATAGCACTTTATAACTATTTTAGAACATATTATACAGTTAATGAACAGGAAGTATCATAGCCTTTGACTGACTTCAAAAATATGTACATGAAGGAAGGGCGCATGAGCAAGTAAGAGTTTTTAAAATATTGAGTATGTATAAATGGAACATATGAACCAACTAAATACCTTTTGTTTCTTAAATTTGAGAAAGGATCTCACTCTGTTGCCCAGGCTGGAGTGCAGTGCTGGTCTGCGATCTTTACCTCCCAGGATCAAGCAATCCTCCCAGCTCAGCCACCTGAGTAATTAGGACTACAGGCATGCACCATCAGGCCCGGTTAATTTTTTTACTTTTAGTAGATGGGCTTTCACCATTTTATCGGGGCTGGTGTCTAACTCTTGGGTTCAAGCAATCTGTCTGCCTTGACCTCCCAAAGTTCTGAGATTACAGACATTAGGCACCATACCCCACCCCACTAAACTCTTACAAAGTCAACACGCACCTATATGAATATGTATATGTGTGTGTATGAATTTGCTTATATCCCTAAAGAGAGGGAGAGAATGGCTCCTAAAAGCAATTCATATATTGTGTTTCTTATGCTCAACTAATGAAACTGATTTGTTGCAATGTTTCTAGAAAGAAAAAGTGAAAAACTGCTGGTGTCAGCACATCTCCATGCGTGGTTCAGGCGTACTTTTGAACAGGTCTGATACTCTCCTTATCTTAACCCACATGCAAAAAGTTTATTCAGTTTTTCAAGGACTAAAACTGAGGTACTACTGATTTATCTACCAGTGTCAATTCTCTTGTCTGAAAAATTGAATAATGAGGACAGACCTCATTACAAATAGCTATTAAGATAATAAAGTTAGATAGTATGTGTACAATGTGGACTATTTTGATGGTGAACAACCCTTGATACTTTGTGTCTAATTTTTTTAAATCAATTGTTGTCACTTTTGTATGTTGCTAAGATGAAGATTCTACAAAAATAAAGATTTTCTTCCTCTTTCTCTTCTCTCTTCTTCCTTGTCTCTCTCACTCACGCCCTACCCCCCTTCTTTCTATACATCTGGCAGAGTTATTTACATGTATATTTATATGGCCCTTTATCTACAAGTGTGGACACATTTCATGCTATATTTGTAATCTTTTTGCTTAAAATTTCTAACTTGCAGAATTTAAATCTTAGATTCTGTTTTTTCTCTTAAAATATAAGCATTTAAAGCAACTGAATGCAACTTTGGTGATATTATAGCATACAGTTCAGAAAGTTTATGACTTTATAATTTTCATTTATCTAATAGCAAAATTGATTGCTATCACAAATTATATTTTAAAAGTATACTTGGTTTTTGTTGTTAAGTTTGTTATTTATTTTTCATCATGGTATGTTTTTATTTTCAGCCAGGAAATTTATTTCTCTTACAACTTCATGTTAAGAAGTAAGCTGTTTTGTGTTTGTGTGTCACCTTTAAAAAAAAAACATTTAAAAAATGTTTTATAGATTAATAAAAATAAGATATACCTCTCCTTGTAATGTTCAATTTTTTTCCAATATATTAATAAATTGTATTTTTTATTTGACATTTCTAAGCTTCTAAAATGGTGGTTAATGGACTTAAGGTGGTTGATAGAATTGAGTATTCTTATTCCTAATGAATCAAAATCTGTGGATGTGAGCATCACATATCAGGATCAGCATCAATATCCACATTTCTAAGTAATGTTCATACAAACCGACATTTGAGAATTGTGGATTCCTTTAATTTCTCTAATTTTTGACAATCAATATGTCACACAAACCTTAACATTTAAAGAATGCCAAGGCAGTAGGCACATTTGGTGTACTTTATTTAATCATCACAATAATATTATTGTGGCATTGTTATTAAGAATTACAGAGCTGAGCAATTCATATGTAGTCACACTTGTAGTAAATTGAAGGTTAGATGCAATCTCAGGCTATCTGGTTCCAGGGTCTTGCTCTTAACCACTGTAAATATAATTTCCTTTCAAACAGAAACATGTAAACCGTGCCTCTATTAAAATCACACAGTAAAATATGTCAGTGTTCCTACTTTTAAGATAGATAAAATGGCTCATAACTACAAAACCTCCATTGTAAAATGTGTGATTAATGAAAATAATACAGGTCATGTACACTGGCTCACTAGTGTAATCCCAACACTTTGGGAGGCAGAGGCGGGTGGATTGCTTGAGCCCAGGAGTTCAAGACCAGCCTAGGTAACATGGCAAAATCCTGTCTCTACAACATGCCAAAAATTAGCAGGCTGCAGAGGTATGTGTCTGTAGTCCCAGGCTGAGGTGGGAGCATCACCTGAGCCTGGCAGGTCAAGGGTGCAGTCCAGCCTGGGCAATAGAGTGAGACCCTGTCTCACAAAATAAAATAAAGAAAGAAAAAGAAAGTAATCGTCTTTGCTCTGTTTCATGTATTTCACACTATAGCAGCTATGTATATACCAATGTCTGTTATGATCCCATTTGCTTTTGAGAGAACTACATTTTTATTTTACTGTGTCTTTTATAAAGAGTGTATGTTTGATTGGCTTCCCTTCTTCTGGTTTGTTAAGAAAAATACATAATTTTGTGTATGTACATCAAAGGGGTGAATTGGTGAAGATGGAAATACCCTACATTGCTTTCTGTTTTATTTTTCACAGTTTTGCTTTAAAGATTAAAGCATCATTTGAGTGAGTCATCTGGGACTCGAGGTAATTTTTCAGTATCTTTTTTAATAATACGCTTAAAAGTTTACCCCTTTTTACTTTATTGAACTTTCAAGATATGTTAACAGAAAAATTAGAGAGAATAAACTGGAAATTATAAACAGTATTAATTAAAATATTAGTGGTAGAAAGTTAATAATTTAATTTTTAATATTTGTAAATAATGAGCACAATAGAAATTTAATATTTGAAGGAAAAATCTTTTAACCTATAAATAATAAATTCTATCACAAAAGAAATTTACCTTTGAATATAAGGAGGGAGGAAATAGCTACTTTCAATTCATGGATAACATAGAAACAATATATGAATGGGGGAATGAGGCAATCACAAAGTTAACTCAAATAATAAGGGGAAGTAAATTTCACTTATGGAATACATAATATTTTCTCCATTTCCCAAAGTTAACCAAAATGGTTGCTGAGATCTCTTTTTATGTGCAGAACACCTTTTCTACTTAAGAAAGGCTCAGTTCAGGAGCGGTGGCTCACACCTGTAATCCTAGCACTTTGAGAGGCCAAGGTGAGTTTGGACCAGTCTGGGCTACATAGCAAGACCCCATCTCTTTAAAGAAAAAAAAAAAAGAAAGGCTCAGAATATTGTTAAAGCTGTTGAAATATAAATGTTTGCATGTTTGGTATAGTTCCTTTTTCATGAGGGCTTAGATAATGAAAGTAAGAAGAAATACTTCATGGATTAAATTTTATCTACACCACAGAAGGTCATACATACATTTTCTGTTGCCTGGCAGATATAAATGACCCTGTGCCATTTTTGGAGATATAGCTTTCAAGTTATGTGATTCAACACATAGCTCAATTTGAAATTTAAAATCAGAGTTTGAAACACTTGGCTTGAATCAACTGAAGATCAAGAGCTAATCCTTTCAATCTCTTTCTGGCTCTTTTTTTTTTTTTTGGACAGAAGTCTTTCTCTTTAGCATTTAAACCCCTATCCTGTAGTCTCACCCATTTCATCTCAAGAAGGCCAGCATTAATATTATCCCATAATGTAGCTTAATTATGCATTTATTATTTCATTAGTAACATATATATATCATGTTACATCATTTTATTCAACAAGTAAGGATTCGGTTTTGCTATTCAGTGGACACACAAAAAAATGATTTTACCCCAGACTAACATTTCATTATTTGTTTCTATTTTAAGTGTTTTCAGCACTTCTGTGAATTCCTAGACCATTAAGTGAAACAAAAAATATTATCTCAACTTTAGAGGTGCTAATATTTTTACATAAAAAAGCATGTTGTCTTTAGTGCAGCTGCAAACAAATATTAATCTACAATTTGAAAGCCTGGTGTGCTCTCCTAATAACAAATGTAACAAGTTAGATTGCTCTCCTAATCTTTTCACTCTTATCAAATGAAGACCTATTAAAAATAATGATACTACAATAACACTAATTCGGCTGGCACGGCTGTCCCAAATCAGTGCTATACCTAGAGGCAGCTGTAGGTATTTTATTGAAAGCCAAGGTAAATTGGGGCAGTTCCCCTAGCAATATAAATTAGTCAGAACCTTGGAGACATAGGTATATTTTAGGAGTGAAGCACTGAACTCTTTTTCTAAGAATTATGTCACCTTAATTCAGTAATTTGGTATGCCTCGGGGTTTGCATGTATTTTAGAGATACTGTAATGAAGCGTGTGAGTATTCATTTAAACACAGAAGTCCCCCAAGAATAAAAGGCATGCCTAATTCACTGGAAATGCTATCATTCTCAGAATGTTTCCAGAAGTAATGCAAACTTGTACTAGCTAGGTTAGATAAGTTATTAGGAACATATGGCAATGAAATGGGTAAAATGTGCTAAAGAAATCATTGAAAATTAGGTCATCCTCAAATGAATTATCATAACCCGTAAAGTTTATAAACTGAAAAACCACAGAGTGGCTTGCCTCCCTGCCTCTCTGGCTCGGATAGATTTACATTCCGTTTTTTTCAGTCTTCAAACTCCATATGTTTTTATTGATCCAAAGTAAATGCTAGGCATAAAAATGGATATTTTACATATTGGGGTAAATTTCTTTATTTCATATAGTGGTCCGAGAATTCACAGAAATACTATATATTGTTAAAATGGAAGAAATGGGAATACAGTGATGTGTCATAAGATTATTTTTATTTATGGCTATACTTTAGTTGAAAACAATGCCAAAAAGTCTTAAAAACTGTTATGTGGCTTGTTTAAGCTGTCTTCATCCACTGTCAACTGCTTCAACTTAACACATGCTTGTTTTTTCCCTACACAGGACATGTATACGTCTCCAAGTTTTGCTATTACTGTATATAATGTTGTATTTTTTTTCCTACTGTTAAAATTAAACTGACAGAAGAAAGTATAGTGTAATCAAAGAGCATAGATTTCAGAGTTATATAGCTCTTTGTTAAAACCTGTGTTGGGCTTTTATTGTTGTATAAATCTGGAGATATATATATATATATATATATATATATATATATATATATACATATATTTAACTGCGAGAGCCTTATTTTTTCCTTTGAATACATGTGTTGAGAAAACTATTATAAGGCTTTTATTATTAAACTTTGAAATTTTTTATTGAGCCTGCAAAAATTTCTTCTTCTAATTGTGGCTAAAATGTTTATGTAATGAAAAGAAAACATGCATTTGTCCTATTGTTATTATTTGTGTTTAAATTAAATGTGCATGTGTTCCTATTTTATAATCAATGCATTTGTATTTTCTCATCACTGTGCTAAATATGCTTTGATTAGAATTTTAAACTGAATATCATCAGATAGATGCTAAATTGTGCTTTTGATGTTCTAGTAAAAATGATTCACCTTCTTTTGGTTTTAGAGAATAAAGCTGATTTTAAAAACACCACATTGGGAATAAAATCAATGGGCTGATGTGTCACATTTGCACAAAGAACACTATCAACATCAAGGACTCGCCTCAATGAGAGAATGATTTCTACTGATTTTTATGCTGTAAAGGAATGTGTAATGCCTTAGTAGAAAAACTCCAGGCTATGTCCACATGACGTAACATTTAGGTAGTTAAAAAGAAAAAATACAAGCCTGGTATTTTGATTTATACTTAAGTAACAACATTGTTTTTTAGCTATTTAAATATTTTAATGTAGATTCTAAGTGCAAGTAGAGATACTAAAGAACATGTGTAGATCTTTGGCTTATTCCTTGAGTCAATTTTTTAAAATCAAATATTTCTATAACATGACATTATATTTTAGAACCTCAAATTTAAATAGATACTCTTAGGAACAAAATTTTTTAAAGAATTATACATCCAATGTGCAAATGTGACACATCAGCCCATTGATCTTATTTTCAGTATGGTGTTTTTAAAATCAGCTTTATTCTGTAAAAGCAAAAGGAGGTGAATCATTGTACATAGCAATATGATAAAATATTGTATTTGTTTTTGATCATTGCTATTATACTATTTAATCTACCAGGTTCTTCTGCTCTGTGTTAGAGGGCCAATGTGAATAATAGACTAGTATCTTAGTTCCTTTTCTGTTACTCATAACAGAATATCTAAAACTGGGTTATTTATAAATAAAAGAAATGTATTTCTTACAGTTATGGAGGCTGAAATGCCTAACACTGGGGGGCTCCCTCTGGTGAGGGTCCTGCAGGTGGAGATACTGAGGTAGTGGAATCCTGAGGTAGTGCAGGGTCTCCTTTTGTGAGGGGGCTGAGTGTGCGAGCCCCGTGCTCTCTTCCTCTCACGAAGCCACCAGTCTCACTCCCATAATAACCTATTAAGCCATGAATCCATTAATCTGTGAATGAGTATATCCCTGATTACTTAACCAACTCTTAAAGACCCCACCTCTCAATACTGTGACATTGGAGATTAAATTTCAACATGAGTTTTGAAGAGGACAATTATTCAAACCATAGAAACTGGTGTTACAGTCCTTCAATGATGAGAGCAAAACCATGAAAATAAAAATAAACTTTTTAATGGAAAGTTGCTTTCAAACTAAATGAAGGACACTGTATATATACATACATATATATATATATATATATATATATATATATATAAAGTATGTAATCAATATGTGTGTGTGTGTGTGTGTGTATAAACACATATTTTTTATTGTACTTTAGATTCTGGGGTACATGTGCAGATCATGCAAGATTGTTGCATAGGTACATTCATAGCAAGGTGGTTTGTTGCCATCATCCCCCCCATTACCTATACCTGACATTTCTCCCCACATCATCCCTCCCCCACCCTCTCTCCCACTATCCCTCCTGTAGCCCCCCCAGCAGACCCCAGTGTGTGATGCTTCCGTTTTGTGTCCAAGTGTGCTCATTGTTCAGCATCCACCTATGAGTGAGAACATGCGCTGTTTGATTTTCTGCTCTTGTGTCAGTTTGCTGAGAATGATGGTTTCCAGGTTCATCCATGTCCCTACAAAGGACACACACTCATTGTTTTTTGTGGCTGCATGGTATTCCATGGTGTATATGTGGCACAAAACATTAATACATAAATCATAAAGACCATTTTAGTTATATAAATCATGTCTACATTTATTTATAGGCAGAAAAGGATTTGACTTATAAAATCTTGTCTGCTAGATCTTAAAGTACCTACAATGGCTTTTTGAGTTCATTTATATGTGCATAGACGAGAGTGAAACTTAATTACAAAATGATCTTTGGGCACATGAAAGGTACTTCAGTTAATTTTGATTACATACTTAATTATGTGAAAATAATTTTTCTTTAGAAAAAAAATCTAATTTGGAATATTCCCTGTCCCTGTGAATAATAGTTTTATAGAGTGAACAATTAAACCAGTATTACTAAATTCAAATATTTCAAAGGCACCACATTAAAACAAGCATTTTATTGATATGTATTTAAATTTGAGTTTAACTCTGATTGATTCAAAAATTCTGAATCACCTCTTACCAGTATATGTCAGGGAGATGGGGAGAAGATTACTATGTGTAAAGAAAAACTCTTCCATTGTATATGATTCTTCATTTTATTATATTATTTCTATTTTCACTATAATATTTTGACAATAATTACAACCAGAATATTCTTTGATAGGTGAATGGATAAAGAAATTATGCATCCATGCAATAAAATATTCTTCAATTATAAGAACAAATGCCCGATCAAGCCACAAAAAGACATGAGGAAACCTCAAATACATTTTTGTAAGTGAAAGAATCTAATCTAAAGAGACTAAATACTACATGATTTCAATTATATGATATTCTGAAGAAAGCAAAATTAGAGTGATAGTAAATAGATCATTAATTACCATAGGTTGGCTCTCTGTGGTGTTGAATAGGGGAAACATAAAAGATTCATTTAGGGCAGTGGAGCTAATCTGTATGATACTGCTGCCTTGGATATGTGCCATTACAAATTTCTCAAAACCTATAGCACTTAACAGCACAAAGAGTGAACCTTAATGTTGGTGAATTTTTTAAGAGAGTTTGGGCAATCCGGGGTTAGAATGCAGAATGTGGCAATGCAGTTTAAGTTTATAAAACAACCTCATTGAGGAGGTGGGAGATAGAGGCTTTGTGAGTGACTGGTGCTGTATGATTGAAGGTTAAAGGAAATGCACACAACCACTATACTCTAGTTGTCAAAGTTTATTCCCTGTGGGTTGCAGGTTAACAATACTGATACTACTTTACATGTATACTATAATGGAATTGAACAATTAAATAAATGGAGGATGGATGTGATGAGTCAAGTTTCTCACTGTTGGAGTGGAAGTTTACAAATAAGCAAGGAGAATGAGCTAGAATGATCCATGCAGTAATTAACCAGATTTGGGGATAGTAAAAGAACTCCTGTTCGGTTAATGTAGTTACAGATAGATAGATATAGGAATATTTACACGTGTATGCGCATATATGGGTTAGTGGATTCTTACTCTGTCAGCAGAGAGGACATACAAACAACAGCACTTCAGTAGTGACAAACACACCTAGTACACAAATCCGGGTTTCTTTTCTTTCTTTCTCTTTCTTTCTTTCTTTCTTTTCTTTCTTTCTTTTTCTTTCTTTTTTTTTTTTTTTTTTTTTTTTTTTTTTTTGACAGAGCCTTGTTCAGTTGCCCAGGCTGGAGCGCAGTGGTGCAATCTCAGCTCGCTGCCACCCTCGCTTCCCAGGTCAAGCTATTCTCCTGCCTCAGCCTCTCAAGCAGCGGGGACTACAGGTGCCCACCACCACGCCTGGCTAATTTTTGTATTTTTAATAGATATGGGGTTTCACCAGGTTCACCAGTCTGGTCTCAAATGTCTGACCTCATGATCCCCCAACTTTGGCCTCCAAAAGTGTTGGGATTACAGGCATGAACTACCTTGCCTGGCCCCAGATCCAGGTTTCTAATACCACTTTCCAATATCAGGAAAACAGGGCTCCTCAGAGATATGGCTGGTTCTGGGACTTAAATAGAAAGAATATAAGATAAACCTGGATCAACTTGTAGTGCCATAAAGTAAGAGAGTACTTAAAATAGACACACACACACACACCCCTTCAAACACCAATGATTGATTTATGTCAAAGGGAAACAGGAATCAACTGCAAGAGCTCTCAGTCACCAAAGCTAGAAAAAGGTGAGCAGGAAATTTAAGTATAATTATATTGTAACCCAAAGTCTAAAATAAATGTTCAGATGCTTGTAGTGACATATGTGAATTTTTGAACAAATAAAGGAAAATAGACAAATTTCTGATGCAGAATAATTTTAAATTATTTGTATAGATACTTTGACATTTGCTAGGTAAAGCAGAGGTTTTACTCCTGAAGTGTGGGCTGCACAGAATAATCTTCTCCCAAAGAGTATGGTATAGAAGAGGAAAAACAGAATAACCTTGTAGTGCAATAACCTGACAAATGCTACCTTAGCCAGATGATCAATGTAAACATCAATTGTAATAATTAATGTTGGTAGTACGCACTGTACTGTTGACATAAGGTAATAATACTTTTTATAAAATGGCACTTTTTCTCTGTGGTCTATCACTAAAAAACCCATATTTAATCATGATAAAATAAAAGGACTAGACAAATCCCGATTGAAGGACATTAAACACAATACTGCTCAGTACTCTTAAAACTGTCAAGGTCGTTAATGACAAGGAAAATCTGAGAAACCATTAAGCCAAGGAAAGCTTAGAGAGACAGAATGACTAAATGTCATACAGCAATCCCATTAAAATCTTAAAATTGCAAAAGGATATTAGGCAAAGTATAAGAAAATCTAAATTCTGGACTCTGGCTATTAACACTGGTTCATTAATTATAAAATATGTGCCATATAACATAAGATGTTAATAGAGAAAACTAAATTTAGGGTATGTGAGAACTTGGTAATATCTTTGAAATTTTTCTGTAAGTCTAAAACCACTTTAAAACATAAGGATTATTTTAAAAATCTAGTCTACTATCTTTGCTCAAAGCATATTAACAATGAAATAGTGTGTGCAGGTAAATATTTGATACTTTCCTTGAAATATGGTTCAATTAAAATTTAAAATAATATGTGACCTTTTCTTCAATTTCTTTACTTCTTTTTATTACAGATCTAAAATGTTGCCAGTTGACCTAATTACTATTACAGATTAAGCCAGCTCTTCCTCAGTGCTATATTCATTTCCCTTCAAGGAAAGAAGCTTTTATGAGAAGCTCATTCATTAACAAATTCATTTCATTAAGTTTGGAGCTCATATGTAAGATTCTTTTTCTTATATATGCAAAACCGTTAGATAGGATTATGAAGAAGAAAAGAAAATGAAAGAAATAAATAAAAAGAAACCCATAGGAAAGAAAAGAAGAAAAGAATGAGATGTGTGCTGTTTTTCAGCTACACTGTGACCATAGCTCATTTGCCTCACGAGAGGCAGTGGTTAAAGGACAAACATAAATGACAAACTGAGTGACGGCACCAAAAAGCTGTTAGAACTGACAAAAATTCAGTAAAGTTGCAGATACAAAATCAACACATAAAAAATAGCAGCATTTATGTATACCAGCAGGGAACAATCTGAAAAAGAAATCAAGAAATCAATCCTATTTATAAAAGAATATAACATATCTAGCAATCAATTTAACCAAAAAAGTGAAAGCTCTATGTAGGAAAAACAGTAAAACACAGATGAAAGAAATTGAAGAGGACACAAAAAATGGAAAGATGTGCTCATGCATTGGAAGAATTAATATTTTTAAAATCACAATACTACCCAAAGTATTTTATAGATTCAATATGATCCTTATCAAAATACCAATGACATTCTTCAAAGAAACAGAAAAAAGCGATTCTAATCTACATGTGGATTTATAAAAGACCCTGAAAAGCCAAAACGATCTTGAGCAAAATGACCAACACTAAAGGCATCACACTTTCTGGCTTCCAAGGACCATACAAAGTTGTAGTAACCAAATCAGCACGGCACTGGTGTTAAAAACAGACACATAGACCACAAAACAGTATAGAGAACTGAGATAAAAATC
Source organism: Saimiri boliviensis (assembly GCF_048565385.1). NCBI lineage: Eukaryota > Metazoa > Chordata > Mammalia > Primates > Cebidae > Saimiri > Saimiri boliviensis. The sequence goes on from NC_133451.1 coordinate 152,595,784, forward strand.
CATGTATTTGCAGTAACCCTTTTGACAAAGGCATCAAGAACACACAATGGGAAAGGACAGTTCTACAATTAATGATACTGGAAAAACTGAATCATCACATGAAAAAAAAAAAAAAAAAAAAAAGCAGCAGCAGCTAGAAACTTATCTTTTACCATATAGAAAGTCAAAATGGATTAAAGTCTTAAGCCTAAGAATTGAAACTATAAAACTATTAGAAGAAGGCCGGGCGCGGTGGCTCAAGCCTGTAATCCCAGCACTTTGGGAGGCCGAGGCGGGTGGATCACGAGGTCTAGAGATCGAGACCATCCTGGTCAACATGGTGAAACCCCATCTCTACTAAAAATACAAAAAAAAAAAAAAAAAAAAAAAAAAAAAAAAAAAAAAAAAAAAATACTAGCTGGGTGTGGTGGCGCGTGCCTGTAATCCCAGCTATTTAGGAGGCTGAGGCAGGAGAATTGCCTGAACCCAGGAGGCGGAGGTTGCCGTGAGCCGAGATCGTGCCATTGCACTCCAGCCTGGGTAACAAGAGCGAAACTCCGTCTCAAAAAAAAAAAAAAAAAAAAAAAAAAACTATTAGAAGAAAATGTTAGATAAACACTCTATGATAATAGTGAGGGCAAAGATTTTTTGTGTAAGACCCCAAAAGCACAGGAAGCACAAGTAAAAACAGACAAAAGGAATTACATCAAATTGAAAATCAACTGTACAACAAAATAAACAATGAAGAAAGTAAAAAGACAACTTTCTTCCATTCTCTTCCAGAATGTTGTCTTTTTACTTTCTTCATTGTTAGATTGATATCTTGCAAGTACTTTCTTCCATTCTCTGGACAAGAGATTAATAACCAGAGTATGTAAAGAGCTCAAACAAGTCAATAGCTAGACAACACCAAATAACTAATTTTTAAAATGGACAAACGATCTGAGTAATTCTCAAAAGAAGAAATACAAATGGCCAAAAGGTATATGCAAAATTTTTGAACATTGCTAATCATCAGAGAAATATAAATGAAAACCGCAATGATGTATCATCTGACCCCAGTTTAAATGACTTTCATCAAAAAGATAGGAAATAATGGATGCTGGTGAGGATGTGAAGAAAGGGGAACCATTATATACTCTTAATGGGAATGTAAACTAGTATAACCACTGTGGAAAAATGTATGGAGGTTCCTCAGAAAATTAAATATAAAACTACCATATGATGAAGCAATTTCAAAATCCATATATCAAAGAGATATCCACACTGCCATGTTTACTGCAGCACTATTCATAATGGTCAAATTATGAAACCAACCTAAGTGCTCATCAATGAGTAAATGGATTAAAAAAATAGGGTGTATAATAGACACAATGGAATATTATTCATCCTTAAAAAAGATGAAATCTTGTCATTTTCAGCAACATGGATAGAACTCGAGTTCATTATGTGAAGTGAAATAAATCAAGCACAGAAACACAAACATCACATGTTCTCACTCATATGTGGGAGCTAAAACGGTGGGTCTTATGAATATAAGAGAGTAGATTGGTGGTTATCAGAGGCCTAGAAGGGTATTGAGGAGAGAAGATGACAAGTGGTTGATTAATGGGTATGAATATATAGTTTGATAGAAGAAATAAAAGCTAGTGTTTAATAGATCAGTAAGGTGATTATAGTTTACAATAATCTATTATATATGTCAAAACAGTGGGAAGAGAATAATTCAAATCTTTCTAACATAAAGAAAAACAAGTATTTAATGTGATGGATATACCAAATACACTATTTGATCTTTACCAAATACTTCCATGTATTAAATTATCCCAGGTACCTTATAAATATTTACATCCATTATGTATCAGTAAGAATAAAAGATTGATATACATATTTCTACACCAAACATTTTACAAACTAATCAGAACTATTTGATTGCAGATTTAAAAGTGTAATTCATTTTATTAGCTATAAAGTCCATCCTAAATATTTTGGGAGCAAAGGAAAAGAAGACAAAATCTCACACATCATGTATCTAAAATTTGAAGTTGGAATCAATTTAAGTTCAACTGAAATTGTAAAATTTTATTTTTGTACACTGACAACAAATTATTCTAAAATTCATATGGATCCAAAAAAGAGCCCAGATCACCAATGCAATTTTTTTTTAACTACAATTTAAGCTCTGGGTTACATGTGCAGATCTTGCAGGATCGTTACATAGTTATACACATGCCATGGTGATTTGCTGCCTCCATCCCTCAATCGCCTACATTAGGTATTTCTCCTAATGTTATCCCTCCCCAATCTCCCCAACAACTGCTATCTCTCCCCTAGGCCCCCACCCCCTAACAGACCCCAGTGTGTGATGTTCCCCTCCCTGTGTCCATGTGTTCTCCTTGTTCAACTCCCACTTATGAGTGAGGACATGAAGTGTTTGGTTTTCTGTTCCTGTGTCAGTTTGCTGAGAATGATGGTTTCCAGATTCACCCATGTCCCTGCAAAGGACATGAACTCATCCTTTTTAATGGCTGAATAGTATTTCATGGTATATATGTGCCACATTTTCTTTATCCAGTCTATCACTCATGGGCATTTGGGTTGGTTCCAAGTCTTTCCTATGGCAAACAGTGCTGCAATGAATATATGTGTGCATGTATTTTTATAATAGAACAATTTATAATTCTTTGGGTTTATACCCAGTAATGGGATTGCTCAGCCAAATGGTATATCTATTTCTAGATCCTTGTCTTCCACAATGGTTGAACTAATTTATACTCCCATTAACAGTGTTGAAGCAGTCCTATTTCTCCTCCTCCTCTCCAGCATCTGTTCTCTCCAGATTTTTTAATGATTGCCATTCTAACTGGCCTGAGATGGTATCTCAATGTGGTTTTGACTTGTATTCCTCTAATGACCAGTGATAATGAACATTTTTTCATATGTTTGTCGGAAGCATAAATGTCTTCTTTTGAAAAGTGTCTGTTCATATCCTTTGCCCACCTTTTGATTGGGTTGTTTTCTTCCTGTAAATCTGTTTTAGTTCTTTGTAGATTCTGGATATTAGCCCTTTGTCAGATGGGTAGATTGAAAAAAAAATTTCCCATTCTATTAATTGCTGGTTCAGTCTAATGATTGTTTATTTTGCTGTACAGAAGCTCTGGAGTTTAATTAGGTCTGATTTGTTTATTTTGGCTTTCGTTATCAATGCTTTTAGTGTTTTAGTCATGAAGTCCTTGCCTATGCCTATGTCTTAAATGGTTTTGCCTAGGTTTTCCTCTAGGGTTTTTTGGTGTTAGGTCGTGTGTTTAAGTCTTTAACCCATCTGGGGTTAATTTTAGTGTAAGGTGTCAGGAAGGGGTCCAGTTTCTGCTTTCTGCATATGGCTAGCCAGTTTTCCCAACACCATTTATTAAACAGGGAATCCTTTCCCCATTGCTTGTTTTTTGTGACGTTTGTCATAGACCAGATGGTTGTAGATGTGTGGTGTTGCCTCCGAGGCATCCGTTCTGTTCCATGGGTCTATATCTCTGTTTTGGTACCAGTACCATGCTGTTTTGATTATTGAAGCCCTGTAATATACTTTGGAGTCAGGTAGCATGATGCCTCCAGCTTTGTTCTTTTTGCTTAGGATTGTCTTGGCTATGGGCTCTTTTTTGGTTCCATATTAAGTTTTTTACAGTTCTGTGAAGAAGGTAAATGGTAGCTTGATGGGGATAGCATTGAATCTATAAATTACTTTGGCTAGTATGTCCGTTTTCATGATATTGATTCTTCCTAACCATGAGCAAGGAATGTTTTTTCATCTGTTTGTGTCCACTCTTATTTCCTTTAGCAGTGGTTTGTAGTTCTCCTTGAAGAGGTCTTTATATCCTTTGTTAGTTGTATTCCTAGGTATTTTATTCTCTTTGTGGCAATTGTAAATGGGAATCCCCTCTTTATTTGGCTCTCTGTTTGTCTGTTATCGGTGTATAGGAATGCTTGTGATTTTTACATGTTGATTTTCTATCCTAAGAGTTTGCTGAAGTTGCTTATCATCTTAAGGAGATTTTGGGCTGAGATGTTGGGGTCTTCTAAACACACAACCATGTCTGCAAATAGAGACAATTTGACTTCCTCTTTTTCTAGTGGAATACTCTTTATATTTTTTTTCTTGCCTGATTGCTCTGGCTTGAACTTCCAACAATATGCTGAATAGGAGTGGTGAGAGAGGGCATCCTTGTCTAGTGCCAGTTTTCAAAGGGAATGCTTCCAGTTTCTGTCCACTCAGTATGATATTAGCTGTGGATTTGTTGTAAATAGCTTTCAAAAAAATCAGTAAATCCAGGAGCTGAGTTTTTCAAAAAATCAACAAAATAGACTGCTAGCCAGATTAATAAAAAAGAAAAGAGAGAAAAATTGAATAAGCAATAAAAAATTATAAAGAGGATATCACCATGGATTCCACAGAAATATAGACTACCATCAGAGATTACTACAAACAACTCTATGCACATAAACCAGTAAACCAGGAAGAAATGGATAAATTCCTGGACACTGACACTATCCCAAGACTTAACCAGGAAGCAGTTGAATCCCTGAATAGACCAATAAAAGGTCTGAATTTGAAACAGCAATTAATAGCCTACCAATCAAAAAAAGTCCAGGTCTAGATGGGTTCACAGCTGAATTCTACCACATGTACCAAGAGGAGCTGGTACCACTCCTTCTGAAACTATTTCAAACAAAACAAAAAGAGGAAATCCTCCCTAACTCATTTTATGAAACCAACATTATCCTGATACCAAAACCTGCAGAGATACAACTAAAAAAGAAAAGTTCAGGCCAATATCCATGAAAAATATCAATACAAAAATCTTTAATAACATATTGGCAAACTGAATGCAACAGCACATCAAAGAGCTTATCCATCATGATCAAGTAGGCTTTATCCCACGAATGCAAGGCTGGTTCAACATACACAAGTCTATAAACATAGTCTATAAACCACATAAACATAAGAAAAGACAAAAAACACATGACTATCTCAATAGATGTAGAGAAGGCCTTTGACAAAATCCAACAGCCCTTTATGCTAAAAACTCTCAATAAACTAGGTATCGATGGAACTTATCTCAAAATAATAAAAGCCCAAGCAATTCTAAGCAAAAAGAGCAAAGCCTGAGGCATTACAATACTGGACTTCAAACTATACTATAAGGTTACAGTAATCAAAACAGGTACAAAACTCGACACATTGACCAACGGGATAGAATATGAAATACAGAAATAAAGTTGCACTTATACACCTATATGATCTTAGACAAAATCAACAAAAAGAAGCGGTAAGAAGCTGTGCATGTTGGTTCACATATGTAATCCCAATACTTTGGGAGGCTGAAGTGGGAGGATTGCTGGAGGCCAGGATTTCAAGGTTACAGGGAGCCATAATTGTGCCACTACATTCCAGTTGGATGACAAAATAAGATCTTGTTTCTAAAAAAAAAAAAAAAAAAAAAAAAAAAAAAGAAGTTAAAAATAAGCACTGGAGAAAGAACATCCTTTTCAATAAACAGTGCTGAGATACCTGGTGAGTTATATGCAGAAGGAACTAGGGTCCTACCTTTCATCATATACAAAAATTAACCCATGATGAATTAAAGATTTAAGTGTAAGGAGTTATGCTGTCACAAACCAAGGATCCCTGCAGCTACTGGAAGCCAGAAGAGCCAAGCAACCTTCCCCTGGAGGAGACTTTGGAGGGAGCATAGCCCTGCTGATATTTGGGTTCCAGACTTCTAGTCTCCAGAATTGTGAGAGAATAAATTTCCATTATTTTAAGCCACCAAGTTTGTGGCATTGTTTTTAACGGCAGCCTCAGGAAACAGGTATGTGGAAAACTATATTAACATATTATAATCAACTGAATACAATTATTATTGTACAAGCTCCACTGTTCTGTTGATGTGAGGTAATGTTTGGATGAGTGAAAGAACATTTCATTCAAAACTTATCTTTGAAGTTACATATTGTTACAAATTATTTTTGTCATTCAATTCATTTTTTTATTTTCATCTTGACAAAATCACTGTACTATCATAAACAACACCTTAATATTTGTTCTATCGGTGAAACTATCAGAATAAACTTTTAAAATGCTAAAAATATCTTTAAAATATTAAGATGTGAAAGACTATAAATAACAGGTAAACATATACTCAGGTTACAAAATTTGAAAAGGGTTTAATAAAATATGTAAAGTAAATATAAACATTAAAATTATAATACCCAATGTTTTCTAAAATGTTATTATTTCAAATAGTCAAAGCTTGTTCATTACAATTAAAAATAATAATTAATGACTTTCAGAATTTAAAGTTTCTTAGATATGCCTGAAACTTGTGTTTGGATTTTGAAAATGATAATTTTATTTAATAACATATTTTTATATAATTAAATATTTTAAATTAAGGATTCATGGTGAATTGAATATGCTAATGTAAAGGATCTATTTTGTGACGTTAGTCCTACTCTGAATAAATTTGCAAACAAATTGATAAGTAAATTGAATAGAAACATGTGCTTAGATTTGGACTGTTATTTGAAGCACTTGTGAAGCATTCAGATTTTGCTGTCCAATAGAAATTCAATACACAATTAGAAAATATTTGAACTGTTTTATAACTATTTTCTTTTAAATCTCAAAGGTTTCAGTAGTTTTGTATTCCGGAATAATTTGAAAATTACTGACAATTTATCAATTTTGGTCCTCTTAACATCTAAAGATATTTCTTACCATTGTGAAAGTTTGTACTGTCTCTGTTCTCACCTTGGGAGGAGAAAATACATTTCTGTAGGAATATACTTCAAATAATGTAAAAGAAACTCATTTTAAAATAGAGAAAATATATAAATCTACTTTATATAAAACTATAAATATGTTTAGTGCTTAACAAGAAGTTCTAAATAATAATTCAAACAAACTAAATGTTTTTTTTTAAACAAAATTATAATCAAGCATAAGAAACGAATTGAAGGCAAGTTAAATTTTATATGTCTGGGCCTTTTCAAGGTACACAATTTTGCAGTGTAGAATTTTTCTAAATCTTTATCACACACACGAATGTAATATTGTTTAGAAAAAAAGAGAAAGACAAAAAATAGAAAAAAGTATTCTCATTTAACTTTTCTGTAAGATCAACAAGGAGTAAGGAAGGAGGCTAAAACTGTTAACCTGTGGTGACTCAGTTTATATTCTTGAAATACAGTTGGCCCTGAGACAATTCAGGTATTAAGTAAACATACAGAAAGCTGGCAGGTAGATACATAGTAGATGATAAGACAGACAGAATAGATCGATAGGTAAGAGGAAGATGAGAGCTAACTAGATTGCTAAAAATGTAGATATAGGTGTATCTTATTAAATAAACACATTTTAAAGTAGCTGTGAATATTTTCCTGGAACATTTTTGCATGCTATTACTTTTATTTAATAAAAAGATTGATATGCTATACATTTTAACTGACACAATTAGAGATTGCCTTGTTTAGAGAATGACACTATTTTCTTATCCTAGGAGAACATGTTTCAGTAATGGTAGAGGAAAATGGATAAGCCAGTCAGCTGTGGTATATGGTTAAAACTATGAACAGGCACCTTGAGAAATAATATTGTTTATAATGAAATGAGTACAAGTGTTTCCATTATGTTTACTGCAGCTACATATAACACCTGTCACATATTTCTTTAACTCCTATTCTTAAAGTTATAATGATTCCAAGAATTAATTTTGTTGAACAGTTTGTTTATGGAAGTCGTGATGTCTGCCAAATTCAACCATTTCTAAGAGGAGTGCTCATTTATCTTCCTTGGATTTCAACCAAACACATTTCAGAGATAATGACAAAATGTAACGGCAAAACTTTAACTTGACTGGCATAAGGTTTAAGTAGAAATATTCCATCTCCATCTACATTCATATCTCTATCCATCCACATCCATATCTATTAGGCAAACTGCCCATTTGAAAAGACTCTTGCCCTTAGGGTAGTGGATCTCAACTTTGCATATTGGAATCACTTGGAAAACTTGAAAAGATACTGATATCTGTGTCCCATCCTCAGAAAGTTAGATTTAATTGGTCATGGGTATTGGTTCATGGGCACTGCAATTTTAAAAAGCTTTCCAAGTGATCCCAATAGCCAAAGAAATTGTAGAACTGAGCATTTTAAGAAGGCTTGAAGGAAAATGATAGCATGTTAGATATTATAAAGTTTCCATTGGAATAATGGTGTCTAAGCACTTATTACTGTATTCTTTGGATATGTTTTAAAATAAGATATTTTAGATTTTATGTTTTAAAATAGGAGATTTTAGATTTTAAAAGAAGATCTTTTCAATTATCATAAATCCAATATTTAAATAAAATATAATTTAAAACTAGTTTCTGTATTATTTTGGTGCCTAGTCCATGAGGCTGTTGCTTTCAAGTTTTCTACTTCATAATACAATGATTGCAGTATCGATGTTTTCAATTTTTTTTTGTAGGTTTCAGGGTACATGTGCAGGATCTACGGGTTTGTTATACATAGGTAAATGGGTGCCATGGTGGTTTGCTGCACCTATCAATCCACCACCTAGATATTAAGCCCAGAATGTAGTAGTTATTTTTCCTGATGTTCTCTCCCTCCATTCCTCCACCCTTGTCACCAACAGGTCCCAGTGTCTGTTGTTCCCTTCCCTATGTCCATGTATTTTCATTGTTCAGCTCCCACTTGTAAGTGAGAACGTGAGGTGTGTAGTTTTCTGTTCCTGCATCAGTTTGCTGAGGATAATGACTTCCAGCTCCATCCATGTCCCTAAAAGAACATGACCCCATTCCTATTTATGACTGCATATTTGTGACTGTGGTGTATACATACCACATTTTCTTTGTCCAGTCTATCATTGATGAGCATTTGGGTTGATTCCATATCTTTGCTATTGTTAATAGTGCTGCAATAAACATATGAATGCATGATACTTATAATAGAATGATTTATATCCCTTTGGATGTATAACCAGTAATGGGATTGCTGGACAAAATGGTATTCTGGTTCTAGCTCTTGTCCTCTACAACGGTTTTACTAAATTACAATCCCACTAACTGTGTAAAAGTGTTCCTATTTCTCCACAGCCTCGCCAGCATCTGTTGCCTCTTGACCATTTAATAATGGCCATTTGAACTTGTGTGTCATATTATCTCACTGTGGTTATGATTTGCATTTCTCCAACGATCAATGATCTTGAGCTTTTTTTCAGGTTTCTTGGTTGCCTAAATGTTTTCTTCTGGGAAGTGTCTGTTCCTGTCCTTTGTAAAGGTTGTATTTATTAATGTTGATTGAAATTCAGTGATGTGCTGGTACATCTCCAACAAGCAATTCTTTGAGGACAAACAGGCTCTGACTTGAAGTATTTTCTGATTTTCATGACATATTTACTTCTCACTATGGCTATTTTCAAGGTACAATATGAATCAACCAGCTCACAAAAACCCTGGAAATTTAATAGTAAGATGTTGCAAATTTGAAGCTGGCTCCAGCACACCACACTGCCAGTAATGTTGTATGTCTAACCCTATGTGTTGCACTAAACAGTCAGTTTATCCTCAAAACCACACAATGATAAAGGAACATTGCAATTAGTTCTAATTCATAGGAAAGATAATAAGAAACAGCTAAGGGCACAGGTTGCTCAAATCAGACAGTAGCTGCCAATATATCATATTGAACACTTACTATGAATCAGTTTGCAGTTTTTCTTGGTGTAGATTCATGATGGTGCCTCTACCCTCAAATAACCTATATTCCACTAGTAAAAAGCAGAAAAATCAATAAGTCAATACACAGGATAAATTCAGTTGCTGATAGGAGCAATGAGGAAAATAGGATTGTTGATACGGTAGGGAGTGACTGGTACAAGAAGCTATTTTAGGTTGGGCTGTAGAGGAGGTTTCTTGAAATAAATTGTATGTGATAACTGCACAAAGTAGCAAAACTTTTGGGGAGTATTCTAAGGGAAAGAAACAATTACAAATAGGCTAAAAGTGGTTTAAGCTAGGGATTTCTGAAGAATAACGAAGGATACAGAAAATACACCAGGAGGCCGGGCGCGGTGGCTCAAGCCTGTAATCCCAGCACTTTGGGAGGCCAAGGCGGGTGGATCATGAGGTCGAGAGATCGAGACCATCCTGGTCAAAATGTGAAACCCCGTCTCTATTAAAAATACAAAAAAACTAGCTGGGCGTGGTGGCGCGTGCCTGTAATCCCAGCTACTCAGGAGGCTGAGGCAGGAGAATTGTCTGAGCCCAGGAGGTGGAGGTTGTGGTGAGCCGAGATTGCGCCATTGCACTCCAGCCTGGGTAACAAGAGCGAAACTCTGTCTCAAAAAAAAAAAAAAAAAAAAAAAAAAATACACCAGGAAAGGAAAAAGGAAACAGTTGAGGAGAGTTGACAGAGGGTAGTTTGCTGTTGTTGTTATGTTGTTGTTGTTTTCGTTTTTAATTGAGATGAAGTCCTCACTCTTGCCCAGACTGGAGTGCACTGGCATAATCTCAGCTCATTGCAACCTACATCTCCTGGGTTCAAGCAATTTTCCTGCTTCAGCCTCTGGTGTAGCTGAGATTATAAGAGAGCACCACTCCATCTGGCTAATTTTTGTAGTTTTAGTAGAGACAAGGTTTCAGCATGTTGGCCAGGCTGGTCTCAAACTCCTGACCTTAATTGATCTGCCTACCTCAGCCTCCCACAGTGTTGGGATTACATGTGTGAGCCACTGTGCTTGGCCCAGAAGATAGTTCTTATAGGTTCTTATAGATGTGATTTATTCTACCTATAATGGAAAGCCACTCTAAAATATTAGACCTGAGAATGATATGATCTGAAGTATGATCCAAAAGATAACTCAAACTTCTCTGACCAAGGGGGTGTGGGGGTTTGATAGAAGGTTCTGGCTGTTGTTTAGGCATTGATAATGGTGGCTTAGACCAGTGCAGAGTTTCCCAAGTTATGTGCAGAGGCAATGATCCTCTCACATCTCAAGAGCAGTTTGTGGAGCTAGGTGTCAGTCGTCCCAAACCACCTATCAGCTGTGAGCAGCCTTGTCGTTTCACCCCAGCATTAGTACTAATAGTATCAATCTCTCTGTGAATGATGTAAAAGGAAAAGCATAGGGAAGTAGATAGCAGTGAATATGAGAAAATAACTGTAAATTTCAGATATTATTTGAAGATAGAGCTGTCTGCATTTACTGATCATTTCAGTGTGGAATTTAAAGAAAAAGAGAACATAATAACTGAATCAGTTCAAGTCCACACAGGAAACAGATGGAAGGCTCAAAAGTGTGGACAAAAAGGAACAATCAAAAGGCAATTTGCAAAGCTATGGAAAAATTAAAGAGATATCGAAGGAATTATGAATTTCCCTGGGACTCTCAGTCATAGAAAGTTGTTATCATCCTAAGCACTAAAAGTGCTATGGAGCAGTACTTTTGATTTTAAAACTATTTAAGAAAATTAAAGAAATTTTCTAATGGAAACACATATAACTAAAATGCTTTTCTGTTCTCACTCTCTTCACAATGGGAATGAGATACGTTGGCACAATAACACAGTGATGCCATTATTTAAAAAAATGCTTGTCAGCAAGAGAACATTTCTTTGTAGCTACTCCACCCTGATTTGTTATGAAGTCCTGAGCACACTTCTACAGAGAACTCTAGATGTTCACTCTTCCCTTTCCTAACATAAAGTTTTGAGATTTCAACATTTTGGATTTCCTCAATCAACTTCTTCATGATTGTAGTATTTAAACTTTGCTAGCTAATAACCCAAGCCAAAGGCCTTACTGAGTTATAATCATTCCATCTTTGTTTGGCCTGAGTGTTTCTGATACCAGGATCTTGGGGTTCTGTTTATCTCCCTGCTCATTAATATAACTGTTTCCTTTCTGGTATTTCTCTCTAAAACAGAGGTTTAAGTGTGAAGCATGAGTTAATCTGAACTTACTCCCTGGTTAGAGACTAGTGGATTCCTCACTGTAATAAAGATTATCATGATGTATTTTCAGTGCAGGTAGCCCTAGTTTGTTTTGTGGGGTATACAATGCCACAAACTGAGTAATTTACAATGAAAATAAATGTATTTGTCACAGTTCTGGAGGCTTGAAAGTCAAACATAAAGGTGTCAGCGTCTTGTATGGATCCTTGTATTGCTAATCCCGTGCTGGAAATGTGGAAGGGTGAGTGAGAGTTAGAGTGAGTGAGCAAGAGGAAGCTAAACACACTTTTATAATAAAGCCACTCTTGTGATAGCTAATCCACTTCTATGATAATGACATTAATATATTCATGAGAGTAAAGTCTTTATGGCCTAATTACCTTTTAACAGACCAACCTCTCAATACTGTCACAATGGCAATTAAATTTCAACATGCCTTTTGAAGGGGACATTCAAATCATAGCACAGGGGTTAAAGAAAGAATACTCAAGTTGATATGTGCTTCCCACTTTTTAGTTCTTCACTGAAGAAATTTTCATTGAGCTGACTTTTATGGAACTAAATTAAGATGTGAGCACACCAATTTAGCATATCAAACATACCAAATATAAAATAGTGATAAAAAATTCTTTGGGCGTTTTCTTATTTTCTGATGTTATTCAAGAATATAAATACATCAATATAGAAATGTTGATATAATATCTAATAGATATGCATTACTAATTAAGAAGAATGTACGTTATAAAAACCATTAATAAAATTCCAAATGTTAGAATCACAAATCTTTAAAAGTAAGCACTGAATTATCTAGACTGATTTCACAGATGAGAGAAAAAGAGAAGAGTCATTGATTTAACACCATCATCATCTTCATAATGGAAATGGTAACTATCAAATTTGAATGAGTATGCCATATATAAAGCTCCCACTTTCATGATTCTGTCAAAACCCCAAAAATCTTACTTTTCCTTGAGTACTAAGAGTTGTTGACTGTGGAGTCAAGATTTATGGTAGTATCATTGTCACGTGTGTTATATAGATGGTCCTGATGAGTGTAAGATATTAACATTGTCATACCTGAGATTGACATATGTATATGATAGCCTTAAGCTTTTGCTATAAATGTATACTCAAAATGAATACCTGATAGGCAAATTATAAAATAAAATCATACTATTCACTTTTTCTTTTACAATGGTAATTTTTAAATTGCTGGGTTAATCAATCTGATTTATCCTTCTTAGGCTCTTTTATGTTAATGCTAATTGTATTCATCTGTTAAATCTGTTTTTCCTAGTTGTCTGACAAACATATAACCATAGCAGACAAAAACGTTGAACAGTTAAATTAGTTAGAAAATTAAAACACTGATTTCAATGTTGATTATTAATTATTTGTAAAGGTAAACCCACTGCAAAAAAAACTTAGGACACATGCCAATTAACTATTTTAGACCATAAAAATATAAATAGCTGCAGCATAAGAATTTTAATTACCAATGGATTTCTTGGCCTGAAAAGTTAGGTTTTATAATATGCCCTGAAGGTCTAAAACAAGCGTCTCTGTAGTGTAAGCAGACAGGTAGTCAACAGCACGTATTGATTTATCCTTCTGAGTAGAAGCAGAAGCCATGAACCTGATAAGCTTCTGATATCCCAAAATATGATTTTGGATTCTTGTAAATCTTAGTGGACTGGACATCTGAGAGTCATATAGGAGAAATGCTGCATATCATTGAGAATTATGGCAAATTTCTTTACAGAGATGAACAGTTTTTCTTCCTAATGAATCCTAATATGCTTTGGCCTGCCTGGATGACAACTCGTACCATTAAAATGTGTATCGCCACAATTTGTTTTAGTAATTTATTTAGTATTTATTTGCAAAAGAAGATTACTTGATCACAGTTGCTAAAACGGAAATTTTTAGTCTAAACATGTGGGTCTAATTTTTAAAATGTTTATGGACTATTCTAGCCAGGGAGATTTCAGATGATGTTTGAGCTGGATTTTCTTTGATAGGAACAAAAGATCCTGTATCTAACTTAAGCAAAACTCTGTTTACAAAGAAAGAATGGACATGGAATTGGAGCGATAACATTCACCAATTTTTATTTAAAGATGAAAACTAAGCTCCTGTTAGGAAAAAGAATAAGGTCCGCTTATCAATCTTAGTAGCAGCAGCACTCAAAGTTTCTTACCCAAGGCATTTACATTATAATTAACCAGAGTTAGTTTTCTGTGACATTCTTTCCTGTGTAATTCTGTGTATGATTGTAAAACCAGGGAATAGAGTGTGACTCGCAAGATTTGTGCATGTGCTAGACTTTCGGTTGGGTCATAGCATTGGAGCAGGACTGGAAATGCTGTTCCAACAAGAACTATGTGCAGTGGCAAATTTTCAATGGCAGACTTGTCTGTGTAGAGTCAAAGAGAAGTGCTACTATTAAAGAATAATTTTTAAAAAAGATTTAGATACTCCCCAAATAAATTGTTTATTTTAAATGTTATTTTCTTTCCACAAAAAAACTGGATTGACCTATAACTTTTCTCTCAGAGAAAAAAATGTAGTAAATGACTTATATTGCAAACAGGCTGTCCAATGCTACCTGCCCCATTTGGTTGAAAACATAATGAATAGGCCACACATAAAATCTCATAGTTTGGTATAGGAGTTTGCACATAGACTTTTTTAAAAACTGACTAAAGAATTGTTCATTATAAAAACTGACTAAAATTGTTTTCATTATAATATCTAAGAATTATAGTGTTTGTAAAAAATTATATTTCATTATTTTATTTGAAAACGCAATCTTACTGGGAAGAAGATTCTGGAAGTAAACCCATAAAACCATGAATCCAATCTTCTATCTGTTGGCTTCTTATCTGGAATAGGATAATGGCAGCCTTAATATTAAAACTGGAGAGGTTATTAAGGCAGAGGGCTCTACCTAGATCCACTGAAGCATTGGCCTTATTGGTGCTAGGTAAAGAACAGTAACTGGGTACCCTAACGAACAATGTGTCAGCACTGAGATGCTTAGGATAAGCTGTATCTGCCTGCCTACAAAGATTCTGGAGGAGGCCTTTTTGGTCTTTCTGGATCTAGAAAGGAGCTGCCAAAATGAGCTGGGTGACTTTCAGGTTTGGAGGCTGAAAGAGGTCTGACAAATGCTATTGGTGAAATTCTGTCACAGGTTACTTGTGTTGGGTGTTGCTTTTTGGGCCAGAAACCTCTGTGGCTGGTGACACCTTTGCCCAAGTTTTGCCTGGCCTCCTGGGCTCATCCTGCCCACTTGGCTTGGCAAGTTGTGCTCAGCTCACACAACCGGCCTAGATCTCATGCCTACCAAGGGCAAGCAAGGTATCTCCATATCCTCACTGGAGCAGTGAAGTGTGTGTGAGAGAGTAAACGTGGAGTCTGGCCACCGCACACAGGCAGGCACACTGGCTGCTGCAGTAGGGAGGGCAGCTCCAGTTTCTGGCACAGGTGCTGGCTCACTGCAAAGCTGTGGTTCGACCAGGGGCACCACAAGCAATTTCCATGGCTGGCACCAGGGAATATGGTGGTGTCCAGAAACCTAGAGACTCTAGGAACTACAGGGCTCCAAGAAGAAGTCACAGCACTGGTTCAGTGAGCTCCAGTGTCTGGGCTCCCCAGAAGGGTGCAACTCTCTTTTCCTTCTCTTTGCCTGCAACGTGGCAGGCACGGGGCATGTTTCAGCCCTGTTTGTGTTACAGCTCTTTCAGCCCCATCATTCAGCAGGTCTCAAGTACTTGTCCTGACCCAGGAAGAATGAGGTAGATAGACAAGTGGAGAGTGAGCAAGATGAAGAGGAGCTTTGTTGAGTGACTGAATAGCTCAGAGGAGACCCTGGAGTGGGTAGCTCCTCTGCACGGACAGGTCTTTCCATCAAGTGTTCACCTGTCAGCAGAGAGATGTCAATGGGTGAATAGCTTCTCTCTGCAGACACATCATTCCATCAACACCCTGAGTCTGGCTGAGTCTGGGGTTTGTATGGACCTCAGAGGGGAGAACACATGCTGTTTGGTTCATGGGTGGCCATGGGTGGGCTCAGGACAAAGCACCACCAGTTTCTCCTCCAGTCTGTAGGACTGGCAGCTGGCCCCCAGGCTTCAGGCCTTCCCCAGCCTGAAGGTGTGGCTTCACTGGGGACCCTCCTTTTTCTGCCCTAAAGCCTGTCTGCCTCCTACCATTTTCTATGGTGCCCAGATTTTTTGTGCTGAGGGTCGCCTGCAGGCCAGGCCAGCACCAAGCTGCTTTCAGCTTCTCCTTGGCCTCCTTACCATGCTTGTAGGTGCCTAAAGTCTAGAGGGAGCTGAGACACCAGGCAGCTGGTGTATCAGCACTGTCCTAAGCATGTGAACACCCGGCTGGGCTTCAAAGTACTCAGGATTGAAGTGGGTGCCAGGAGGAGGGAGAGGCCAGGTAGCGGGAGCAGACATCTCTGAATCTATGGGGGCAGGGAAGGCCTTCCCAGGCCATCAAGGGTGCAGAGATGCCTGGTTCCACAGTTGTGGCTTGGGCGGCTACAACTGCACCCATGAGATTAGGGCTCCTACCACTTCCTGTTACCCAAAAACACAGGAAGACCTGCATCTGCAGCAGCAACTTGGGTGGCTGTGGTTGTGCCTAGGAAGCTCCTGCCCCGCCAACTCAGAAAGGGCGGGGTTCTTACTTGTCCCGAGCTCCTGCTGGCAACATGCAGCAAGTAGCTTCAGCCACAGCTCCCTGCTGCAGCTAGTGTCTTGGCAGGAGCTGCTCCAGATGGCTCACTGCTGCCATCAGTACTGCTGGGAGTAAAGAGGATTTATCTCTGGCCTTAGCAGGGAGCTGGCAGTTAAGAAATTATCTCCTGTCTGGTCACAGGCATAGAAAGAGCTGTGCTTTCTTGTGACTCTCCTTTTGTCCATTTGTCCCAGTAAGTTAATCTGAAGGTGTAAAAAGAAAAAAAAAATGTGATATTCTTAAAAGCACAGGAAACAACAGGAAGAAATAACAGAGAACCCAGAGATAATGTTGCTCATATTAAAATAGTCATTGGAGTAGGTAGACAATAATCTTAACAAAATGATAATATGATCCCTAGAGGAGAGCCAGTTATGTTATTAAAATCATGATATTACCACTGCAAAAACTAATTGAAACATTTGGAAGACGGAGACATCACTATTTGGCATCAAGTTAGTGGACTGAAAGATCTTTTGAAATCGATAGCTCAGACACCAAAGGTGGGGGAAAATGCAGATGACATGTAGTGGAAGCAATAAGGTATTTTTTAAGGATAAGTTGTCAAAGATATAAAATAGCATGTTTTTTAGAAAAATAAAAATAATAGATTATATAGAAGAAATAAGTAATTGAATCAAGGGAAGTGAAACATCTGATCCATAGAAATGTTTGCTTCTCATAAAGTCCCAGGCATGATTAATTAAAAATGCCTTTACCATTCTTGCAAAATCTTGAATTCTGAGGACAAAGATAATACAGCTATTGATCGACTTCCGACCTATGCAACTTACGACCATTCAACTTTACCACAATCGCTAGCCACGACTGCTCTGCGTCTGGCAGCACAAAACGTTGCCCAGCTGGGCGTACGACAGTGCCGACCAGCTTCTGGCAGCACTACCATCTCTGCATGCACCATTTCAACTGTACATATAGCCTACTCAAATTACGACCAAATCGTGTTACGACCGTCCCGAGGTCCCGACCATGGTCATAAGTTGAGCACTACCTTTAATCCACAGTTTTCTGTCAATAACAACAAATTCATTATAGAATAAAAAGAAACATACTAGCAATGACTTCTCATTAGTAACAATACGTAGTACAAGGTCATGAGACCTGAAGTAAAGTGCTTAATTGAAGAATAATATACATCAAAGATACAATTCTTTTTTTTTTCAATAATACGCTATATTGTTAACTATAGTCACCATATTGTCCAACAGATCTCTAAGTTATTCCTCCTATGAAACTGATACTTTGTGTCCTTTGGCCAACACCTTTCCAATCATCCTGGAGCCACTTCTGCCCCTGGTAATCACCATTTTACTTTCTACTTCTATGAGATCAATAGTTAAGATTGCACATATGATGGAAACCATGAAGCATTTTTCTTTATGTGACTGCTTTATTTCATTTGACACAATACCTTCCAGTTTTATCCATGTTGTTTCAAATGACAAAATTTACAACACTTTTATGGATAAACGGATTTCACTGTGTAGGTATACTACATTTTTAAACATCCATTAATCCACTGATGAATAGAGACGTTGATATCATTATCTTGGCTATTGTAATACTGCAATAGGCATAAAAGTGCAAATATCTGTTTAATACACTAATTTCAGTTATTTTGGATATATACCAGTAGTAGGACTGATGGATAATAAGGTAGTTTGATTTTTAATTTTTTAAGAATCTTCCCTATTGTTTTTCATAATAGCTGTACTCATCTGCATTCCGACCAAGAGTGTGCTAGGATTCCCTTTACTCTACATTCTTGCCAATACTTACTATCTTTGGTCTTATACAATAGCCATTCTAAGAGGTGTGATGTATCTTATTAAAGTTTTAATTTGCATTTTTTCTGATCATATTAGTAATGAGAATTTTTTATATACCTGTTAGCTGTTTGTATATCTTGTAAGGAATGTCTATCCAGATCATTTGTCCATTTTATAATTGGGTTATTTGTTTTATTGCTATTGAGTTGTTTGAATTCTTTATATATTCTGTACATTAATTCCTTAAAAAATTTGTAGGGATTAGTATACATTGAATAAAATATCTTCCTCTATTTTGGAAGTAGTTTCTTTACTGTGTGCATTATTTCCTTTATTATACAGAAGATTTTTACTTTCATTAATCCCATTTGTCTATTTTTTAGTTTTGTTGCATGTGCTTTTGAAAACATATTAAAAATAACATGGCCCAGAGCAATGATATGAAAGTTACCCCATCTTTGATTTCTTCCTATTCTTTTTTTTTTTTTACAGAGATAGGGTCTCACTATGTTGCCCGGGTGGGTCTTGAACACTTGCCCTTAAGCAATTCTCCCACTTTAGCCTCCCAAAGTGCTAGGATTACAGGCTGGAGACACCAAACCAAGCCTCTCCTATGTCTTCTTATTATGCTTTCATAGTTCAGATGTTACAGTCATGCCTTCAATTCGATTTGAGTTGATTTTTGTGTGTGATGGAGTATGTGTTCAATTTCATTCCTCTGTATGTGTATTGTATGCCCAGTTTTTTTTTTTTTTTTTTTTTTTTTTTTTTTTTTTTTTTTTGCACAATTTATTGACAAAGACTCTTCTTTCCTGTTTGCATGTTCTTGGAAAATCTGTGAAAAATAAGTTGGCTTTAAATGTATGGCATCATTTCTGGGCTCTCTAATCTTTCTTATTGGTCTATGTTTCTGATCTAATGTCAATATTATGCTATTTTGCTTATTACAGCTTTGTAGTATATTCTGAAGTCATGTAGTTTTACTCTCTCTTGCTTTATTATTTTTGTTCAGGATTACTTTGGTTATTCAGGGTCCTTTGTTTTATATGAATTTTAGTATATTTTTTTGATTTCTGTGAAGAAAGCCAGTGGTATTTGATACAGACTACACTGAATCTTTGACCAATATGGACATTTAAACTATATATATATATATATATATTTTTTTTTTTTTTTTTAGACGGAGTTTCGCTCTTGTTACCCAGGCTGGAGTGCAATGGCGCGATCTTGGCTCACAGCAACCTCCGCCTCCTGGGCTCAGGCAATTCTCCTGCCTCAGCCTCCCGAGTAGCTGGGACTACAGGCATGCACCACCATGCCCAGCTAATTTTTTGTATTTCCAGTAGAGACAGGGTTTCACCATGTTGACCAGGATGGTCTCGATCTCTTGACCTCGTGATCCACCCGCCTCAGCCTCCCAAAGTGCTGGGATTACAGGCTTGAGCCACCATACCCGGCCTAACACTATATTTTTTTTCAACAATGAACCTGAGATTTTTTCTGTTTATTTTTGTTGCCTTCAATTTATTTCATTAATGTCTTACAGTATTCAATGTAGAGATATTTCATGCCCTTGGTTAAATTTATTTCTGAGTATGTGGTTTTCTTATAGCTATTGTAATGTACTTTTAAAAGATTTCTTTTACAGAAAGTTTTCTCTAAGTGTGTGAAACACTACTGATTTTCATATATTGATTTTATATCTTGCAACTTTACTGAATGTATTAGGTCTAACAAGTTTTTTTGTGGAGTCTTTAGGTTTTCTGTATATAAAATAATGTCATTTTTAAACAGAGATGATTTTATTACCTCCTTTTCAATTAAGACACCTTTTACTTCTTTTTATAGGCTCAGAATGAAGGTGGTGCAGGCTGTGGGTAGCCTTGGAAGAAGCAACAACATTCAATTGTTTACAAAAGCATTATGCAGAAAAAAACAATTGGGAAAGAGCAGGCAAACTGAAATAGTTCTCACTCTGGTCGGGGCTTCACCTAGAACTGGCAGACTGTTTTTCAGGCTTTAGGCTGCCTTTTGGCTTGAAGGTTTGGTTTCACTGGAGACCCACCCTTAATGCCTAGGAATTTGTTTACCTCTGCTGCTATCAATGTGTTGTTGAACTGAATTTGGTTTGCTTGTGTTTTTTTAAGGCTTTTTGCATATATGTTCATTAATAATATTCTCCTATAGTTTTTGTTTTGTTTTGTTTTGTTTTTGTTTGTTCGTTTTTCTTTTTTTGTTTCTTTTTTTTTTTTTTTTTTTTTTTTTTTTTTTTGTAGTGTCTTTGTGTGGTTTTGGTATCAGGGGTATGCTCACCTTATAAAATCAGACTAAACTTTTTGAAGAGTTTAAGAAGAATAGGTAAAAGTTGTTCTTTAGTTGCTTGACAGAATTAAGTAACAAAACTTTAGACTCAGGCTTTCCTTTGATGGTAAACTTTTAATTGGTGGGTAATCTATAAAGGACAGAGGCTTAGTTAACTCTCAGTTCTACAGGATGAACAGGAAGCATGGCTGGGAAAGCTTCAGAAAACTTACAAACAAGGAGGAAAACAAAGAGAAAGGAATTACATCTTACATGATCAGAGCAGGAGGAAGAGAGAGAAGAGGGAGGTGCTATACACTTTTAAACTACCAGATCTCATCAGAACTCACGATTACAAGAACAGCAGTGGGAATTCTGCCTCCATGATCCAATCACCTCCCACCAGGCCCCTCCTCCAATATTGGGGATTACAATTTGACATGAGATTTGGGTGGGGACACATATCCAAACCGTATCATTCTGCCCTGGACCCCAAAATATCATCTGTTTCTCACGTTTTAAAATACAGTCATCTCCTCTCATCAGTACCCCAGTCTTAACTCATTTCAGCATTAACTCAAGTCCACAATCTAAATTCTCATTTGAGACAAGGCAGTTCCCTTTTACCTATGAGTCAACAAATTCAAAAACAATTTAGTTATTTCCAAGATACAGTGGGGGTAGAGGCATTGGCCAAATATACCCAATCCAAAGAGAGAAATTGGCCAAAACAAAGGGAAAACAGGCCTATGCAAATCTGAAGCCCAGCAAGGCAATCATTAAATTTTAATGAAATAATCTCCTTTGACTCCATGTGTCAAACATCAAGGCAACACTGATACAAGGAGTGGACTTGCATGGCCCTGAGCAGCTCTGCCTCTGTGGCTACTTTCAAGGGCTGTCAGACTGGTGTTAAGTGTCTGCAGCTTTTCCAGGTGCATAGTACAAGCTATTGGTGGATATACCATTCTAGAGTCTGGAAGATAGTGGTACTCTTCTCTCAGCTCCACTAGGAAGTGCCCCCATGGGGGTTCCAACCCCACATTTCCCTTTCACATTGCCCTAGTAAAGTTTCTCCATGACACCTCTGCCCCTGTGGCAGAATTCTGCCTAAAACAGACTTCCAAGTGTTTTTCTACATTGTCCAAAATCTAGGTGGAGGCTTCCAGGTGTCAGCTCTCACACTGTGCACTCCCACAGGCTTAAGACCACGTGGAAGCCACCAAGGCTTACAGCTTACACTCTCTGATGCAATAGGCCAAGCTGTACATGGGCACATTTAGTCATGGCTGGACCTGAAGTGGCGAAAATGAAGGTTGCCATGTCCAGAGGCTGCACAAAGAAGTGGGCCTGGGCCATGACATCATTCTTTCCTTTTAGGCCTCCAGGCCTGTCATGGGTGGGGCTGCCACAAAACCTCTGTAATGCCTTTGTGGCATTTTCTCTATTATCTTGGTTATCTACATTTGGCTCCTCTTTACTGATGCAAATTTCTGCCATTGACTTGAATTCCTTCCCAGAAAATAGGGTAGTTATTTTTTTTGTTTTGTTTTGTTTTGTTTTTTTCTCTTTTACCACATGGCCAGGCTGCAAATTTTCAAGCTTTTACACTCTGCTTTGCTTTTAAAAATAGGTTCCACTTTTAGATCATCTCTTTGCTTATGTGTAACAAAAATGCTATTTGCTCCAGTTCCCAATAGGTTTTTCTTTGCCATTAGATTCCTCAGCCTGGAATCTGGAGGATTGTGGCCCTCTTCTCACAGCTCCTCACAGGACTTTGCTGTCGGCATTATCAGTATCAGAATTTTGGTCCCAACAATTTAACAAGTCTTTAGGAAGTTCCAAACTTTCCCACATCTGCTATCTTCTAATTTCTCCAAACTGTTCCAACCACTGCCTCTTACCCAGTTGTAAAGCTGCTTCCACATTTTTCAGATATATTTATAGCAATGTCCCACTCCCAGTACTAATTTTTGTATTAGTCCATTCTCATTGGTATAAAGAACTACCTGAAACGGGGTGATTTATAAAGAAAAGAGGTTTACTTGACTCACATTTCCACAGGTTGTACAGGAAGCATGGCTGAGGAAGCCTCAAGGAATGTATAATTATGGTAGAAGGTGAAGAGGAAGGAGACATATTTTATGTAGCTGAAATAGGAGGAAGAGAGAAAAGAGGGAGGTTCAATATAAATTTTTCATAATCAAATCTCATGATCTTACTCACTATCATGAGAACAGCAAAGGGGTAGTCCAACCCCATGATCCAGTCACCTCCCACCAAGCCATTTCTCCAACACTGGGGATTACATTCAACATGAGATTTGGGCAGAAACACATATCCATACCATATTAATTGGTGAACTTTGACCTTCCTTTACCTGAATATTTGCA